>NC_034179.2:20565601-20884173 GCF_002021735.2 Oncorhynchus kisutch
GGACAACAACAGTGGGGTGGACAACAACAGTGGGGTGGACAACAACAGTGAGGTGGACAACAACAGTGGGGTGGACAACAACAGTGGGGTGGACAACAACAGTAGGGTGGAAAACAGTGGGGTGGACAACAACAGTGGGGTGGACAACAACAGTGGGGTGGACAACAACAGTGGGGTGGACAACAACAGTGGGGTGGACAACAACAGTGGGGTGGACAACAACAGTGAGGTGGACAACAACAGTGGGGTGGACAACAACAGTGGGGTGGACAACAACAGTGAGGTGGACAACAACAGTGGTGTGGACAACAACAGTGGGGTGGACAACAACAGTGGGGTGGACAACAACAGTGAGGTGGACAACAACAGTGGGGTGGACAACAACAGTGGGGTGGACAACAACAGTGGGGTGGACAACAACAGTGGGGTGGACAACAACAGTGGGGTGGACAACAACAGTGAGGTGGACAACAACAGTGGGGTGGACAACAACAGTGAGGTGGACAACAACAGTGGGGTGGACAACAACAGTGAGGTGGACAACAACAGTGGGGTGTATACATGGTGAGGTTGGATAATGAACAGGTTGGGGATAAGAGGGTATTGTCATGACATTTTACTGTGAAAGAGCTCTTTCCACCTGACTGTAATGCTAGATGTGTCCTATACAGGAGCCCTCAAATCAACTGTCATTACAGAGACCCATTATAATATAATACATGTGAAGGAATAATAAAGTGAACCACCTCTATTTCTGTCCTCTAGCTCAGTTTCCTGTCCTCCAGCTCAGCTTACTGTCCTCCAGCTCAGTTTCCTGTCCTCCAGCTCAGCTTACTGTCCTCCAGCTCAGTTTACTGTCCTCCAGCTCAGTTTCCTGTCCTCCAGCTCAGCTTACTGTCCTCCAGCTCAGTTTCCTGTCCTCCAGCTCAGCTTACTGTCCTCCAGCTCAGTTTCCTGTCCTCCAGCTCAGCTTACTGTCCTCCAGCTCAGTTTACTGTCCTCCAGCTCAGCTTACTGTCCTCCAGCTCAGCTTACTGTTCTCCAGCTCAGTTTACTGTCCTCCAGCTCAGCTTACTGTCCTCCAGCTCAGCTTACTGTCCTCCAGCTCAGTTTACTGTCCTCCAGCTCAGCTTACTGTCCTCCAGCTCAGCTTACTGTTCTCCAGCTCAGTTTACTGTCCTCCAGCTCAGCTTACTGTCCTCCAGCTCAGCTTACTGTTCTCCAGCTCAGTTTACTGTCCTCCAGCTCAGCTTACTGTCCTCCAGCTCAGCTTACTGTCCTCCAGCTCAGTTTACTGTCCTCCAGCTCAGCTTACTGTCCTCCAGCTCAGCTTACTGTCCTCCAGCTCAGCTTACTGTTCTCCAGCTCAGTTTACTGTCCTCCAGCTCAGCTTACTGTCCTCCAGCTCAGCTTACTGTCCTCCAGCTCAGTTTACTGTCCTCCAGCTCAGCTTACTGTCCTCCAGCTCAGCTTACTGTCCTCCAGCTCAGCTTACTGTCCTCCAGCTCAGCTTACTGTCCTCCAGCTCAGCGTACTGTCCTCCAGCTCAGCGTACTGTCCTCCAGCTCAGCTTACTGTCCTCCAGCTCAGCTTACTGTCCTCCAGCTCAGTTTACTGTCCTCCAGCTCAGCTTACTGTCCTCCAGCTCAGCTTACTGTCCTCCAGCTCAGCTTATTGTCCTCCAGCTACAGAGTTGTTCGCTACAGGTTGCTTAGATAAATAATGGTCTAGGGAAATATTTAGGTAATGTAGGAGGACATTCATATGTTACTACTAACTGGGTATTACTGACATTCATTAACCATTTGAGTTGACCTTATGGCTGATATCCAATAAACTCCCCCAGAGAGCCAAGAAAGAGTTGGCCACAAAAAAAGACAATGGAGATCACCTTTTCACATGCAAATAGCACGTTGTTTGATTTCTTCTGGTCAAGGAATGACATTCCATGATAGCAACATTTCTTTGAGTTAAACTATACAAATTCTGTTCACAATGTTTGCTGTTACTTACTGCATGAATATTGATGTGTTGTGAACCATATATGAGCCTATTCCAGATGGTAGAATGCAGAGCAGATATGACGCCGAGAAAGTAACTGAAATCAACTGGCAACGGTAATGCAATTGTGTGTTTTCTTGGTGTAACCTTACATGCTCTAATACAGGGGTTCTCAAAGTGGGGGCCACAGGCAGTGGAGGCTGCTGAGGGGAGGACGGCTCATAATATTGGCTGGAATGGAGCAAATGGAATGGCATCAAACACATGAAAACCATGTATTTGATTCAATTCCACCAATTCCGCTCCAGCCAGTACCATGAGCCCGTCCTCCCCAATTAAGATGCCGCCAACCTCCTGTGCACAGAGGTACTGCAGGGGGTCCACGACCAGATCAAATGTTTTGCATTTTATAGATTTTTATATGAATATTACCTACAGCAACAGATTAAACACATTTTAGGGATTAGTGGAATACGTTTAGAGGGTGTAATACTATACAATGTTGTATTATGAATCTAAAATTGATGTTCTTAATAATATTATGAATCTACAATTTAGGTTCTTAACCATGGGCAACATAGGCCTGGGAGGCTTACAGGGATGTTGGTATCCACTGTACTCCACCAGTTATAGCATTTTCAACTCAATACTTCTTGAAGTCCTCCAATTTTTGGGGGGACATAAATTCACTGTAATTTAGGCTTTAAAACGGCAACGTTTTCTCTCTGCCTCATGGCAACGTGTAGAAATTCAGGATATTAGCTTTAAAGCTGCAGCAACAAAAAATCTCTCTGCCCATGGCTAAATGTGCAGAATTGCAGGAAATTTGTTGAAAACTGCTAAATGTTCTCTACAATGTCAAGAGGTGGGCCTTTCAAATGTTCCTTTACAGGGCCGGAGACTTGTTTTTTTTCTTCCATGCACTGCCAAAGTCAGAGTAATTATTTACTTGAGTTGTAATTCTGATTATGAGGGGTCCCTGATGAATTTGCTATCACAAAATGGGTCCCCGGAACCAAAAGGTTTGAGAACCCTTGCACTAACAGGTGGCTTGCAAACTTGAATTATAAACAGGTTGATGTTGGTGTGGACTGTGTATGACTACAGATCAAAGTGTTGTGTTTACAATGTGAAAAAGTTATTTATCTGTGTTTGTGATTGTCAGTATATTTTTGTGTATTTATTTTTGCAGCTTCTACAGAATGTTGCTTTAACTATTGGAGTAGTAAAATAGGGTCACGCTTATTTGGATAGTCCGGATAGCATCTACAGATGGTCATATTATCAACAAACTATCTATTGATAAGCAGCTACTAGCTAAGGTTACGGTTAGTGTTAGGGTTCGTTTTTGAATAAGGGTAAGGGTTAAGGTTAGAGTGACTAGATACTTAGCTGAAATGTACTGATAGTCTGTAAAGCATCTACCGATGTACTATCCAAATAATGTGTAACCTAAAATAGTGCAAGACGATGATATGGTTGTCTATAGTATCGAAGTGATCTTGAGATACGTTTGCATTACCAGATTGCAGTTTGTCGATGGACTGTTCTAGATAAGTATGTTTCGTAGCTTTCAGTTTAAATAAGACTGATATCCACCTCACACAGAGTTTCGAGCTATTTGTAATAATTGTGTCATGTTAGATATTGTCCTTAGGTGCTGCTTTGGTTGTTAAGTGGAAATTGTTGTTAAATGGTCTTCTTGTATAAAGTGTGAAGCTTTGAAGCTTTGATGGAAATTTGAGTGAAACTATCCAAATGACAAAAACGACTCCCTGTACTGCATGAGACAGGTTGTATTGCATGTGGATGTTTTTGTTTCAGAATAGTCCCCATCCTCTCATCGTATTCATCCCATCAAATGTTATATTCCTGTTGATTGCTCGTTAGTGCATGTGGTATGGAGATAGCTCCAATTAGTTCCTTTTCACGTCAAATCCCTAAATCAGAAACAGAAGGTAATAACTCCCCTGATCAATAATGTATCAGAATTGCTTGTTATCTTTGAATAAATTCCACTAAAACATGCACACCCCTATGTTGTGTCTTGTTACTGCGATTAAAAAACAGTACAGGTGTAATATCTTAATTTATTTACCAGTTTCTCACAGCAGGAAAATAATCCTACAGCAACAGGACATTATTATGTGGATTATAATTAATGGACATTTTTGTCTGACATTTTTAAGTGGAAATTACACATTTTAGAAACCTTTTTAAACCTTGAATACAATACAAGTTTGCATTTCCTGCTGTGCAGGTAAAATTCTCTGCGACAATAGTGATGAAATTAAGATAGCCATCTGTACTTCAGTAGTCATCAGTAATAAAAACATTAGTTGTTAACGGGATTTGCAATTTCGATCATGTCTATCTAATGTAATTTCTCGACATGTATAAAACATGATGCAGAACGTGTGCATTTATGTTTAAACATAGATTAATGAGTGACAGTTCGTGTCATTTAAAGACATCCTCCAGCAATTAAAAAAAAACTTTTACTGTTGAAAAGTGATATCCCAAGTATAAATACAGTAAATTAGTGGTAGACACACTAAAGAGGGAAAAAAACAGTTTGGGGCAAAATAGACACAACTGCACATTTCAAGGAGAAGGGCATTCATGGAGTTGGTCTGATGGGGATTTGTGATGTCATCTGCCTCCCCCTGCTTGAGGAACAATAAATAAAATAAAATTGTAATTGTTACATGCGCCGAATACAACAGGTGTAGACCTTACAGTGAAATACTTACTTACAAGCCCTTAACCAACAATGCAGTTTTAAGCAAAATACCTGCTAAGTAAAAAGAGAGGCTTTTTATAGCTTGGCTATATACAGGGAGAACGGCACAGTACAGAGTCAATGTGCGGGGGCACAGGTTAGTCGAGGTATTTGAGGTAATATGTACATGTAGGTAGAGTTATAAAAGTAACTATGCATAGATAATAAACAGAGTAGCGGCAGCATAAAGAGGGGGGCAAATCAAATAGTCTGGGTAGCCATTTGATTAGCTGTTCAGGAGTCTTATGACTTGGGGGTAGAAGCTGTTTAGAAGCCTCTTGGACCTTGACTTGGAGCTCCAGTACCGCTTGTCGTGCGGTAGCAGAGAGAACAGTCTATGACTGGGGTGGCAGGAGTCTTTGAGTCAATTTTTGACAATTCCAGGTCCTGGATGGCAGGAAGCTTGGCCCCAGTGATGTACTGGGCTGTTTGCACTACCCTCTGTAGTGCCTTGATGTCGGAGGCCAAGCAGTTGCCATACCAGGCAGTGATGCAACCAGTCAGAATGCTCTCGATGGTGTAGCTGTAGAACCTTTTGAGGATCTGAGGATGCATGCCAAATCTTTTCAGTCTCCTGAGGGGGAATAGGTTTTGTCGTGCCCCCTTCACAACTGTCTTGGTGTGCTTGGACCATGTTAGTTTGTTGTTGATGTGGACAACTAGGAACTTGAAGCTCTCAACCTGCTCCACTACAGCCCCGTCTATGAGAATGCTCGGTCCTCCTTTTCCTGTAGTCCACAATTATCTCCTTGGTCTTGATCACGTTGAGGGAGGTTGTTGAGGGAGGTTGTCCTGGCACCACATGGCCATTGTCAGGGATCAGTCCTACCACTGTTGTGTCATCGGCAAACTTAATGGTGTTGGAGTCATACCTGGCCATGAAGTCATGAGTGAACAGGGAGTACAGGAGGGGACTGAGCATGCACCCTTGAGGCCCCCCCGTGTTGAGGATCAGCGTGGCAGGTTTGTTGTTACCCACAGTACCCTTACCACCTGGGGGCGGCCCATCAGGATGTCCAGGATCCAGTTGCAGAGGGAGGTATTTAGTCCTCAGAGGTACAATAGAGAACAAAAGTACTATGTCACAAGGATACCTGGGCCACCTATTGAGATGTGCCTTTTGTTAAGGAAATCAGGTAATAAATGAGCTGAAAAGGAGACTGAGTAGGACCTTAATAGTGACTGGCTGCCAGTCAGCAGATGATAAAAAGCTAGCGGTGAGATACACTGTGTATCTCTGTGCTTGCCATGTCATCAGGCCTCCCCTAATCACCATAATACATAACAAGGGATCTTGAGGATACTGTTAAATGGGGTACATGTTCCATATTTAGGAGGCAGTCCAGAGTGGATTTCATTTGACTGGTTGACTCTATAGCCATGCGGCCTAGATCCAGTAGATGCTATTTGTGCCGGTAGTTTACTTTGTAATGCGAGATAGTTTACGTTGTAATGCGAGGTAGTTTACGTTGTAATGTAAGGTAGTTTAAGTTGTAAGGTGAGGGACATAAGGTAGAGAAAGCTTTGTAATACAGGCCTTGGAGTTTTGAATAAAGTGAGTTCTTTTAGTCAGACTTTAGCTAATGGCTGTCTGTTAGATCATAAGAATTGAAATGTTCCAACTGAGAAGTCCTGTATGTAGAAGGAGAGCATATTTCTTGACCCTAGAGATTATGGTCATAAAATTCATTAGTTTTGTTACAAAGCAAAATGTATGATTTCACTGAAATGTACTTTTGTTGACCATGTGTTTCTGAAAGGGTTTTAAACACAATACATACAACTGAACTTCCACCATACCACCTTGGATATGCAGTCAGCATTGGATAACAGAAACAGAGGCAGAGAGCAAAGTGACTTTAGATAATGGACGCTCTGCAATCCTGCCAAATATAGTACTCTAATGGAAAATAGCCAGCCACTATGAAAATGAATCACTTAGATAATATAAAAACGACACTTTTGTCATTACCTATTGCAACACTTCAAGCAGCCATTAACAGCATTGGATCAAAGGAATCAAAACAGGACTTACACAACTACTATTAATAGTATATTATTGTTATGTCACAATATGTGCTCCTAAAAAACTAACGAGGCTTTCATCTACAAACAGAATCCTTTACATCTGAGAGTGTGAAGATGGTTCAATCCTTTACCACATGCATTATGGAAGAACCATGGAAAACATGTTGGATTGGTTTATATCACTTAGAATGACTACAGTGCTTATTTATGGGGGATGCTATATTATAAAGGATTCTACCAATCTACTACCACTATAGCACAGTGTTTAAACTAAAGTAT
Organism: Oncorhynchus kisutch; assembly: GCF_002021735.2. Lineage (NCBI taxonomy): Eukaryota > Metazoa > Chordata > Actinopteri > Salmoniformes > Salmonidae > Oncorhynchus > Oncorhynchus kisutch. The sequence goes on from NC_034179.2 coordinate 20,572,692, forward strand.
GCAATCTGTCATTCAATCAGAAATGTTCATACACTAAGAATACAAAACATTAGGAACATCTGCTCTTTCCATGACATACACTGACCAGGTGAATCCAGGTGAAAGCTATGATCCCTTATTGATGTCACTTGTTAAATCCACTTCAATCAGGGTAGATGAAGGGGAGGAGACGGGTTAAAAATAAGGATTTTTAAGCGCCTTGAGACATGGAATGTGTATGTGTACCATAGGGTGTAAGTGCCTTTGAACGGGGTATGGTAGTAGGTGCCAGGCGCACCGGTTTGTGTCAAGAACTGCAATGCTGCTGGGTTTTTCACGCTCAAAAGTTTCCTATGTGTCTCAAGAATGGTCCACCACCCAAAGGACATCCAGCCAACTTGACACAACTGTGAGAATCACAGAGTCAACATGGGCCAGCATCCCTGTGTCTGTGCACATAGAAAAGAGAGTTGCATGTCATGTAACTTCACCAAATAACTTGTTTTTTGACCCGCTTTTTATTTTATTCGGAGAAGCACGGACATCTGAGGTCTCTGGTTCAACTGCAAAACGTATTGAAATAGGTGACGTTCTGCTGTAACAAAGTTATTCAGCTCAGTGGTCTTGAGAATCAAGACCCTCCATTGAAACTTGCGCCTGTCAATAGATTTCAACATCTGCAAAGGGCTACATCTACAGGGAACGACCTATGACCCTGAGGCTTTCCTGACTTACCATGCAGAGACAATACGCAGTATAGACTGCAAAGTAATTGGAAAAGCAGAATTGTCCCCTCAAAACACATTTCTCATATAAAATGAGAATAAAACATTTTTCACTCGCATGTCATCTGATGACATACCTGTAAATAGGTTTATGACAGACATATTCATTAATCTACTTGTTGCAGAAATCCTTGGGTATAATCAGTGGAATAGAAAACAGAGAAGAGTACAATCAGACTTGGATCCGTTTTCTAACTGCCTGACAGCTCAGACTCATTCAAATGATAATATGTCGGAGTGCAATGATGTATACTGTAGATTACGTTTTTTTTATCCTTAAAAACTTTGCACTCAAAGTCTGTCAATGTTTATAGACAATAAAGTAAATAAAAGATCATACAAAATGTTTGAAACACAACAAAGAATGTAATGGTAGCAGTTGTAGTGAATTCATCATACAGTTCGGATGTGACAAACACACCTGATGACATCACTACAGCCTTGGTGACACAGTTGAACCACCCATCGGGAGGCCACTCAGACAATAACAATAGCCCAAGATTGCACAAATCAAATCAAACTATTGATTACTTAATGACTACAAGTCTCTGTCCCCTGTTATTTAGGCACTTGTACAGCCACTTGTATTATTGTCCCGTTTTGTTAGATAGATGACGACTTGCTTATCATTAACTATTTCTGTCGCATCGTGTTGTCATGACATTTTTCCGAACCTCAGAGGAGACAAACTGATTGAAAAATTGTTCAGTGTTGGAGATAACTGCTAACCTTTGCTAAAGCGTAACCACCATGCCAGTCAGTATTGCGAGGCTTAACAGTACTGTGAAAGCATTCCTCCGTATCAATGCTCAGCCTGACCTCAGAGCCATACAAACATACTTTACGTATTTCTGAGCACTTTCAAGTAGAAGGGTATAATTGCAGACAGCAATTAAGGGTGTTTTCTGATATCAAGTTACACCCATTAACACTCGCCATTGGTCAGTGGCTGTTTCTTTCGTGCTAACCCTTTTCCTAACCATAACCTCAGTCTCCTAACCTGTCACGCTAATTCACCTAACCTGCCACGTTAATGATTCTAACCTGCTATGCAAACAAATCATCTGTGTCGAGAAACCATCAGTGTCATAACACCGGAACTGACCAATTGCAGGTATCAATGGGCGTTTCCTGATATTAGGGAACACGTACATCAAGGAATCCCCTGAATTGCGGTCTGCAATTACACCATATTCCCTCCAAGACGTACAGTATGATACATACCTACTAATGGTTGAGTTACATTTGACAGAAATGAAAGTAGTGAAATTGGTCAGGGAGGATGAGTAGGTGTAATCTGCGACCATTTAACAATTCAAAGGTTGCGTGTTCGAGTCGCATCGAGGACAACTGCAGCATTTTAGCTAACCCTTCCCCTTATTCGAAACTTTACCCAATTCACCTAACCTTTGTTGTTAGTTCCCCTAACCACCATTGACAATCTCCCCGTAACTCTCCTTTATCGTTAGAGCTGTAGAGAAATGCTAATTCTTATGTAGGTGACCAAACTATTGTTGATAAAGGGCTACAACTCAGAGTTGAGCCTGTGGGGTCCCCTACAGGATAGCTCCCGCATTACACTAATGGCCAAAACCAGCGCACACACACATGATCTCCGTTGTAGCTGAACGTTGAATGCCCGAAGAGGATTCTACGATGACGGACAGACAACTGAGCCAATGGCGGAAGACTACAGACTACACCCCAGCTGAACCAATCCAAAGATCCGACCTTCCAGAATCAACCTACTTTCTGTTCTATATATAAGTGGTGTACTGATTGTATCGGTCTCTTCTTCGTCTGCGCTTCCGTACGAACCAGCGGGAGAGCCGTAATTACGCTGTTCTAGATATCTTCACTCTGAATAAACTGTAGCTTGTCATACAATTTACCACCTTGTCTGAATCGATCCTTGACCGACTCGTCCGTCTACATACCAAATTACTAACAGAAATGGTAGCAGAGTATAGTTTACTAACGATCCAGTCGAAGTGAGTTGATTTGGGTGTGGAGAAGGCGAGTTGGGGAAAGGACGATTCATTAAATAAATAAGAAAGACGGGTGAAGACTTTCGGGGGAGGGCAACAATTCTGCTCAACTCGGAAAACTGATTTCAAGGTGCACCATATAAAAATAAGGTAAGCAAAAGCCTGTTAAATCAAACTTTGCATATTGTCGAATAGTCTGTCCAAATTTTTATCAGTTTTTCCGAGTAAGTATGAATTCTTGTGTAAATTTATAATTTGCTGACGAGTCGAAATAACAGTGTACGTGAACATATGTAGTAACGAACCGGCGACGGCCGGTGTGATTTAAATCATTGATGAGATATCAGTAAGGGGATAGCTAATTACTATTCATTAAATCTGGCGCCGAGGGGACAAATTGTAATTTTGGGACCCGTGACCCGGTCAGCACAGTCTGCTAGCTTTCAATGATGAGTGATCACTGTTTTGTCTTTGATAGTTCCGATAGGGGTCGGGAATAGAGATCAGTAGGGGATAGCTAATTACTATTCATTAATTCTGCAGCCGAGGGGACAAATTGTAATTTTGGGACCCGTGACCCGGTGTGGTTCAGTCTGATAGAGATTCACCGATAGGGGTCGGACATGTGTAATAATTCTGATAGGGGTCAGCTCGATAGGGATCAGGAATAGAGATCAGTAGGGGATAGCTAATTACTATTCTTCAAATCTGGCGCCGATGGGGATAAGTTGTAATTTTATCCTGTGGTCCGGTACGGCTCAGTCTGATAGAAATTCACTGATAAGGATCGGCTTTCAGGGGTCAGAGATATAACGTGCTGTTTTGTCTTGTTTTGTCTATTTGTAACTGTTTATGTTATGTTATGTTAAAATGCAATGTGGTTGTAATTGTTTCCATTAAGATTGTTGGTGGTTAGATAGAGGGAGAGAGAGAGAATTATAATAAGGGATATTGGATAAATCCGAAACTTCTATATTGTACCTATGTACCTATGTTAATAGGTACATGTATAAATGTATAATCAGGAATGAAATGACTGATGTATAATTGAAATAATATCTGAATATAATATTTAAATATTGAGACTAAATAGTCGAATAGATCCCTTGGTTGTGCGCTCCACAAATGCTATACCAGCCCATGCGGTTTTTCTCAACCTGAATATACGAAGGAGAAGCTCTGAGATAAGGCAGAGCACGAGCAATAGTGTCTCTTCGAATACCTCGTGGGCATTAATCAACGTCGGGCGAAGTATATGCTAACTATATTCAGATAGAAGGAGAGAATTTCGATTAAAACTACGATTAAATTCCGATTGAATTAAATTAAATTACGTTTAAAGCCAATTCACAATGGCGAACCCCAATACTCCAAAGCTGAGGTTTAATGAGTTCCTAGAACAAAAAATTGAATATAGATCAGGGGGAAAGGAACGATGGACGCCTATAAAGAAAGTTTGGGAGGGATTGAAGTTAAGATGGACACAAGCAGGTTATCTAGGGGGGTGGCCGCCAACAGGGGCCCAGCTGAAAACAATGGAATGTGAGTTGAGAGGGACGTAGCAGGAGGCCAGAGACAAGGAAGTTGAAAGAAATAAAAGCCATGTATTTAAGAACCAAGGGACCAAACAGAGAATGAACAGAAGGCGGGGCCATTGCGTCTCCCACTGGTCTGCTTACTGGCGTAAATGAAGATTTGTAAGAATCAAATCCTGTGCATGAAACACGCTTGATATTCAGTCGGGGACTAATATCGATATGAATGAGGTCGGGGACAAAGCGAGTGTGGTACATGAGGTGTTTCAGTTGGAGCTGGAACCGGTGAGAATGTTGAAAAAGTCGCAGGCTTGCTGATGAGAGTTATATCATAGAATATTGAGGGGGGTGCATGACTGTTGGAAAGAGTGTTAAACTCTATTAACGCAAAATTCTTTTTGCGGATTTATATTATGAGGTTTGAACTATACTAATGTTGTAGAATTACATAATCAACATCTGAACATACTTACGTTAAACATGAATTGAGCCACTGAGTAATAGATAAGCTGTACACTAGGTACGGGGCGAAGGGTGTGGTCGATGTAAGACTGGAGTGGTGTTCTAACCAAATTATTTAGTTATTTTAATTCATTTACACAAGTACTTCCCGGGTATTGATTTTGGTTTGATTGTTCAGATAACATCATTGAAATTAAACAGGAGGTCAAGGTATACTAACATTAGAATCTGTTTTCATTATGGAGAACTATGAAAGGCCCGCAGAGTGGATTGCAGGCTGAGGTTTTTATGTTAAAGGGACAGTGCACATTTATCACAGTTGTGTGTGTCTGTCTAATGGCTGGGTATTTAAGAAGTATTTTTGGGAGAAAATTTGCAGAAACACGAATAAGACATGAAACATCGAGACAAATTATTTGAGTTTGAGGGGATTATCATAATTATTAGGTTTTGTTTTTGTAGTAAATGTTTGGGTTAAGGGGATTTCCATGTTCCCAGAGACATGATATTTTAAAGAGGCACGCTCACATATGGAACCTTTATGAGTTTTTTATTTTATGAGTTTTAATTACACAAGTGATTTTTATTTTATTTTAAGGATAAAGGGTTCTTTAATATGTCTATGGTATGGAACACGAATGTGGGGGGATGGTGTAACCCGTGACCGGATTTCATGGCTCCCTCGGGTGGTCTGATCAGCCACAAGGGGGTGCCATTTGAATAATACATTTGTGGTCATGGGTAATACTGTTTTATAAAAAAAAAAAATTTATTTTTTAAATTTAATTTTTTAAGGTAACTTAATTATAGTGGAGTTTACTTAACCTATATAAAGACTTTAGTAATTGCCACCATAGACATGTTTTTCAAAAAATAAAAATCCATGAGTTTAGATAAAGCCAAACAGTGAGACATTTAGTTAAAATGTGGAAACATGGGAAAAGGCAGACAGATGAGCCCTCCCCCGCACTGCAGAGACCTTGACGGTTGGAGAGCAGAGAGAAGTTTTAGAAGGGAGCCAGGACGAGCAAGGATAACGGAGTGTGTAGATAACAGTCACTGAGTGGAGACAGAGGGGAGAATTGGACATGTGAAAAATTAAAGGGGCGCTCCTACATGATAATGTCAGAACAGACGGATAATATACTAATCTTACCTAAGTCATTATTTAGAGCAGGTAAAGTTGTTACCTGGGCAAAGCTAGGTATCAAAAGGGGGATAGGTAAATTGTGGTCTAGGATAGGATGGGGCCTATTGGATAAGAAACTAATATTTTTTTTAAATGTAGTTAACAAATGGGCATAGAAGTTAAAGATAGAATCAGATCAAACATGAGAAACTGTTTGTTAACCAAGCCTGTATGTCCAGCATTTTATGCATTATAGGTGAACTGCAGGTGAAGTCACTCAATCCAGTCCCAGAGGCTTGTTGGGGGGACCATACCAAGGTCTCCTGGTGGCAGCTAGCTGAAAGAGCTACCCGGATTCATATCGCACGGTGGGAGGGTAAGACACACTGACACTATCGAACAATAAACAGTGTTCGAGAGGAGAACTGGAATTAACAGAATTCCGGGGGCCATCTCTCGAATGAAGAAAATCCTCCCTGTCCTGTCACCCCTGTTTTTGTTCATAGAAGTGAAGATGTGTCTGGCTCTTGCTAAGTGATGTGTTCTCGGGGAAAGGGTGGGGCTTCACATGGAAGCTGTTTGTCTGAGCGGTCTTATCGTGGGTGACATCCCAAATAACACAGCTCCGGATGAATCAGTACCCGAAGCCTCAGCTGGTTTGACCACCCTGGATCACGGGTTGACAGAAAACACTGGGGTGGATACTTCTGATTAATTGGGTTTGATAATATGTTTAGAAAATGGGGAAAATATTATGATCACTGTATTATGGGCTACATTCACCTGTGTGACTGTTTTAGTTTTATGGGGCTGTTGTCTAACTCCCTGTCTATGAGGCCTTATTTCCAGGACTCTGGAGAAATCGATGGAAATAGATGGTGATGTACCAGCGGATTCCAGGTTCTGACCCGTGGAATGCTGAATGTATGTCTACAGAACAAGTGGACGAAAATTATAAATGAAATTATATTAAATTGGGAGGGTGTCCGTATGGGGATTACAGGATAACCGACTTGGGACAGTTCTGGGATTGGAAGAGAGGGTATCCTTATAGCATAGGGGATCCCACAAAGGTGGATAGGCTTTTCATGATATGGGAAAACCTGGGAGCACTGTTGAACTTTGTAAAGGTGATGAAATCTTGCTAACCATCAAAACTATTAAGCTCTCTGATGCAGGCACTTACACCCTCGGACTACAAAGGACCGGGACAGACACGATGGGTGTGTTTTCTATTAAGGTGCTGCCAAAACCAGAGGTCCCAGATGAACCAGGGCCAGACACACTCCTCTACCACCCCTGGACCGAACCTGCCACCACTGTATTAAAAAATCCCATTCAGGTAATTAATGTTAGACTATTCAGCTATTGATCAATTAGGCACTGAGACTGGTGTTATTGGTAGGGACAATTTGTGGCTTTCTTATGAGGTACAGTTAAGACCCTGAAAAGAAAGGACTACATGAGTTACATGAAACATTGGTCATGATGGACCTGTTCTGGCTACACACCCATTTGCTATAGGAGAAGGAGAGGGGTGGTTGTGTATTCTGAGAGGTTTATACCTGGTTGAGGCCAATTCAACTCTCTGTTCCTCTTTGAGCCTTGTGTTTCCTACAGTACCTCCTCATCGGGCCCCTTGGGGTGTTGAGGCATATGGGGGCAATTACAGTTGCATCACGGGTACAGGTAATGGCATTGATTATGGGAGATTGCCTGAAGCTGATTGCAGTAGTAACATAACCATTAATTCCACTTGGCCAGTTACAGGCCTAAACCAAACTAGTGGTCTGGCTGATGTGTGGTGGATCTGTGGACCCAAAAGAGTGCTGAGACTCATTCTTAGAGGAGACTGGCAAGGTACGTGTGCTCTGACCAGTTTGATAATTCCACTGACCATTGTTGATGTTACTGCTGAACAGTTGTTGGGTTCTGTATCCAGGGGACCTGAAAACATTCCATCCCATGGGAGACATAGAAGTAGTGCTCCATGGACAGAGGATGTAGTTGACATACACACTAACCTGTTGGGAGTGCCGGTGGGGGTTCCTCATGAGCTTCAGGCCTTGGGCAGGAATGATTGATTATAGGTCCAGCCATGGTGGATGCAAGACAGACTGCATGGATTCATTACATCTACTATGATCAACAGCGTTTTGTTAATTACCCCCGTGATGCACTCACTGGTATGTCTGAACAGTTTGAGGCCATATCTAGGGTTGCCAGACAGAATAGACTTGCTTTGGATATGCTTCTTGCCAGTCAGGGGGGCGTATGCAAGATGTTCGGTGAACAATGTTGCACATATATTCCTAATAACACCAGTCCAGATAGTAGTATATCTAAGGCCCTTAGTGGGCTTGATGCACTATCTGCTGAGATGTGGACCATGGCGGGGGTGGAGGAGTCTGGCCTGTTCTCTTGAGTGGGAGCCTGGTTTTGGTAAGTAAACTAGAATGGTGGTTACTGGATTTCTGACCCTAATTTTTGTTATTTGACGTGTTGTGCTGCTTGCATCATACCGTGTTTTAAGAAGTCTGTTACAGATGTGGTGAAGGCTTCAGGCATGATGATGCCTTTGCTTGATGCTCCAGTTGGAGATGCTGATACTGAAGCATGCTTTCAGGGGAGGATGAGACTGACTGAGGATGACCCATGGTATGCTGTGGGCGAGGTAGTAGAATAAATCTTACACCACCACAGTTCCTTGTTATACATCTTTATGATGGGTTTTCTTTCCAGTATGTTTGTTCTCCCTGTTGTTAAGGTTTTGAGTCCCTGGGTGGCATGAAGCCCAACTGGTGCAGGATAGGAGTAGCTGAGAGGACCAGATGGTTTATAATAATGCTTTGCTTTGTTTTACTCTGTTTTCCATGACCAAAGTTTTATCCGGTATCTTACATGTCAATAAACAATAAAGTGTTATCCTGTTTTTGCTAAGTGACACCCTTGTGGGTGTCAAAAGGGGGACTTAAATTTCACACAATTTTTTTTTTAATGTGCTGTTTTTGAATGAGCTGTTCTCTTTTGACATGAAGGTATTTTAAACTCTGTGACTGTTATATGATTCATTGCTGAATTTTTGTTCACACCCTGGGGGGTGTGAAAAAGAGGGATTATTGGTTCCTGTGTTTTACATTATAGCCATTACCATATATATGATTGAATATTATCTGCTGTTGGCTTGTGTTGATGTATGCAAGTGTTATGCAACATAGCTGACTTGAAACATTGTTAAAAGAGTCAGGGCCAGGGGACTTTCTCATGCTGGAAAAATACAGAAGGGAGGGCACATTCAGAGCGTGGGGTTGCGAGAACAAGCATTTTTTTGTTAGATAACAGGAGCCAGGTGCGTGATAACGGTATGGAGCATGAGAGCCTGGCTGCAACTTCTCTTATGACATTCCAGAATCGCATTGCAGTAGATATGCTACTGGCGGAGAAAGGTGGAGCTTGTACTATGTTTGGTGAACAGTGTTGCACTTTCATCCCTAGTAACACAGCCTCCGATGGTAGCTTGACCATGGCCCTAGAAGGTTTGAGGACGCTTAATGGTAAAATGAAATCTCATTCTGGGATGGATACCTCTATGTGGGGACTCCTGGGTGAGTGCGTTTGGTAAATATAAAACCCTGGTGTCCTCCATTTTGGTATCCATTTCGGTGTTCGCTGCCATTTTAGTTCTCTGTGGATGCTGTTGCATTCCATGCATCCGTCCCCTTGCCACTAGGGTTATCTCTAGAGCCATTGACCCTTCCTCCCCTTCCCAGATGTTTCCTCTGCTGGATAAAGACCTACATGAATTCGAGGAGGAGAGTGCCTATTTAGGTTTACATTATATCTGCTGTTGCCTTATGGGGATGTATGTATGTGTTATGCAAGTGGATCATTCCGCCTGACTTGCCTAGTTTAAGTCACATCTCTTTGGAGATGTGAAGAGAGGGAATCACAACTTTTTCCTGCGGGAAAAAAGTTGGCTTATGTAGACAAGCATTTACTTTTATTTTGAGCTGTTGTTCTCCGCTCTGTTAAATGAGGGTTGTAAGTTCCTAGGTGGCTGGTAGCCAACTTAGTACATAGTGGGATTGAATGGAGAACATGATGTAATATATATATATATATATCTACTTCTGTTTAAAACCGTGCCTTATTTCATAGTCCCATTGGGAGAAGTTTCTCTTTGTGTCTGGATCCAGTTAGGTTGTGTCACGTCTCTGGTGAGACGTGAAGAGAGGGTTTTGTAGAGAAATGCTAATTCTTATGTAGGTGACCAAACTATTGTTGATAAAGGGCTACAACTCAGAGTTGAGCCTGTGGGGTCCCCTACAGGATAGCTCCCGCATTACACTAATGGCCAAAACCAGCGCACACACACATGATCTCCGTTGTAGCTGAACGTTGAATGCCCGAAGAGGATTCTACGATGACGGACAGACAACTGAGCCAATGGCGGAAGACTACAGACTACACCCCAGCTGAACCAATCCAAAGATCCGACCTTCCAGAATCAACCTACTTTCTGTTCTATATATAAGTGGTGTACTGATTGTATCGGTCTCTTCTTCGTCTGCGCTTCCGTACGAACCAGCGGGAGAGCCGTAATTACGCTGTTCTAGATATCTTCACTCTGAATAAACTGTAGCTTGTCATACAATTTACCACCTTGTCTGAATCGATCCTTGACCGACTCGTCCGTCTACATACCAAATTACTAACAGAGCACAACAAGCAATCTGGTCTCAGAGAAAAACCTATATGTACATATCTACCTCAATTACCTCGTACCTCTGCACATCGACTCGGTACTAGTACCACGTGTATATAACCAAGTTATCGTTACTCATTGTAGATTTACTCATTATGTGACTTTTTATTATTTCTCTTTTTTTCTCTCTGCATTGTTGGGAATTGTTGGGAAGGACCATAAGTAAGCATCTCACTGTTAATCTACACCTGTTGTTTACAAAGCATGTATAGTACACTGCTAAAATAATGGCCATTACAGTCCTATACAGAACCTTTTTGAAGACCATTTAGGGAGAGAGCCCTAACTATTAAGAGTGTACAATACCATTAATGCTAAGAGTGTACAGCATTGCCTCATGGCCTGGTCCATATGTTCCTGCATGGACATTTCTGCATGTTGCATTGATATACAGTATCAGTCAAAAGTTTGGACACAACTACTCATTCAAGGGTTTTTCTTTATTTGTACTATTTTCAATATTGTAGAATTATAGTGAAGACATCAACACTATGAAATAACACATATGGAATCATGTAGTAACCAAATCAGTGAAAAACAAATCAAAATATATTTTTCAAACTTTACCTTGATGACAACTTTGCACACTCTTGGCATTCTCTCAACCAGCTTCATGAGGAATGATTTTCCAACAGTCTTGAAGAAGTTCCCAGATTTTTAAATCGTTTTTTAAAACTAGGCAAGTCAGTTTTGAACAAATTCTTATTTTCAATGACGGCCCCTGAACAGGCTGTTAACCCACAATATTTTCAATATTGTAGAATTATAGTGAAGACATCAAAACTATGAAATAACACATATGGAATCATGTAGTAACCAAATCAGTGAAAAACAAATCAAAATATATTTTTCAAACTTTACCTTGATGACAGCTTTGCACACTCTTGGCATTCTCTCAACCAGCTTCATGAGGAATGATTTTCCAACAGTCTTGAAGAAGTTCCCAGATTTTTAAATAGTTTTTTAAAACTAGGTAAGTCAGTTTTGAACAAATTCTTATTTTCAAGGGGCAAAACGACAGATTTGTACCTTATCAGCTCAGGGATTTGAACTTGCAACCTTTCGGTTCCTAGTCCAACGCTCTAACCACTAGGCTACCTTGCCGCCCCAAATACTCACATATGCTGAGTACTTGTTGGCTGCGGTCCAACCCATCCCAAACCATCTCAATTGGGTTAAGGTCGGGTGACTGTGAAGGCCAGGTCATCTGATGCAGCACTTCATCACTCTCCTTGGTAAAATAGTCCTTACACAGCCTGGAGGTGTGTTTTGGGTCATTGTCCTGTTGAAATACAAATGATAGTCCCACTAAGCGCAAACCAGATGGGGTGGTGTATCGCTGCAGAATGCTGTGGTAGCCATGCTGGTTAAGTGTGCCTTGAATTCTAAATAAATCACTGACAGTGTCACCAGCAAAGCACCCCCACACCATCACACCTCCTCCTCCATGCTTCACAGTGGGAACCACAGATGCAGAGATCATCCGTTCACCTACTCTGCATCACAAAGACACAGCGGTTGGAACCAAAAGGTTCACATTTCGACTCAACACTCAACACTCAGACCAAAGGACATATTTCCACCGGTCTAATGTCCATTGCTTGTGTTTCTCGTCCCAAGCAAGTCTCCTCTTCTTATTGGTGTCCTTTAGTAGTGGTTTCTTTGCAGCAATTCAACCATGAAGGCCTGATTCATGCAGTCTCCTCTGAACAGTTGATGGTGAGATGTTACTTGAACTCTGTGAAGCATTCATTTGGGCTGCAATCTGAGTTGCAGTTAACACTAATGAACTTCTGCACTAATGAATCCTCTGCAGCTGAGGTAACTCTGGGTCTTCCTTTCCTGTGGCGGTCCTCATGAGAGCCAGTTTCATCATAGCGCTTGATGGTTGACTGACCTTCATGTCTTAAAGTAATGATGGACTGTCGTTTCTCTTTGCTTATTTTAACTGTTCTTGCCATAATATGGACTTTACCAAATAGGGCAATCTTCTGTATACCATCCCTACCTTGTCACAACTGATTGGCTCAAATGCATTAAGAAGAAAATAAATTCTGCAAATTAACTTATAACAAGGCACACCTGTTAATTGAAATTCCAGGTGACTACCTCGTGAAGCTGGTTGAGAGAATGCCAAGAGTGTGCAAAGCTGTCATCAAAGCAAAGGGTGGCTACTTTGAAGAATCTTAATATAAAATATATTTTGATTTGTTTAACACTTTTTTGGTTACTACATGATTCATGTGTTATTTCATAGTTTTGATGTCTTCACTATTATTCTACAATGTAGAAAATTTTAAAAATAAAGAAAACCCCTGGAATGAGTAGGTGTGTCCAAACTTTTGACTTGTACTGTAAGTACGGAGGGACTGCACTGAACACTATGAAGGTGTCAATGAAATGCCACTGCCCCAGAGGTTGTCGTTATGTAGCACAGCAGGTAGGCTACACCACAGAGGGCTTCATTAAAATCAGCTACGAGATGTCAATCAATAGATAATATCTGTTTATCAAGATAATTTGAAGTTTTGTAATTGCTCTTGCAGATTTTAGATGGTGCTTATTCAATTAATTAATTTTTTATCTAATCAAGAAGTGTATTGACACACTAATGTTTATTGTTGAACTACTGAACTACTGATAAGCAGAATTTGTCGGGGCAAGAACTCTGCAACGTGTCAAAAGCGTTCCACAGGGATGCTAGCCAATGTTGACTCCAATGCTTCCCATAGTTGTGTCAAGATGGCTGGATGTCCTTTCGATGATGGACCATTCAAACCGGTGCACCTGGCACCTACTAGCATATCAAAGGCCCTTAAATATTTTGTCTTGCCCATTCACCCTCTAAATGGCAAACATACATAAACCATGTCTCAATTGTCTCAAGGCTTAAAAACATTAACTTGTCTCTTCCCGTTCATCTACACTGATTGAAGTGGATTTAACAAGTGACATCAATAAGGGATCATAGCTTTCACCTGGATTTACCTGGTCAGTCTGTTATTGAAAGAGCATAAATGTTTGGTAGACTCTGTACAGTACTGTACAGTAACCTGAAGAAAGGAAAGCACTGTCATGGATCTATGGTCTCTGGATATACTCTGACCTCTTGTGGGACACCTGCAGCACTGCATTAGATTGTCAATGAGTGTTACGAGTTATGATCCTTCCTAATTCACTTTTCAGCCTGCATCACCCTATGAGATTGAGAGGTTATCCCAGAGGTTACTCTTTCCAAGAAAATGCATTAATGCTGATATCCAGTGCCCTCACTCAGGTGTCATAAATAAATACAAAGTTTATCCTAAAGAAACAGATATCACATTGTAGGTTAAAGAGAATTTAAGCTGAAAGTTGTGTGTACAATTCTCCCATCAGCAATGATCCATGAACAACCAGAGAAAGCACACACGCAAATGAGTAGATAGAAGATGAGTGGAGTTGGAGTTAGTGGTCGTCAGCAGGCTGGCTGGCCCAGAGAGAGGCAGGGTGCGGTAGATAGAAGATGAGTGGAGTTGGAGTTAGTGGTCGTCAGCAGGCTGGCTGGCCCAGAGAGAGGCAGGGTGCGGTAGATAGAAGATGAGTGGAGTTGGAGTTAGTGGTCGTCAGCAGGCTGGCTGGCCCAGAGAGAGGCAGGGTGCGGTAGATAGAAGATGAGTGGAGTTGGAGTTAGTGGTCGTCAGCAGGCTGGCTGGCCCAGAGAGAGGCAGGGTGCGGTAGATAGAAGATGAGTGGAGTTGGAGTTAGTGGTCGTCAGCAGGCTGGCTGGCCCAGAGAGAGGCAGGGTGCGGTAGATAGAAGATGAGTGGAGTTGGAGTTAGTGGTCGTCAGCAGGCTGGCTGGCCCAGAGAGAGGCAGGGTGCGGTAGATAGAAGATGAGTGGAGTTGGAGTTAGTGGTCGTCAGCAGGCTGGCTGGCCCAGAGAGAGGCAGGGTGCGGTAGATAGAAGATGAGTGGAGTTGGAGTTAGTGGTCGTCAGCAGGCTGGCTGGCCCAGAGAGAGGCAGGGTGCGGTAGATAGAAGATGAGTGGAGTTGGAGTTAGTGGTCATCAGCAGGCTGGCTGGCCCAGAGAGAGGCAGGGTGCGGTAGATAGAAGATGAGTGGTGTTGGAGTTAGTGGTCGTCAGCAGGCTGGCTGGCCCAGAGAGAGGCAGAGCCCAAGTGACATCTCCAACATGTCAGCACAGTGAAGTGGACAACACATCCCGCCCTGCCCTCTGCACCCAATCACAAGATCAACAAGGACAAAGCTGTTTTCCCTCGACCCCCACACCACCCTGTCAGCCCCGAGACAAACTGCCGTTGGATAAGGTAGAACTGTTCCGCAGGTATCCTCTGCTGAGGATCCTATTCTATTTCCATACTTGATACTCATCCTTTGGACCTGAACCCGCCTTTGACTCAGGCAGTCATGGTTACTCCAGTGTTCTCCATACTGGGCTACATCTACTCTCTGAGCCTCCTGCCTCTGCTGCTGCCTGGTTCGAGCCAGGGCAGTCCAATCATGTCACCTGAGGAGTTTCGAAGGGGCCCTGGGGCTAGAGGTCTGGTGGATACCTCCATGTTGGAGCAGAATGAAGACCTGGACATGCAGGACTTTCAGGGTCAGTTTCTGTCCACATTGAACCTCACAGAGCTGGGCCCCCGGCCAAGGCCCCGTGAGGCCCGTAAAGAGCCACCAGAATACATGCTGGAACTGTACAACCGCTTTGCCAACGATCGCACGGCCATGCCCTCTGCCAACATAGTGCGTAGTTTCAAGAATGAAGGTACAACATGTACTTATATTTGTCTGAAGACATTGTTTTTTAAATGTTTAACTTTTCATCATTTTGAAAAAATGTATCTTTGGATATGATTAATTGTTTATTTAGCTAACATTATAAAGCAACTCAAATGAACTTGAGAACAATAGCACTCACTCATACAATCTATTGACCAATACAACTTAAAAAGTATATTAAAAATGTACAGATACTCAGCTGTTCTTTTAGAGAAGTTAAGATTTGACTAACTGTAAATCACTCTCTGTTTGGATAACTGAGATTAACTTTAAATGATTCAAAGTGTTATGGACTTCGCCTTAAATTTGGACAAGAATGAAATATGATATTTACCCTTAAAGAAACTTTTATTAAATTGTAATTGGTTTAACAGTTACTTATTTCCTCTTCTTGAAGTCAAATTACATGATATGATCGCAATTTATTCTAACCATATAAAAAAATAGCTAAATTAAAAGCCTTATTATTGATGCATTATTTAATATAAAATTGATTAAATCCAATTTGAGTCTAAACCCAATTCAGACCTTCATTGATATTTTAATTCCAGATTCCTCCTTCTACAGTGTGACGGTCAGTGGCGTGAGGACACACCCCCTGCTATTCAACATCTCCATCCCTCACCACGAGCACATCCTCACCGCCGAGCTCCGCCTCTACACCCTGGTCCAGAGGGATCGCAGATGCTACGCCGGCCTTGATCGCAAGGTGACCATCTACCAGATCCACGAGGGGGGGCACTGGAGGAAAGAAGAGGGGAGGGACGAAAGAAGGAATGAGCAGGAGACAGACAAAATGGAGGAAATGGAGGTGCTGGCAACCTGGCAAGTCTATGGTAAAGACGATGCCTGGATTACCTTTGACCTGACCCATCAGGTCAACCTTTGGTGTAAGGCAGAGAGCTCCGCCCACCGACTGGAGGTCCACATTGCAAGTCTGGGTTCTGATGGTGGGAAGACCCCCCAGGTCAGAGAAGAGGATGGAAGGAAAGAGTTGGTCGATGTGGATGTTGAAATGGGCTCAGATGGTAAACACATGCCAGTGGTGATTGTGTTCTCAGATGATCAGAACAGAGACCATCGTGAGGAGGACAAGCGGGAGCTCAACCAGTTTACAGAACATGAGAATGACCTGGCGCCTGACCTGGAGCCGAGTCCACAGGTGAATTGGGGGGACCAGGCTGGGAGCGATGCTAGGAACACTGATGGAGAGGAGCTGGACGAGGAGACTCTCATGCAACTGCACTCCAACCTCATTTATGACACGCCTCCCCGAATCCGCCGCAACACCAAGGGTGACCCCTGTAAGAAGACCCCTCTCTATGTGGAGTTTAAGGACATTGGCTGGGATACTTGGGTCATACAGCCCCTGGGCTATGAAGCCTATGAGTGCAATGGTGTATGCAGCTACCCTATGACCTCTGAGGTCTCGCCTACCAAGCACGCCATTGTCCAGAGTCGGCTGAGCAGTAAGATTCCACAGAAGGCGTCACCAGCCTGCTGTGTTCCCACCAAGCTAGAGCCCATCTCACTCCTTTATGTCGAGGACGGAGGAGTGGTCACCTACATGCACAAGTACGAGGGCATGGTGGTGTCAGAATGCGGCTGTAGATAGTCATAGAACTGACTGTAGGTTCAGGAGAGAGGTATAGAGACTGTGGATTAACGTAGACTGAGTGGTCATCAATTTCACTATCAAGAAGAAAATCAGATCAAAAGTGCCTATTTGAAAATAATACATTTCTGCAATCATTAAGGATACTTGCTTTGTGAGCTATTAGCAGACATATAGTGTAAACAGAATGCATACAGTAAACCATATTAAGGGAATGAATAATTTCTATATCTATATTTTGCAGCATCAACTACATTGTATGACAAAGATAAACAGTGGAGGCGTAAATAGGAAGATGACAGAGCAAGAGGGTCCTGCCTGTATGTGCATT
Source organism: Oncorhynchus kisutch (assembly GCF_002021735.2). Classification (NCBI taxonomy): domain Eukaryota; kingdom Metazoa; phylum Chordata; class Actinopteri; order Salmoniformes; family Salmonidae; genus Oncorhynchus; species Oncorhynchus kisutch. The sequence goes on from NC_034179.2 coordinate 20,590,064, forward strand.
CAATTATGTACATTTGCCATTTGTAAAAGTACATTTCTTATTATATTGAGATTATATAAATGCTATTTTACAATGCCAGCAATATAATTATTATTTTTTAAGAACAAAAAAGTGAAATGTGAATATCATGCTGTTCTTTGTAGTTGGTGATCATACATTTGACTTTCATTTTGGCGATATTGGTATGTACCGTCAGATATGCACAAAACTTTGTTGGTTTAAGTAGCTCTTGGTTTAAATGGTTGGTCCTGTATGGCTTAGTTGGTAGAGTAGGGTGCTTACCAGGTCAGTATTTGTGGGTTTGATTCCTGTGTACACCCATATGTAAAATGTATGCACGCATGACTCTTAATTTGTATCTGCTAAATGGCATAAGAAAACACCCCCCCCCCACACACACACACACACAAAATGTTACCCATCCAGCTTCAATTCGTCAGGGCATGGACTTTACAAGGGGTCGAAAGTGTTCCACAGGGATGCTGGCCCATGTTGACTCTAATGCTTCCCACAGTTGTGTCGAGTTGGCTGGATGTCCGTTGGGTGGTGGACCATTCTTGATACACACGGGAAACTGTTGAATGTGAAAAACCCAGCAGCGTTGCAGTTGTTCACACAAACCGATGCGCCTGGCACCTACTACCATACTCCGTTCTAAGACACTTAAATATTTTGTCTTGCCCATTCAGCCTCGTCTCAATTGTCTCAAGGCTTAAAAATGCTTCTTTAACCTGTGTCCTCCCCTTCATCTACACTGATTGAAGTGGATTTAATAAGTGTTATCAATAAGGGATCATAGCTTTCACCTGGATTCAGCTGGTCAGTCTATGTCATGGAAAGAGCAGGTGTTCATAATGTTTTGTACATTCAGTGTATATTATAAATGAAAGAAAAACTACAAAAGATAACTTGTATATATCCTACATGCTAAGACAAAGAGGTGTGTTCTAAAGCAGAGCAGAATAAATTGTGTTTGAAGTTCATTACAAATGTGAGTGCTTTCAGGGTTGGGTAGGTTTCTTTCTAAATTGAATACGTTAAAGTTACTATCAACCTGTCCAAAATTGCAGTCAGTAATGTAACGTCTAGATGACCCAAACTCAGTAACGTAATCTGATAACTTTTTAAAATTATTTTCCCCTTAAGTGGCATTAGAAGAAGACAAAAATTATCCATCAAACACATTTGGTGTGTCATCAGAGGTCTCTGACTTGAGGTCAGACTCGCTCAGGTGGAACAAACTTAAACGTGCATCTTTTTCCAATTCTGAATTGAATGTCATTGAGAAAACAGAAAGGTGTCTTTTTATTTAACTAGGCACGTCAGTTAAGAACAAATTCTTATTTACAATGACGGCATACCGTATAGTAAAAAAATAAATAAATCCGCAAACACCCTTTCTGGATTTAAAAGTAATCCAAGAAGTGATCTAGTTTTTCAAAAGTATCTGTAATCAGATTACAATATGTTTGCTGGTAACGTAACTGATTACAGTTACTATTTCTTTGTAATCAGACAACCCTGTGTGCTTCCATGATTGACTAGACATAGCCTAGTGAAATGTGTTAGAGATTACACTTTGTTTGAGGTTCTCCATTAAAGGCATGCAGACAAGCCAAGAATACAAGTGCACTACAGCAGAAGTGAACCTGAAATTAATATTGCTTTGAATAGAGTGGCATTGTGCAAAAATGGCACTGAACAATGTACTTGCTATATGGACAACCTTTCAAGAGTGTTAAGTCAGAGAAGAGAATGTGAAAGCAAAGAAAAACTATACAAAAGTGTCATTACTTTTCTTTATTGCAGATCTCGTTTATCTCTGCAATTACATCAAACCTCTCCAATTGTAGAAAACAGAAGCAGAAAGGTGCAGATGATGCACAGAGCCATAGATTAAGTTTGTTTGCTAAATGTTATTTTTCCTGAATACATAATACTGTCCATGTCCATAGAACCAAATGGTTGTTTCAAATCCATTCTATCCACTTATTTGTGGGGTAATCTATTTGCCCCAGTCTGACTCACACTCCCTCCCCACAATCACACTTCCTTCTAAAGCCACATGCCACGCGAGCCACTTTCTCTCCCCCCCCCCCCTCAATGTGATGGTGATAAAGAGGTGTCAGGGCCTGGAGACTTGTAGACCATCACTCAGGATGAGACGCCATTCCAAGTGGTGAGCAGTTGGGAGAGGGTGCTGTCAGATTCCTGGGCCCCAACACCAACAATCTCTATGGACGATCCACCCCCCAGACAGCCTCTCTGTATTGGACGTTCTCTCTCTACCCACCGCTGCCTCCCACCTAACCTTGTCTGACATGGCCACTCGGCAGCCCTAATCATGGCTTTCTCTACAGGACAGATGGAAAAACACATGTCACATCATTACCCAGTTTCTGTTGTCAGTGGACTGAAGGCGAGACAACCTCTATGCAATAACGCTGAATGACTGAGTCCAGATTTGCACTTCACTGACATGCATTTGTGAATCACAACTATACTGTATTTACCTATGGGGCTGTTTCAGATATTATTTCAGAGTACTCACTTTATGAATTATGATGGTTATTTATTTTGTCAATTTCATTTGACATTTAATCCTGTGGCAATGAATTATCTTCAGGAAAAATAAACTGTTTTGCAGCATGAAGACATGGTTGGTTTATGGTGTTGTTGAACTAAATTCCAGATCAAATCTCCAGAGTGTTGGATATGCACATAGACGTATGGTACATTTACTTTACTTAAAACAAATGACATACCACCCCTGTACCCCACTGTCAGCTTGCCTCTGAAGCAAAGCAGGGTTGGTCCTGGATGGGAGAGCCAGTAGGAGGCTCTCTTTTCTCTGAAAATAAAAAGATCCCAATGCCCCAGGTCAGTGATTGGGGACATTGCCCTGTGTAGGCTGCTTTGAATGTATGTTAAATGGTGTCCTGACTCTTTGTGGTCACTAAAGATCCAATGGCACTTATTGTCGGGGTGTTAACCCTGGTGTCCTGGCTAATTTCACAAAATCGCCCTTAAACCATCATGGCCACCTAAAAACCCCATAGCTTCCAATTGGCTCATTCATCCTCCTCCCCCCTGTAACTTCCCTAGGTTGTTGCTATAAATGAGAATGTGTTCTCAGTCAACTTACCTGGTAAAAAAAGGGAACAATATAAATGTCTAGGCTATACACAACGAGGAGCAGAACTGATGAACTAAACACTTCTACGTGAGTTTGTAGACAGGTTTAACATGTTAAATTACATTTGTCTGTTATGAATGGAATATCGAATGAACACATACAAACGATATGAAACCACAACTGATCTTATCAGCCCAGGGCCAACTTTTAGCTGACCAGCCTGGCCACTGAGCTCCAGCAAAGCGCTCACAAAACATGCGCCCCCTGCTGCTGACATGAGCGGCACTGCACTCACGAGTCGCAGGGAGTTTATGTTTGTAGCTGGCGCTATAGCATTGTTTACGAGTATATTGCAAACATGTTGGTTTTGTTCAGTCACTGGCACAATTGAAAAACGTAGAATACAGTCGCATAATATCTCATAACGAGAAGATAATCGAGTATTGGCTCGAAATTCGATTCAGAAAACACTGGTTTTGTTGACGACTACCGTTAGCAAGCTTTAGCTGTCGCTAAAGTAACTAGCTATGTGATAATCGGCTGTACTAAACACTGGACACACAGGTAAGAAATGTGTGTATTTTTAAGTCCGATAAATAGATACCTATTACTTATTTTTTGCTTGTATGTAGTTTCCACTGACTTACAATTTAACCACACGGGGCACATCATCCTTGGGTTGCTAACGTTCGTCGTTTACAAAACTTAGCTAGTTGTTAGGAAATGTGTCAAGATGTCATAAAAAAAGTAACCTTTATTTAACTATGCAAGCCAGTTAAGAACAAATGCTTTATTTACCGGGAAACAGTGGGTTAACTGCCTTGTTCAGGGGCAGAACGACAGCGTTTTACCTTGTCATCTCGGGGATTCGATCCAGCTACCTTTCGGTTACTGGCCCAACGCTCTGTAATAGTCACTAAGCTACCTGTCGCCCCAAAATGTTAATTTACTACTGATAGGCATTTGGTAGTCTCTAAGACACGATTTGACGCGTTTTATGCAACGTTAATCTGTTTTTGTAGCTGAGTAATATTTTTGTTTCTGTAATTTAAGGTTTTGTAGAAAAGTAGCTAGCTAACGTTTGTCGGCATCATTCATTTGCTGTCAGGCAATGCTTTTCTGCATTGACGTGAAATCACAGAAATAGTAGCAAGTTAGTACAACTAACATTCTTTTCTGTCTCCCTTACTGCAGACTGTCCTGGACACCCCGAAGTATGTAGAGTGAACAGGACACATGTCATTCTCACCCTAGCAAAAGGCTTCTGAGATTGTGTTTGACTCATTCCTTGAGTGAGAATTAAGCATATGATTGAACATCAAGTAATAGAGACACTAGAACGGTGAGCAAGATGTCGATCACAAACACCCCCACAAGCACCGACGCTTGCTTGAGTATCGTGCACAGCCTGATGTGCCACAGACAGGGTGGAGAGAGCGAGACATTCGCCAAGCGAGCCATCGAGAGCCTCGTCAAGAAACTGAAGGAGAAGAAAGATGAGCTAGATTCTCTCATCACAGCCATCACCACCAACGGAGCTCACCCCAGCAAGTGTGTCACCATACAGCGCACCTTGGATGGACGGTTGCAGGTAATGGGGTAGCTGAGTAATTTAATATTATTGCACCAAAAAAAGTGTTTATTGGACAAGTTCAGGTAGTCCCTCCCTGTCCCTCAGTCCCATTGGTGCCTAATGAATACCAACCTGCTGATAGAAGATATTACACTCACATTACGGGCTGAACTATTTTCTCAGATGACTGCTGTGCTTAGTTCATAACACGTCTTCTCTGTGCTCTCAGGTAGCAGGGCGTAAAGGCTTCCCCCATGTGATCTATGCCACATTGTGGCGGTGGCCTGACCTGCACAAGAATGAACTGAAGCATGTGAAATACTGCCAGTTTGCCTTTGACCTCAAAGCTGACAATGTGTGTGTTAACCCATACCACTATGAGAGGGTGGTATCACCAGGGATTGGTGAGTGGGATTTGTTTTCTCCACTCTCTTGAATACTGTTTAACCCCTCTGAATTTTAAGTTGGATCTTATTTGTGTCCCTCTACTTCTCTTCACAGACCTTTCAGGACTGACTCTTTCAAGCTCAGGTAAGGGTCTTGCCCTGTACTAATAATTTGCAGTTCACAACAGAGGATTCAAATGAAGTTCCCCAAAACGTTGACCCTCTCACCCTCCCTGCCCTACCAGGCACACTCATGGTCAAAGATGAGTATGAATTTGAGAACCAGCCATCTCACTCTGGTGCGGATGGCCACCACCAGACCATCCAGCACCAGCCCTCCGGACCAGGGGGTCCCCAGGAGTTGTTCAGCAGCTCGGCTCTGCTCCCTCCCCCTGAGGGCAGCAGCTCAGCCTCTACCTCTGCCTTCTCCAGCCTCGCTGCTGGAGCCTCAAGTGAGATACTGCATTGTGTTGAACCCTCCCCTGTCTTGCAGTTCATTACTCCCCTTAAATGTAACACTTTGTTTTGTGGTGAATACGCTCCTGACATAAATACAGGATACAGTGGCTCCCTCATACCCCAGTCAGGGTCATGCTGAGAAGCTTTTTCCTTTTTCTGAGGTGTCCTTCCTAATCACTTTTGTTTGTGTCTCTGTATTGTGGAGTGTTTGGGTCTGGGTGTGTGTGTGCATATGTTTTTCCTATTCACTCACTCTGGCCCATCCTGCTCCTGCCTTTATAGCCCAGTCCACTAGCCTTCTGTCAGGGAGCCATAGCACTGAAGGGCTGCGGCAGTTCTCCTCAAGGCCAGGCCCAGGGCCTTCACAGGGGCAGAGCGGCTTCTCCCTGGCACAGAGCGCCACATACCATCACAGTAAGCACCCACACTTGGCCCTCCACATTTCATACAATACCAAGTTTGGGGTTGATTCCATTTGCTTCTTGAATTTACTGAATTGTAATGGAATTGACCCAAGCCCTGTCAAACACCATTAAATTTAGTTGGCACCTGCATCCAACAGCCTAAAAATAACAGCTTAGCACTCACACTGCCTATGTCACGAACAATCACATAAGTTACCTGCACTTTCAAACAATCATTACAGGTAGCACTCACATTCATCTGCCTTCCATAGACCATGACAATGGAAACCTACGATGAGTGTAACAAACATTAGGAACTCTTTCCATGACATTTGCTCCCGAGTGGCGCAGCGGTCTAAGACACTGCATCTCAGTGCAAGAGGCGTCGCTACAATCCCTAGTTCGAATTCAGGCTGTATCACATCCGGCCGTGATTGGGAGTCCCATAGGGCGGCACACAATTGGCCCAGCGCTGTCCAGGTTTGGCCGTCATTGTAAATACGAATTGGTTCTTAACCGACTTCCCTAGTTAAATAACAAAATAATAATAGACTGACAAGTTGAAAGCTATGATCCCTTGTTGATGTCACCTGTTAAATCAATCCGTGTAGATGAAGGGGAGGCGACCGGTTAAAGAAGGATTTTAAAGCCTTGACATGGAGTGTATGTGCACCATTCAGAGGGTGAACGGGAAAGACAGAAGATTTAAGTGCCTTTGCACAGGGTGTAGTAGTAGGTGCCAGGCGCACCGGTTTGTGTGTCAAGAACGGCAACACTGCTGGGGTTTTCACACTCAACAGTTCCCTGTGTGTATCAAAAAGGGTCCACCACCCAAAGGCCATCCAGCCAACTTGACACTATGCATTGAAGTCAACATGCGCCAGCATCCCTGTGGAATGCTTTCGACACCTTGTAGAGTCCATGCTCTGACGAATTGAGACTGTTCAGAGAGCAAAAGGGGGGGTGCAACTCAATATTAGGAAGGTGTTCCTAATGTTTTGTATACTCAGTGTACTTCCGCCAGCCCACAAATTCCTGCCCTGTTGCTTTTCACCGTAACCCCATTTACTTCTCATAATCTGGATGTTCTCTCAAAAAGCTTTTCAGCATTACCACATTGCCTCTCTAGGGGGTTAATTCCTCCTTGGTCAGTTATAGAATTCCTCTCAGCCCTCTGACAGGAGGCCATTGTTATAGTTGATTAGGTATGTGTTTAGTGTGATTGAGTTATTTTTAGGTCATGGTATTTTTCTGGTCATGGTATTTTCTATCTGTGCTTATGGTCTGATGCAACTGGTGATTGTTCTGATTTCAGATGCCGCCTCAGGCTGGCCGAGAAATGGGAACTTCACCCCCTCAGTGCCTCACCACCAGAATGGGCACCTGCAGCACCACCAACCCATGCCCCACACCCCACACTACTGTGAGTGGCTGTGTTATCCCCCCTCTCTGGGCATATATCTAAGGGTGCTGCCAACATCTGAGCCTTAAAGATTATATATCCCTCAAAGCAACAAGCTAACCTTGAACTAATGCAAAAATTGAGTTCTTGTAAAAGGAAAGAGCTGTTTCCCAGAAAGGATGTAAATGTGCACATATAATGTCAAATAGTCAATGTTAAATCATTCAACATTCATTTGTACTCCTTTGATCCGAGCAGTACAAACTACACCCAACAGCACCGTTGTCTTAATTACATGACATTCTCTTCCAGGGATGGTCAACAATGAGATTGCATTCCAGCCACCCATCTCAAATCATCCGGGTGAGTCTGTGTGAAACGTTACTCAGAGAGTTAGTTCTGCATGTACGGTATGTGTCCCCATTTGATACGGTATGTGTTGTGAAATAGTACAGAGACCATGTGAATTGAATGTGGTGGTGTTCTGTTCCAGCCCCTGACTACTGGTGCTCCATTGCCTACTTTGAGATGGATGTTCAGGTGGGGGAGACGTTCAAGGTTCCGGCCAGCTGCCCCACGGTGACAGTGGATGGGTACGTGGATCCCTCAGGAGGGGACCGCTTCTGCCTGGGCCAGCTCTGCAACGTCCACAGGACAGAGGCCATCGAGAGAGCTAGGTACTCTACTGTCGTGTCTTTGGCTATGGCGGATTAAGTGATATTATGACATGCTATTCTATAAAATCCTTTCTCTGTAATAAATATTACCTGATTGAGCTAATCATGTAAATGTAATTAACTAAAGTCGGGGCACCACGAAATAATATTTATAGAGCTTTTATCCGAATAAACTCTTAAAGACCTAGTAATATTTTACATCAATAGCAGTCAATATTAATCGTCACCTTATTTCAGTCTCATCTGAAAATGGTAAATTCTTGGTTTATCTTCACGAACCCTGGCTAACAAGTTGAATCAGCAATACAAAATTGGGTTTAATTATTTATTTACTAAATACCTAACTAATCACACAGAATTACATATACACAGAATGAATCATACCTTGATTACAAATTATATCATGAAGGAAAACGTCCCTAGGGGTTGGAACAGATATGACAGCTGGTAACCCCAAGAAATGGTCTGGGTTTGAGTGAAAGAGCGGGAAGACTGAGGAACAAAGGGAGAAGCGACGTCTCTATCGTAAATACAGTATTTCATGCATTCTAAATTACCGCCCATTTGGAAAAGGAAAATGCAATAAATAAGCTGCGCTTCGGTAAGTTGGTGGTAGATGGAAGGCTGTATTGCCCAACCGAGTCCTTTGTCCTTTGAAGAATGTCTCGTGGTAAATTGAATACTTTGTAGTAACGTCGTTGTGTGGTAGACGGGATACTCTGTCTGTTCTTTCCTAGCCCACGTTTGCAGCTGCTGTTGCTAACTCAACGGCTAGGAGGTATCACTTCTGTAGTGAATAAGAGTTCAAAGTTCATCCCATTCGCAACCAAAGCTCACGCTGAGGTTGGCTTAGTTCTGTAGTTGACATGTTAGTCCTTTTAACGTATGGACCGTCGTTCTCACATCCTCGGAATAGGAGGTTACATTTTTGTCAAGGCTTTATATAGTGGAGCGAGAAGGATGTGTTTGAAAAGTTTTATAACCCATGTCTCTTCACAGGGGCGGGCCACTGATTGAGCAGAGCCCTAACCTTATGAAAACCCAAATCTCTCATATGGAAGCTAAAATTACATTTAATCTCTTCACCAATAATTTTATATTCAAACATTTAAATTGAACAACAATTCCATGTGAATCTGATAACTACAATATGCAGACTTTCCGCTGTAGAGTTTGTCATCCTATCATTGATGAGAATGTCTCAGATGACAACCGAACTGACATCATATTCATTAAGTACCACCGCATATGTTCAATTGGTCGGATTACCAGAATCTAGTTAATTTCCCCCCACCTTCTGATGTTCCCAGAATCTCTATGTTAACCAAGGGGTTTTCAAATGTCACATCAGTAGGGTAGAGAGAAGAAAAAGGGGGGAAGAGGTATTTACCCCCAGGCCAAAGTCATGAACCTACCATATCAAATAGAAAAAAGGAAAGATTTATAGAACAAGTCATGATTTAATGTCTTTGCTAAATGAAATGACTAAGCAGAACATCATTCATAGTTTTGGAAAAATACACTAGCAAAATGTGAAGGCTTTTAATTTATTTTTGTACTGTTTGTCTCCGTCTGCTTCTTTCCTTCCTTCCTGGCTTTAGACTTCACATTGGTAAAGGGGTGCAGCTGGAGTGTAAAGGGGAAGGTGACGTGTGGGTGCGTTGCCTTAGCGATCATGCAGTGTTTGTGCAGAGTTATTACTTGGACAGGGAGGCAGGACGGGCCCCTGGAGACGCAGTGCACAAGATCTACCCCAGCGCCTATATCAAGGTGACAGATTTTATTTCAGTATTATTCTAATGTATTCCATTGAGGTTGTGTACTTATTATTTAATAATAATATTATTATACTTCTATTCTTATTGTTGTCACAAAGTTGAGAGTTTACTACTTGGGAGGGTTTATTGTTTCAAAACAGGTTAAAATCCATTCAGTTTTAGACTGTTGTTACCTAGGGATTGTTACACAGTATCCAATGATGACGCAAAAACAGGTTTTGAAATTTTACGCAAATGTATTAAAAATAAATATCACATTTCCATAATTATTCATACCCTTTACTCAGTACTTTGTTGACGCAAGTCTTGGATATTACGCTAAAAGCTTGGCACACCTGTATTTGGGGAGTTTCTCCCATTCTTCTCTGCGGATCCTCTTAAGCTCTGTCAGGTTGGATGGGGAGCGTTGCTGCACAGCTATTTTCAGGTCTCTCCAGAGATGTTAGATCAGGTTCAAGTCTGGGCTCTGGCTGGACCACTCAAGGACATTCAGAGACTTGTCCCGAAGCCACTCCTGCATTGTTTTGGTCATGTGCGTAGGGTCGTTGTCGCATTGAAGGTGAACCTTTGCCCCAGTCTGAGGTCCTGAGCACCCTGGAGCAGGTTTTCATCAAGGATCTGTCTCTACTTTGCTCTGTTCATCTTTCCTTCGATCCTGACTCGTCTCCCAGTCCTTGCAGCTGAAAAACATTCCCCACAGCATGATGCTAACATCACCATGCTTCACCGTAGGGATGGTGCTAGGTTTCCTCAAAGCATGGCATTCAGGCCGAAGAGTTCCATCTTGGTTTCATTATACCAGAGAATTTTGTTTCTCAAGGTCTGACAGTCCATCGGGTTCCTTTTGGCAAACTCCAAGCAGGCTGTCATGTGCCTTTTACTGAGGAGTGGCTTCCGTCTGGCCACTCTACCATAAATTGGTACTGCAGAGATGGTTGTCCTTCTGGAAAGTTCTCCAATCTCCAGAGGCCACTGTGTTCTTGGGGACCTTCAATGCTGCAGAAATGTTTTGGTACCCTTCCCCAGATCTGTGCCTCGACACAATCCTGTCTCGGCGCTCTACAGACAATTCCTTCGACCTTATGGCTTGGTTTTTGCTCTGACATGCACTGTCAACTGTGGGACCTTTTATAGACAGGTGTGTGCCTTTCCAAATCATGTCCAATCAATTGAATTTACCACAGGTGGACTCCAATGAAGTTGTAGAAACATATCAAAGATGATCAATGAAAACAGGATGCACCTGAGCTCAATTTCGTGTCTCATAGCAAAGAGTCTGAATACTTCTGTAAAATAAGGTATTTCAGTTTTAAGTGTGCAAAAAATCTAAACCTGTTTTCACTCTGTCAATATGGGGTATTGTGTGTAGATTGATGAGGAACATTTTTAGAGAAATAAGATTGGTCTATTTCAACAATGAAAAGGCTTGGTCTAAACTAAATGATCAATTTGCCATTGTTACGTACAAGGATATACCATGGCATTTAAAATTCTGAAGTGACTACGGTTCCAGATTTTCTGATTGAGATTTCTGCTCTAGTGCAGGATTTTTTTTTTACGCCAGCTTTATAGCTGCAGCTCAGTGCTCCGCTGCGTTTTGGTTGGCGATGAAAGCCTTTGTCTGGTGTAGCCTACACACTTCATGTTGTACATAAAGGACATGGTCGACATGTTGCAACTAATGCATTCCATGTCTCATTAGGCTGTTGAGCATTAGTGCAATTTCATGTTTTCTCAGCAGGAGTTAGGCTACATGCAGCTATTTATTTACATGTTATACACAAAAGACATGTAACTCTGGCTAATGGCTACAATATGACAGCAATTATAAAGATTAGCCTACATCATAACACAAAATGCAGATAGATTTTTTTCTCTAATGTAATGTGTAGGGACTGTGTCCTGCATGTGCATCTGCAATATCCGTCACAACAGACAGAGAAGCTTGTAGCCTCCATAATGGCCTTGAATGCTTGTTCAAATCGCTGCAGGGTTTTTATTTCAGCTGTTCAGAAATATGAGGCAGAGACATACAGTAGGCTACATCATCATGGTGATCCGTAGCTTTGAGAAAGTGGTTTCCGGCAGGGCGGGTTGAAAATATCCTATTCGCTGCCACAGCCTTTTCAATTCTTAAAGGTCAAATGCAGCTGTTTTTATGTCTATCAAATAATTTCTGGGTAACAATTAAGTAACTTACTGTGACTTGTTTCAAATCAAAATGGGAAAAAATAAACAAATAGCTTCTTAGCAAAGAGCAATTTCTCAAGTAAGATATTTGCTAAGTGTGTCTGGGAGTGGTCTGAGTGAGTAGGCCAGAACTCCATCCCACCAAACAGACTAAGATTTCAGGCGGTCTTTTCAAAGTGCTGTTACACTTAAAGGGCATTATCATAATTCTCACAATTTCAGTGTTATTCCAACCTCCTAGTGTGGAAATATTTATAAAGCGCAGAAAAAACATGTTTTTGACTGCACTGGGCCTTGAATTGATTAAAACAAACATTTTTATGTAATTTTTATGGCATGCATGCCCGGTAACTTACATACACCCGTTTCAAGTGTCTAGCTTGTTTTGGTTGGCCAATCGAAGCTGCACTACAGTCAGGGGCTCAATGTGTAGCAAGTGAAGTGAGAGATCTTTAATCAATGCAAGATGGAATTAAAATTAAAAGTGAGCTAAATGAGAGAGATGAGGCCAACAGGTAGGAAGTGGGTGTTTATTTGTAGACTAGGACAGGGAGAAAGAAAGCTCAGCGAAATGTAGTAGCTAGCTGGCTATCTTGACTGCACAGTAGACAAGCAAGCTAAGACCAGCACTATCAGATGGGATGATAAATAACCAATGGCAGCTACAAGTCTCTCTTACACTCTGCTTGCCCTGTTCCCCCGTCTCACACACAGCGGCCCCTCCCCCGCCCACTGAAACAGCAGTGAAAATATATTTAGGCTAGGGGGTGCTGATCTTGTCATACTCGTAATCATATCCGTTTTATCACACTTGATACTCATCGGATTTACTTGTGATTGGAAACCCGGACGTGTGTTTTAAATGCTGGTAAAGCATATACGATACCAGTCAAAAGTTTGTACACACCTAGTCATTCAGGTTTTTTTATTTTAATTTTACTATTTTCTACATTGTGGAATAATAGTGAAGTCATAACTATGAAATAACACACATGGAATCATGTAGTAACCAAAAAAGTGTTAATCTCTCTGGGATATGTGGGAAGCTAGCGTCCCACCTCGCCAACAGCCAGTGAAAGTGCAGGGCGCCAAATTCAAAACAACAAATCTCCGAAATTAAAATTCCTCAAGCGTACAAGTATTTTACACCATTTTAAAGATAAAATTCTCGTTAATCCAGCCACCGTGTCTGATTTCAAAAAGGCTTTACAGCGAAAGCACCACAAATGATTGTTAGGTCACCACCAACTCACAGAAAAACGCCATTTTTTTTTCCCCAGCCAAAGAGAGGAGTCACAAATGGAGAGAAAATTAATCACTAACCTCTGATCTTCATCAGAATACACTCATAGAACTTTGTTCGATAAAGTGCATATTTATATAAAAACATCTAATTTTACATTGGCACGTTACTTTCATTAGTTCTAAATCCCAGTTCCACAAATGTTTGATTTGTTCATAATTTGTCCAAATAGCTTCTTTTGTTTGCGCGTTTGGTAAACAAATCCAAACGTGCGTTCAGGTCCAGCCGTACATCGGTCAAAAAGTTATATTACAGCCCGTAGAAACTTGTCAAACTAAGTATAGAATAAATCTTTAGGAAGTTTTTATCATAAATGTTTAATGTTCCAACCGGAGAATTCCTGTGTCTGTAGAAAAGCAATGGAACGAGAGCTAATTCTCTCGTGACCGCGCCTCAGAGCATGTGGCACTCTGCCAGATACCTGGCTCAATCAGCTCTCATTCGCCGCCACTTCACAGTAGAAGCCTGAAACAACGTTCTAAAGACTGACATCCTAGTGGAAGCCTTAGGAAGTGCAATATGACCCAATTTACACTGTATATTGGAATGGCAAAGAGTTGAAAAACTACAAACCTCCCCACTTCCGGGTTGGATTTTTCTCAGGTTTTCGCCTGCCATATGAGTTCTGTTATACTCACAGACATCATTCAAACAATTTTAGAAACTTCAGAGTTCTCTATCCAATACTACTAATAATATGCATATATTAGCATCTGGGACAGAGTAGCAGGCAGTTTACTCTGGGCACCTTATTCATCCAAGCTACTCAATACTGCCCCCCTGTCACCAAGAAGTTAAACAAATAAAAACACATTTTATATTTGAGATTCTTCAAAGTAGCCACCCTTTGCACGCTCTTGGCATTCTCTCAAACAGCTTCATGAGGTAGTCACCTGGAAAGCATTTCAATTAACCTTGTGCCTTGTTAAAAGTTAATTTGTGGATTAATTGTGGTTCATTTCTTTATGCGTTTGAACCAATCAGTTGTGTTGTGACAAGGTAGGGGTGGTATACAGAAGGTAGCCCTATTTGGTAAAAGACCAAGTCCATATTATGGCAGGAACAGCTAAAATAAGCAAAGAGAAAACGACAGTCCATTACATTAAGACATGAAGGTCAGTCAATACGGAAAAGTTTTAGATTTTTGAACGTTTCTTCGGGTGCAGTTGCAAAAACCATCAAGCGCTATGATGAAACTGGCTCTCATGAGGACCGCCACAGGAAAGGAAGACCCAGAGTTACCTCGGCTGCAGAGGATAACTAATGAAGTTACCAGACTCAGAAATTGTAACCGACACATCTCAACATCAACTGTTCAGAGGAGACTGCGTGAATCAGAATTGCTGCAAAGAAACACTACTAAAGGACACTAAGAAGAAGAGACTTGCTTGGGCCAAGAAACACAAGCAATGGACATTAGACCGTTGGAAATCTGTCCTTTGGTCTGATGAGTCCAAATTTGCGATTTTTGGTTCCTACAGCTGTGTCCTTTTGAGACACAGAGTAGATGAACGGATGATCTCCGCATGTGTGGTACCCACCGTGAAGCATGGAGGAGTGATGGTGTGGGGGTGCTTTGCTGGTGACCCTGTCAGTGATTTATTTAGAATTCAAGGCACACTTAACCAGTATGGCTACCACAGCATTCTGCAGCAATACGCCATCACATCTGGTTTGCGCAGGGGGACAATCATTTGTTTTTCAACAGGACAATGACCCAACACACTTCCAGGCTGTGTAAGGGCTATTTGACCAATAAAGAGTGATTGATGACCGGCATATGTGGGAACTCCTTCAAGTCTGTTGGAAAAGCATTTCAGGTGAAGCAGTTTGAGAGAATGCCAAGAGTGTGCAAAGCTGTCAAGGCAAAGGGTGGCTACTTTGAAGAATCTCAAATATAAAATATATTTTGATTTGTATAACAATTTTTTGGGGTTACTACATGATTCCATATGTTATTTCATAGTTTTTGTGTGTTCACTATTATTCCACAATGTAGAAAATAGTAAAAATAAAAACCCTTGAATGAGTAGGTGTATCCAAACTTTTGACTTGGTACTGTACCTCAAGTGCGCATTACTGCTCTATCACTCAGAGCGCATCGTTGTGTTCGTTCACTCATTCACACACATTGTTCAAAGGTAAACGTTAGGCTTGGGCAGTATCCAGATTTTCATATAGTCTCATGCCAGGATTTACGATATTACCGGCATAACACACAAAGGGCCTTTAAAAACGCAAGTCCTCATTTACCAGAATGATATCAAAATTAGCACAAACTAATAGCGAAATCACATAGCTAAATGCTAACACGCGAAAACGAACAAACTAATTGCAAAGATGGTCATCCAGCTCAAAGTTATACAAGCGTAGCTATTAGCTACCGAATGTGTGGACATTTACAAGCAAAAGTGAACGAGAAATTATGCAAATGAACAGTTTCTGATGCATGCTTTTCTGAAGAAAGAGCAGCATCTACGAGGAGCAGAGGAGGAGAAAAAAAATGCATGGGGAAAAAATTACTCATCCAGAGCCCTTTGACTTCTGGCAGAAAGCCGTTGTAATATATCTGATGGCAAACATTATTTAGTATCGCCGATAGACAGAACACTATGGACTCACCAGCTTCCGCTTTCTCCCATTGTGCTATTTACAAACAAACAGGTGACTGGCTCAACTGTTCTGGAGAACTATGGTAAGCGTCATAAAGCCGATTTACATTCTTCATTTCACCTGTCACATTATCTCCTTACACATTGCACAAGTTGAATGCAGGTATTCACTTTAAAAAGTAGCTACAAATATCCAAATTCATAGAAACTTACAGTAAATTGTTTTGAAGGTATTGAAAACCCATCACATGGCTTTTTCCAAATATCCTGATAGACTGTATACCGCCCAAGCCTTGCAAACAACACCGGCAGATCAAAATGCACATGATTTACTTAATTGTTCCTATTCAATTATCAACAAAATAGACGAATAAATAGCATGGTTGGCTACTACTCCCTGCATTTATTTAGATGAAAGTAGGCTAATTCGCTTGTCCCATAGATTGTTTCACTTTGGAGAGGAGAAAAGCATTTCTCTCCCAACACTTATGCCACATTTGTGCGATCAAAATAAACTAACTTTTTTTTTTTTTCCTAATAATCTGTCGCTCGGTGAACATGCCTAGGCGAGAATAAATAATAGCAAACAATCATGAGCTTGTATAACGACAGCAACTGCTTGCTTGCGGAGGACTACAGGAGCGAAGTAGCTACTCTTAGCAAGCAAGAAGCAAACCTACATAAACTACTGGGGAACCCACACTCACCTTTTTTCTTCCACCCCAGTAGCCAGATGCCGCTCTGGTCTGGTGAAAGTTTCACTGCCGTGTCGGCTCTCCACAGCCGACTGGCCGGTGCAAAGCAGGGTTCCATGCCAAAAGGGGTCTCCCCCTTCCCTGGAGAACAGAGCTGCTCTCGACCCAACCAGCCATGGAGGTATATCACTCGCCGTGGAAGTCGAAGAAAGCGTCCTCTGGCAACGGGGGTCTCCATGGAGATGTTGAGCCCGGAACTGACACGGACCAGAAACAGCTTTGCCGCCCTGGAGCCAGAGGTTCTGGCGCCTTCGTCCATGGTGGCTTCCCAATCAAGATCGGATCCGGAGGTACCTGCATCTTCGTCCTCGATTCTGTCTCCCTCTGCAGTGGCTTCTACTTTCGGGTTCAGATTCTCGGAGCGCCCAGCCTCACTAGACCTCGAGGCTGCCTGAGAGACTGACCCATTCAACATCACCAGCTGTCATCATAGGCAGCTCTATGGTGAGAAACATCTTGGTCCCCAAGGCAAAAACCCTGTGCTACCCAGGCGCACGAGTACAGGACATAAGGCTGCTTCTGACTGTTCTACCACAGATGCTGGGAGCTGACATTGTTGTAGTCCGTGTGGGGTCAAACGACATCAGGTGGGCTAACTCAGAACATTTGAAAATGGATTGGATTAAAGAACTGATTTTAGCATTAAAAGACTCCAAAAAACTGCTAATTTCAGGTCCGGTACCATCGTTGGGCATTACACATCTGGCTAAAAGACGACTGTAGCTCTGCTGGAGTCACTTTTATTGATAACTTTGACACCTTCTTGAAACAGAAGATACTCTACAGGAATGATGGAGTCCATCCAAATCATCTTGGCTTCTGGACTCTGTCCACACATTTCAAGGCTGTGTTGAAACAATGACTTGTAAATGATCCAAGACCTGCTCAGTTAATCCCTACCATTGTGATAATTAGTCGTCATAATGCTGCATCAAATGTACATGATCTTAGGGGCATTGGAAAACGCAATGTAAGTAATTTAATTTATGTACCCCTAATTGCACCAAATACATCTGTTTTATCCTACAGCTATTGTAAGCAGTAATCATGAGCCGAAAACCAAAGTGACTATTAGAACTGAGGCGGTGTGCAATAGTAGGAAGACCACTTTATGCAGCTCATCCTGTACGATCAGCTCCAATGTAAATAACATGAGTAAGTCTACCTCTGTTTTTAATGCTTTACTGGGAAGCTTATCAATCAAACAACCCAGAAAAGTGCTAAAAATTGCCCATATTAACGTATGTAGCCTAAGAAACAAGGTCCATGACGTCAATAACTTGCTTGTAACAGATGACATTCATATTCTGACTCTCTGAAACTGACTTAGATAATACCTTTGATACAATGGTAGCAATACATGGTTATGCCAACAGGGGCGCTGTTGCAGTCTATATTCAGAACCATATTCCTGTGAAACTTAGATGAGGAATGGAAAAATTGTATGGTTGAGAGGGATGAGGCAAAAGGTATGGCAATTAAGTCTGGCAGCCCAACTGATTGGCAAATGTACTGCAAATTAAGAAACCATGTGACTAAATTAAATGAAAATAAAAATAAACTACACTGAAACAAAAATGTATATACAGAATGATAGTAATGCTTTGGGGCACCTTAAATGGAATCTTGGGGGGGAAAAAGCCAACTCGGCTCATTCATTACAAAGCCCACTGATATTGCAAACTACTTTAATGACTTTTTCATTGGCAAGATAAGCAAACTTAGGGATGACAGGCCAGCAACAAACACTGATGAAAGACAATTGTACTTTTGAATTCTGTAAAGTCAGTGTGGAAGAGGTGATTAAATTAATGTCAGCTTTTGACATTAGTGCAGCCTTTGACATTATTGATCATAGTCTGCTGCTGGAAAAACGGCTGTGTTATGGCTTTACACCCCCTGCTATAATGTGGATAAAAAGTTAGACAAGTAACAGAACACAGAGGGTGTTACTTCCAGCCTCTCAAGTATAATCCAGTTAGAATCAGGAATTCCCCAGGGTAACTGTTTAGGCCCCTTGATTTTTCAATTGTTACTAACGACATGCCATTGACTTTGACTAAAGCCAGAGTGTCTGTGTATAACGTTGAGTCATCCGCATACATATCAGCTACTACAGCGACTGAAATGACTGCAACACTCAACAAAGAGCTGCAGTTAGTTTCAGAGTGGGTGGCAAGGACTAAGTTAGCCCTAAATATTTCTAAAACTTAAAGCATTGTATTTGGAACAAAACACTCACTAAACGCTAAACCTCAACTAAACCTTGATATAAATAATGTGGAAATTGAGCAAGTTGAGATTACTAAACTGCTTGGAGTAACCTTAGATTGTTAACTGTCATGGTCAAAACATTGATGCAGTAGTAGATAAGATGGGGAGAAGTCTGTCTATAATAAAGCGATGCTCTGCCTTAACAACACTATCAACAAGGCAGGTTCTACAGACCCTAGTTTTGTTGCACCTTGACTACTGTTCAGTCCTGTGGTTAGGTGCCACAAAAAAGGACTTAGGACAATTGCAATTGGCTCAGAACAGGGCAGCATGGCTGGTCCTTAGATGTACATAGAGAGCTAATATGCATGTCAATCTCTCCTGGCTGAAAGTGGAGGAGCGATTGACTTCATCACTACTTTTATTTATGAGAGGTATTGACATGTTGAATGCACTAAGCTGTCTGTCTAAACTACTGGCACACAGCTAGGACACCCATGCATACCCCACAAGACATGCCACAAGAGGCCTCTTCAGTCTCCAAGTCCAGAACAAACTATGGGAGGCACACAGTACTACATAGAGCCATGACTACATGGAACTCTATTCCACATCAAGTAACTGATGCAAGCAGTAAAATTAGATTAAAAACACCTTATGGAACAGCGGGACTGTGAAGCAACACAAACATTGGCACAGACACATCGACACACAATAACATACGCACTATACATACACATGGATTTAGTACTGTAGATATGTGGTAGTGGTGGAGTAGGGGCCTGAGGGCACACAGTGTGTTGTGAAATCTGTGAATGTATTGTAATGTTTTTATTGTATAAACTGCCTTCATTTTGCTGCTTTGGCAGCAGCTAATGGGGATCCGTAATAAATACAGATGTCGTCAGCAATGGAATAATTATAAGATCAGACAAACTAGTCTACTGAACAAAGTCAAGTAGCCAGACAAAAACAACCATATCTCTGCAAAGTCGACAGGAAATAACTGCATTGAACAACGACTAGCTACGAATTCTGATTCATACACAATGTTTGGAGAAGAGGATACTTGTGCCCTGAGATGTTTGAGTGAAACAGAGCCGCGAGTGTGTCTGTGGGGAAATGAGAGCAGAGGGAAAATGGCTTGTTCTGATCCAATCGTTGCAGCAGGCTCATCCGATACCCTGACAGAAGAACTAGCCAATAATTGTTTAGAGTGCACAGCGCTTCACACTGAGTGAAAGATGTGTGCTGGCAGCTGAAAATGACCTTTTTTCTGAACACAGATAATTACAAAAAATACTCATGTCATAATCGTATTTGTAACATTCTCCATATCCATTAGGATACTTGTTTTGCCTGAGTACTCGGCACAGCCCTAATTTTGACAATCTGGATATCTGGAAAAAATGTCATGATTTGAATAGTGAAGTTATTTCTGATGCCCATCCCTCGTTGAACCCCTATCCCTTCTACCCTATTGTGTGTAGGCCCTAACCCTGCCTTTCCCCCTTGTGATGTGCAGGTGTTTGACCTGCGTCAGTGCCACAGGCAGATGCAGCAGCAGGCAGCCACAGCCCAGGCGGCAGCCGCAGCACAGGCGGCAGCAGTGGCTGGAAACATCCCCGGGCCTGGCTCTGTGGGAGGCATCGCGCCCGCCATTAGTGAGTCTCTCTACATACTATTCATCCTTTAACCTGTCTGCCCAGCAATATATCCATTTGTCTTGTCTCAGAGCATCTCAGAACCTCACAGAAATGGGGAAGTGTATGTACTGTCTCAGATATGAAACTCTATATTCCCCAGAGTAGGTGGTGAATAACTGAGTGACTCATTCTGTCTGATGTACAGTGAGGGAAAAAAGTATTTGATCCCCTGCTGATTTTGTACATTTGCCCACTGACAAAGAAGTGATCAGTCTATAATTTTAATGGTAGGTTTATTTGAACAGTGAGAAACAGAATAACAACAAAAAAATCCAGAAAAACACATGTAAAAAATATTATAAATTGATTTGCATTTTAATGAGGGAAATAAGTATTTGACCCCTCTGCAAAACATGACTTAGTACTTGGTGGCAAAACCCTTGTTGGCAATCAGAGGTCAGATGTTTCTTGTAGTTGGCCACCAGGTTTGCACACATCTCAGGAGGGATTTTGTACCACTCCTCTTTGCAGATCTTCTCCAAGTCATTAGGGTTTCGAGGCTGACGTTTTGCAACTCGATCTTTCAGCTCCCTCCACAGATTTTCTATGGGATTAAGGTCTGGAGACTGGCTAGGCCACTCCAGGACCTTAATGTGCTTCTTCGTGAGCCACTCTGTTGCATTGGCCGTGTGTTTTGGGTCACTGTCATGCTGGAATACCCATCCATGACCCATTTTCAGTGCCCTGGCTGAGGGAAGGAGGTTCTCACCCAATATTTGACAGTACATGGCCTTGTGTTTCTTCCATTTGCGAATAATCGCACCAACTGTTGTCACCTTCTCACCAAGCTGCTTGGCGATGGTCTTGTAGCCCATTCCAGCCTAGTGTAGGTCTACAATCTTGTCCCTGACATCCTTGGAGAGCTCTTTGGTCTTGTCCATGGTGGAGCGTTTGGAATCTGATTGCTTCTGTGGATAGGTGTCTTTTATACAGGTAACAAACTGAGATTAGGAGCACTCCCTTTAAGTGTGTGCTCCTAATCTCAGTTTGTTACCTGTATAAAATACACCTGGGAGCCAGAAATCTTTCTGATTGAGAGGGGGTCAAATACTTATTTCCCTCCATTAAAATGCAAATCAATTTATAACATTTTTGACATGTGTTTTTCGGGATTTTTTTGTTGTTATTCTGTCTCTCACTGTTCAAATAAACCTGCCATTAGAATTATAGACTCAACATTTCTTTGTCAGTGGGCAAACGTACAAAATCAGCAGGGGATCAAATACTTTTTCCCCTCACTGTAGCACTAAACTACAACCTCTAACCACTGAGTGTTTTTAACCCCCATCCTCCAGGTATGTCTGCGGCTGCGGGTATAGGAGTGGATGACCTGCGCAGGCTGTGTATCCTGAGAATGAGCTTTGTGAAGGGCTGGGGGCCTGACTACCCCCGGCAGAGCATCAAGGAGACACCGTGCTGGATTGAGATCCATCTCCACCGGGCCCTGCAGCTACTGGATGAGGTGCTGCACACCATGCCCATCGCTGACCCTCAGCCCTTGGACTGAGTTATAGAACTGCAACACATTCACGAACTGTCCATAGCCAGCCAACCCTTGAACTGACTGATGGACTGCCCATGCCCCGTAGGCTAGTCCATCTTAACTATTTATCATCCCGCTGTCTGCTGTGCTGAATGGGATGAGAGAGCAGAAGAATATATATGATTTATATTTTATACCCGCTGGCATCACAGCCAGCCAGAGTTCCCGCTCTGAAGATACCAGCTCATGAATCCGTTTTCTACTCGCCTCAGAATCAGGATACACAGTCATGACTCATGGATGCTTTTCATTCTCTTTTTTCTATTCATAAATATCTATTTTCATATCTTCCTATTCATGTCAGTTTATATACTGTATTTTTGAGTTGTCAATGCTATGTTTTTTAAATGACATTAGCTTAAATTAGCACTTTATTGGTTTGCTTTTCATGTGCTTGTTTTCAGTATGTTGTGTCTTGTTGATTGTTTAGAAAATGTATTTTGATATGCAGTGTGAGGGTGGTTTCCACATTTATATTTGAAAGTAGGTATGTGTGTCTTAGAATATTCAGCTTTTGTAGCAATGAGTGTGATCCAGGCCAGAGCTTTTGGAAGATGGTGTTCACATCACTGACTTAAATTAATATTTCAGATGCCTCAATGTCTAGACAGATGCCGGTTGTCCATTTCAGTTTCGGTCCATTTTTATCTCCACCACTATAAGTTCTGTAACCATGACTTGGAAGAATTGACTTAAGGGCTGTGATACCAATATCACAATATTTTTCCCATGGTAAAAATGAAAACATGAAGCAAACAACTCTTTGATCCTTTTAAAAACCTGCTGTATGGAAAATATTTTGCTATAACTTGGGAGAGAAAAAATAAATCGAACTCTGGATGACAACACGTGTGTTTTCCTAGGGCTGTTTTCCTAAAGAAGTTAAATGTGCTGTTTTGTTTCCATGACACCAACGAGTATTGCGTTCCTGCTATCGTCCCGCCCTGGACTTGTGATAACATTCCTTAGAGATATTGGAGGAAAGTCTGAAGCCATATTGATACCAAATGGACCCATATGAAACGTGTAAATGGGTCATAGCAGTCATGTGAAACTTGTAAATGTTTTTAAGACCAGATTCTGCATTTGAGAATATTAGCAATCATGACTCATGGATGCTTTTCATTCACTAACACGCCCACTGTTTTTATCCGTTCATCTTCTCGGTGTGTCCATTCTCTGACAACTTAATTGAGATACAACAGCAATGACAATTATTTTCAACAAGAAAAAGTTTATTAATTTAAAAGACAAGCCACAAATTTTAAGAAAACAACACTAAGCTAGCCTGAGCTCAAGTCTGAAATATTCAGAAAACCAAACTACGTGTCTTTAATAGTTCCTATATTTTCATCATTACGACAAACTAAATGTTAATATATATGCCTTTATAAATATAAAAGTTTCCCAGTTTTCCTCATCTTTTATGTAAAATACACAATACAAATCACCCTACACTTATTGGTTAGCTCTTGCCAATTTAAGAAGATATAATATACTAGCTAAGAGGTAACTTGAAACAACACACAAAAAGAAAGTCACTTGAGATGTACAGTATGTATACACAGGTAACTGCCAAAATAAAGGAAACATTAACATAGTGTCTTAATAGGGCATTGGGCCAGAACAGCTTCAATACACCTTGGCATACAGTGCCTTCAGAAAGTATTCACACCCCTTGGCTTTCTCTACAATGTTGTTACAAAGTGGGATTAGAATGGATTTGTCATGTTTTGTTAATCTACACAAAATAGTCTGTCAAAGCGTAAGAAAAAATCAAACATTTGTAAAAATAAAAAATGTTTACAAAAATAAAACATATCTTGAGAAGTTTTCAACCACCTGAGTCAACACAGAAAACCTTTGGCAGCGATTACAGATGAGTCTTTCTGGGTAAGTCTCTTAAGAGCTTTGCACACCTGGATTGTGCAACATTTGCCCATTATGCTTTAAAAAAAGTCTTCAAGCTCTGTCAAATTGGTTGTTGATCATTGCTTGTCAACCATTTTCAGATCTTGCCATAGATGTAAGTCAACACTGTAACTCAGCCATTCAGGAACATTCACTGTCTTCTTGGTAAGCAACTCCAGTGAAGATTTGGCCTGTGTTTAGGTTTATTGTCTTACTGAAATGTGAATTTATCTCCCAGTGTCTGGGGGAAAGCAGACTGAACCAGGTTTTCCTCTAATCAAATCATATATCAAGCTTTATTTATACACAGCACATTTCAGACATGGAATGTAACACAATGTGCTTTACAGGAAAAAAACTAATGAAAATAAAAGCTGAAATATTTACTACACAACAAACATATGATAGGACTTTGCCTATGCTTAGCTCCATTCCGTTCCTATTTATCCTGAAAAACTCCCCAGTCCTTAACGATTACAAGCATACCCATAACATGATGCAGCCACCACTATGCTTGAAAATTAGATGAGTGGTACTCAGTAATGTGTTGTATTTGCCCCAAACATAACATTGTATTCAGGACAAAAAGTTCATCGCTTTGCCACATTTTTTGCAGCATTATTTTTTAATCTGTACAGGCTTCCTTCTTTTCACTGTCAATTAGGTTAGTATTGTGGAGTAACTACAATGTTGTTGATCCATCAATCTAACTGTTTTAAAGTCACCATTGGCCTGATGGTGAGTTAATTACTTCAAAAGGTGCCCATCTTTGTGAGGAATTGGAAAACCTCCCTAGAAAATCTCAATTTAATCCATTTTAAACTCAGGCTGTAACACAAAAACATTTCAAAAAGAATCAGGGGTGTGAATACTTTCTGAAAACACTGTAGATTCTACAAGTGTCTGGAACTCTATCGGAGTGATGCAACACTATCCTTCCATGAGAAATTCCATCATTTGGTGTTCTGTCTCAGGCACGGCTCCAGAATCTCCCACAAGTGTTCATTTGAGTTGAGATCTGGTGACAGACAGCCATGGCATAGGGTTTACATTGTTTCATGCTCATCAAAACCATTCAGGTGACCACTCATGCCCTGTGGATAGGGGCACAGCCATGCTAGCCAAAACAAGGGCCTGCCCAGCATTTTTATACATGACCCTAAGCATGGTGGGATGTTCATTGCTTAATTTGAATTAATTCAGGAACCACACCTTTGTAGAACCACCTACTTATTTAACATACTTTGTATCCCTCATTTACTGAAGTGTTAACATTATCGTGGCAGCTACCTGTATATGAATACAATACATTATCCAAAACGAGGAAAAAGAGAAATCAATGTTTTTTTGGCTGAAATAAAACATCCAAAAAGAACAAAACAAATATTTAAGGAGACAGTAAATAAATATCATTTCTTCCCATTTTGTCTATATTTACATCTTGGTTACATCTGGGGAGTTTTCAACTAAAAGGTTTCCCCATAAATCCACTGCCAAATGCGTGTGCTTGCATTAGAGCGTGCTACAGCGGGCCACAACTCACTAGACTGTCAAATGGCACTTAAAACAGAACAGGAAAATATTCCAAATCATACTGAATAAAGCAAACATACAGCAATCAGTGAATATCATACAACGAAAGGAAATGATCGTGACAACAATGAAAGTCATAGTACAGTGTTGCTATTGGCAAATATCCCAGTCCAGTTATACTCCAATCTTTGTTAGTTTAGTGATACAGTAAATCTATACAATAGTAGTTCTCTCCTAATGCGCAGTCCAACAGAAAATATCTGGAGCAAGCTCCATCCATTGTAAACTGTCCTGTGTGGTCATTGGTCAGTAATAGTTGACCAGTACTCATAGTTTGGATGAGATCAGGATCAAGGGTAGAAGTGTACGATCCCTCAGGCCCATATCCTCCTCTCACTGTGAGCAGCCATTTTCACCTCACTACCATAAAACGCCTGTCTAAAGAGCCTGTATCTGGAACCATGGAGTCAGACCAGAGACGTAGGCCCCCCTGCCCTGGGCAAAATCAAAGGCACTGGGTCTCGTGGATCAGTGAAGCTGCCGTATTCTCACCCCTCCCAACTGACATAGTTTGAGAGTAGCTGATATGTTTTGCAGGATGTCAAGATATTTTCCTTTTCAGTTTCTTGTTGTAGTTGCTGGATCTAACCTTTAACGTTGGAAATGGGCTCAATTATCAAGGAACCAAAAAGGAAGGCCCTAATATTTTCAATCTTAAACAAATATAAATGTATGACTTTTTGTGAATGGTCAACTATGAATAAAACACAATTGATGTTAAAACAGGCAGGTTTGATGAGGTTACAGAGTGAATACAGCATTTACTGTCTGGCACATATTAAAAAAAAAAATGAGATAAACCAACAGATTCTAGCAGCACAAAAAAGGCATGCAAGACCAAAAAAAGCACTTTCAAGATTCTAAAGCACATCTGTAAGCCGTTTGCACTCCAGGCACAAATGAATACACATTTAATCTTAACATCTTCAGTATTTTCATGACAAAAAGGTCAAAGTCCAAGAGCCATATCTAACAGCATGTTGGGTGACAGTACAGTCATTAAGAAAGATCTTGTCATTTCTGTGAGGTCAGAGTTTGGCATGTAAACAAATGCCCAAAGGCCTTCAGTTACCTGTAAGCAAGGTCGATGACCTTCAGTTACCTGTAAGCAAGGTCGATGACCTTCAGTTTAAAGTGAACGCACTTCATCTTCCGCGAAAACTAATGAAAGGCAATATAATTCTACTTGTCCTTTCTCATATACCTGTAAAGAAAATGTAGTTTATCAAATAAATCCACTTCCACTGAAAACACAATTCCAGTCCTTTTGCAGGTACATTTTGTTTCTCAGAAGTTATAATTCCATTTTCAAGACTGGTTTACGCATGGATACATGTGCATAACTTAAGAATAATTTCTCAAATAGTAAAACAAAAGCACTATGAATACTAATAAATGAAGTCGAGGCAAAGCATTGGTGCAGACAGTTCTCCAGATGAGAGTTAAAAAACAGAAAGGTAACTTCAGTAGTATCAACAACAAGATTCTTCCAGTTCAACACATTGTTCCTGTGTGTTCTCCATTTCCTAAAAGCTATCAATAACAGTTCAAGTACAAAATGTGTATCCAGTGTCATCAGAGAAGCTGGTCCCCATGCCCCCACCCATTTCACAGTCAATCAACCAATCACAGAAGAGCTACAAAAGAAACAATCACAGATGACAATCAGATCAACCACATGAAAACAAAACAAACAAAATGAATACATTGTATCATCCTTATATATATATATATATATATATCTTTAAATATCAGAAAATATCTACTTTTGGTCCACTATACAAATATGCACTTTAGAAGGGAGATAATAAGGGGTGATGACGTTGTGGACTAAGAACTGAAGGGGCTGAAATGACTGTGTATTTTAGTTGTGTGTGGTGTAACAGGCATGTATAATGTTAGTGTGCAGCGTTGAAGGAGTAATACGGTTAGTATGTCAGAACAAGTTTGGTGACTGTGCTGTACGTGTCAACGGGCTGGCAACACTGGTGTGAGGTAGGGTGACTAGTGGGTGTGCTCAAACACATGTTCAGACTCATTCATACACACACAATCAACATCTCAATCAAGTCCTCCCATCTGCACATGCACACACACTTCACCCAATAGCAGAGGCCAAAGCAGGAGCAGGCCTCGAGTGTGGAAAGAGTGAGAGCAGGTACAAACAAAACAAAACATTTCATAGAACCAGCACAGAGAACAAAACAAGCACCTCTGAACCTGCATTTCTCCAGCCCTGCAGTAACACTGATGAGCCAGCCCAAATCCAGCCACAAGTCACCAGAGACACAAAGTTGTTGCTGGGACAGTAACGCAGAGGAGCTGTGTGTGTCTCTGTGTGTGTGTGTGTGTGTGTGTCTCTGTGTGTGTGTGTGTGCTATCCTTTCCCTCAACCACACAATCAGTCAGGACTACATGGACAGCTGCAGTAAGGGTTATTAAGGCACTATGATGAAGCCGAGGTACATAGAATCCCTGACATTCACTCTGCTCTGCAACACGGCACTGTTGGGACAGGAAACAGAACACGCAGCACCCTCGCCGTGGTAACTGTGGCGGCCATGATGGCTCTCTTTCGCTCTGCCAGTTTCCTCTGGTTGGTTGGTTTTTGGTCCATTCAGAACTCAAGAAACCTACAAAAAAACACACCTACTGTACTGAGAACATATCAGTAGATAATAAGTCCAACTAATGTAATTTTGTCACACTATCGAGCATCTAAACCCAACCAAACCAAGGCCATAAGTCAAGCACACCCCAACCTATGCATGAAATGTGTAGAAAAGCCAGTGTTGTAGAAGTGGTGTACTACAGCTTGTCTGTTTAACCTCGTCTCTCTGTCTCTACACAGTAAACAGCATAAATAACAGAATGTCTTCCTTCATGGGCAGAACTAACTTCATGGATAAAAGCCATTAGTGCTTATCAGGGGATCATGGCTACAATTATACACTATTCAATAAATCATAGGATGCCAAACAACACATTACAAGCAATAAGCAATCATAATCCACCAAATGTCATATCTCAACAATGCTTCGAAAGACTCATGACTTTAAAAAAATACTATGTCATTCAACTGAATTCTGTCTGAACATCTGGTAGTGTAAGAGAATAGCACCTGTGTGGTTGTTTAGATATATACTAAACAAGCCAATCTAAGAGAGAACCAAGTGTTTTCTGTCAATCAATGCAGTTGTTCTTCTGGGGCTGGTGGCTTGGATTTGAGCTTTTAAACATCAGGAAATATGTGAATCTCTAAGTAAGGACACCTTCCCTTCTACACAGCTACAGTAGGGTCAGCCAGTGTCTCACACCTGTACAACCCCCCACCTCCCAATCCCCCTCCCTGACCCAGAGGACAGCCACATTACAGACAGAGACAGCCCGTCCACATGACTCTCCCCAGCAGATCCACATTCCCGTCTAGCTCTACTCATCCATCCACTGCTTGTGTGACGCCAGCTGTGGTCGTGATGTTTTTCACACTCCCTTACTGGTCAGGATGGAGGGGGGGAGGAGTGTGTCTAGACGAGTGCAGAGAAAACACAGCGTACGACAGAGGGGACAGTGCAGACGTGCGTGACAGCGAGAGACAGAGAGGAGAGAGGTTGCCCGGGGGGGGGGGGGGGGGGGGGTCATCTCCCTCTCAGACGGAGGCGTAGGTGTTGCCGGTGGCACTGCAGTGGCGGATGGTGGTGGTGGCGGCGGAGGTGGTGAGGATGTGCTCAGCATGGTTCTGGGGGGGCTGGGGCAGGGAGTTCAGGATGCCCGGCTGGAGCACCCCCACCACGGGGTTACTGCCGTCCTCCAGAGCCCCCACCTGAATCACCTGGATCACCTGGTGCTCATGTTCCACCTCAGCTTTCTCCCGCTTGGCCAGCGGCTCCCCGGACTCCTCCATGTCCTCCTCCAGGTCACTGTCCATCTCACTCACCTCGTCTAGACAGAGGGACAAGGTCAGTCAGACAGATGGGCAGGAAGACCAGAGGTACAGAGTTAAAATAATGATTCTCCAGGATTCTCAGGAGTCCTGCGGGACCATTGTTTTGACAGGAAAGGCAGCACACAAAAAAACAGCTTTTCTAAATGTAACATTTGAATGTTACATTTAACTAAATCAATGGGTATTAATTGAAGGCGCTGCTCTTTAAGTGACAACACGTTGAGACCAAGGTAAGAGGAGTTAAGGCTCCTGAAAGCTGAATGACCCACAGCCATGCTGGACGGACATATCTCAAAGATCTTAAGAACTCTATGTACTGTAGACGCAGAAACCTACAGAGACTTAGCCTGTAGACGCAGAAACCTACAGAGACTTAGCCTGTAGACACAGAAACCTACAGAGACTTAGCCTGTAGACACAGAAACCTACAGAGACTTAGCCTGTAGACGCAGAAACCTACAGAGACTTAGCCTGTAGACGCAGAAACCTACAGAGGCTTAGCCTGTAGACACAGAAACCTACAGAGACTTAGCCTGTAGACGCAGAAACCTACAGAGACTTAGCCTGTAGACCCAGAAACCTACAGAGACTTAGCCTGTAGACGCAGAAACCTACAGAGACTTAGCCTGTAGACACAGAAACCTACAGAGACTTAACCTATAGACACAGAAACCTACAGAGACTTAGCCTGTAGACACAGAAACCTACAGAGACTTAGCCTATAGACACAGAAACCTACAGAGACTTAGCCTGTAGACACAGAAACCTACAGAGACTTAGCCTGTAGACACAGAAACCTACAGAGACTTAGCCTGTAGACACAGAAACCTACAGAGACTTAGCCTGTAGACACAGAAACCTACAGAGACTTAGCCTGTAGACACAGAAACCTACAGAGACTTAGCCTATAGACACAGAAACCTACAGAGACTTAGCCTGTAGACACAGAAACCTACAGAGACTTAGCCTGTAGACACAGAAACCTACACAGAAACCTACAGAGACTTAGCCTGTAGACACAGAAACCTACAGAGACTTAGCCTGTAGACACAGAAACCTACAGAGACTTAGCCTGTAGACACAGAAACCTACAGAGACTTAGCCTGTAGACACAGAAACCTACAGAGACTTAGCCTGTAGACACAGAAACCTACAGAGACTTAGCCTATAGACACAGAAACCTACAGAGACTTAGCCTGTAGACACAGAAACCTACAGAGACTTAGCCTATAGACACAGAAACCTACAGAGACTTAGCCTGTAGACACAGAAACCTACAGAGACTTAGCCTGTAGACACAGAAACCTACAGAGACTTAGCCTATAGACACAGAAACCTACAGAGACTTAGCCTGTAGACACAGAAACCTACAGAGACTTAGCCTGTAGACACAGAAACCTACAGAGACTTAGCCTGTAGACACAGAAACCTACAGAGACTTAGCCTATAGACACAGAAACCTACACAGAAACCTACAGAGACTTAGCCTGTAGACACAGAAACCTACAGAGACTTAGCCTGTAGACACAGAAACCTACAGAGACTTAGCCTGTAGACACAGAAACCTACAGAGACTTAGCCTGTAGACACAGAAACCTACAGAGACTT
Source organism: Oncorhynchus kisutch (assembly GCF_002021735.2). NCBI lineage: Eukaryota > Metazoa > Chordata > Actinopteri > Salmoniformes > Salmonidae > Oncorhynchus > Oncorhynchus kisutch. The sequence continues at coordinate 20,621,260 of NC_034179.2, forward strand.
AGCCTGTAGACACAGAAACCTACAGAGACTTAGCCTGTAGACACAGAAACCTACAGACTTAGCCTATAGACACAGAAACCTACAGAGACTTAGCCTGTAGACACAGAAACCTACAGAGACTTAGCCTGTAGACGCAGAAACCTACAGAGACTTAGCCTGTAGACCCAGAAACCTACAGAGACTTAGCCTGTAGACGCAGAAACCTACAGAGACTTAGCCTGTAGACACAGAAACCTACAGAGACTTAGCCTGTAGACACAGAAACCTACAGAGACTTAACCTATAGACACAGAAACCTACAGAGACTTAGCCTGTAGACACAGAAACCTACAGAGACTTAGCCTATAGACACAGAAACCTACAGAGACTTAGCCTGTAGACACAGAAACCTACAGAGACTTAGCCTGTAGACACAGAAACCTACAGAGACTTAGCCTGTAGACACAGAAACCTACAGAGACTTAGCCTGTAGACACAGAAACCTACAGAGACTTAGCCTGTAGACACAGAAACCTACAGAGACTTAGCCTATAGACACAGAAACCTACAGAGACTTAGCCTGTAGACACAGAAACCTACAGAGACTTAGCCTGTAGACACAGAAACCTACAGAGACTTAGCCTATAGACACAGAAACCTACAGAGACTTAGCCTGTAGACACAGAAACCTACAGAGACTTAGCCTGTAGACACAGAAACCTACAGAGACTTAGCCTGTAGACACAGAAACCTACAGAGACTTAGCCTATAGACACAGAAACCTACAGAGACTTAGCCTGTAGACACAGAAACCTACACAGAAACCTACAGAGACTTAGCCTGTAGACACAGAAACCTACAGAGACTTAGCCTGTAGACACAGAAACCTACAGAGACTTAGCCTGTAGACACAGAAACCTACAGAGACTTAGCCTGTAGACACAGAAACCTACAGAGACTTAGCCTGTAGACACAGAAACCTACAGACTTAGCCTATAGACACAGAAACCTACAGAGACTTAGCCTGTAGACACAGAAACCTACAGAGACTTAGCCTATAGACACAGAAACCTACAGAGACTTAGCAGTAGACACAGAAACCTACAGAGACTTAGCCTGTAGACACAGAAACCTACAGAGACTTAGCCTGTAGACACAGAAACCTACAGAGACTTAGCCTGTAGACGCAGAAACCTACAGAGACTTAGCCTGTAGACACAGAAACCTACAGAGACTTAGCCTGTAGACACAGAAACCTACAGAGACTTAGCCTATAGACACAGAAACCTACAGAGACTTAGCCTGTAGACACAGAAACCTATAGAGACTTAGCCTGTAGACACAGAAACCTACAGAGACTTAGCCTGTAGACACAGAAACCTACAGAGACTTAGCCTGTAGACGCAGAAACCTACAGAGACTTAGCCTGTAGACACAGAAACCTACAGAGCCTGTAGAGACAGCTTGGGGTTGGCTTACCTTTATCTATGTTAGCAGGTGACATGGCGTTGAGGTCATCGAACTGCAATACAATAAACATCACACAGAAACCATACTGAAACTGAGCCCAAGAGTAATGGGACTGTTACAATTATGTGTGTGTGTCTATATATATATATATAACGTGTTCATTTCTTCTGGCCCTTACTTCTCCCATGACACTGATAGGTGTCTGACCGGTTGCCTGGGCGACGCGGTGTTCCACCAGGTAGAACATGTACTCGTCGTAGAGCAGGCGGATCAGGTGGAACGAGCCAAAACTGGCCGCGCTGCGCAGGGTCAGGTCCCGAATCACCATGGAGCTGAAAAAGAGATGAACAGGAACAATGAATATGATAAACAATACAACACACTACTTAAATTGGGTAAGAGGGCAAAAACATAGAAATTATTCTATTTCGATGGACGGTACAGTAGCTGACCTGTAGAAGGACCACTTGAGCAGGAACTGTCGTGCCGCCCTGGGGAAGCTGGGCCTGTCCTCGAAGGGCTGTAGGACCTGGGTGACCACGTTGTCCAGCCAGGCAGCCCACTGCTCCAGAGAGCTCTGCTGCTGCAGAGTGGCCTTGAAGTCCTGCTCTAACCTCTGAACCACACCCTCCTCACACTGACACACCCACGACGCCTGCTCCTAAAGAGAGAGACGAGAGAGATGGGACGGGTCAGTGTGGACTTGCAAATACACAGATCCACACACATCCTTTGATGAAATAAACAGCTAATTCAAGCAGAGAGAGGACTAACAGATGAGGACAGATGGCAATACAATGGACAGATGTATCCCTCTAAATAAATACACAGACAATCAAACAAAACCATAGCCAGACAGCCGGACGGAGGGACGGACAGCCAGAGGGACAGACGGACCTGCACGTTGGCGAAGTCGACGCGGTTGAGATCACTGAGCATCTGATTGATCTGGGAGGTGTTCTGCAGCACGGCGCGTGCTGCCTGGGCCAGGTGGTTCAGACTAGTGTAGCGACGCAGCGTCTGAGCAAAGGCACTAACAGCGGCAACCTGCAGCCAATCAAACAGCAGCCAATTAGAATCAGATAAAAACGAACAGATAAAACGGGAAAGTCAGGATCAAAGAAAATAATACAAAAATAGGCCATTTAAGTTGATTTGTAAAAATGTGTGTAAGTAAGGTGTGTTTTTACCTTGGTCTGGATCATTCTCTGTGGAATGGTGTTCATGGCATTGTTGAGCCAGCCTTCCAGGCTTTTGGCAAAGTTGCGGATGGCTTGAGTCAAGGCACCTAGAGGGACAGATACAAAGCACAGCAGTCTATTTAATGACCAACATTTGAATTCTGATATCCAACTAAGGACGAGTGAGAAAGTGCTTGTGTGTGACAGCCACTCACTGGGGATGGGTCTGAGGACATCAGGGATGAGGATCTCCACTAGGGCCTGGTACATCAGGTGGTCACAGGAACTCATCCACTTGAGCACAGCTTCGTTCCTACAGAGCACCAGCAGTCTGCAGCAGGGCAGACGGCCCTCAATCTCACTCACACCACTGTGGAGACCAGGTTCAAGAGTTACACATACTCTCATATACTGGATCAGATTCACCTCACTCTCACCACTGTGGAGACCAGGTTCAAGAGTCACACATACTCTCATATACTGGATCAGATTCACCTCAATCTCACTCACACCACTGTGGAGACCAGGTTCAAGAGTTACACATACTCTCATATACTGGGTCAGATTGACCTCACTCTCACCACTGTGGAGACCAGGTTCAAGAGTTACACATACTCTCATATACTGGGTCAGATTCATCTCAATCTCACTGGCCCTACTGTCCGGGGATGGGGTTGACTTTTGACACATTACATCTCTCCAATCAAAAGACATCTGTCCATTTGGAAGACATTTGAAACATTTCCTTATCAAAAGGATATTTGAAGCATTCAAGAGGATGAAGAGTTTAGGTTTACTATAATGAAATATGTTTCTAATGGACATATTTCTCTAATGGACATATTTCTCTAATGGACATATTTCTCTAATGGACATCTGTTTTAAGGAAGTTAAAGTTATTTATAATAAGATTTACATGGAGAAAATCAGACCTCTCTGAAATGAAAATGGATGGCCCTCCCTTCAGCAAAATATATTTGACCTAAACCCTCCCTGAACTCTTAAAAAAAGTGACCCTCCCCTATACCCCAAATAATAATTAAAACAAAGTGGATAGCAGAGAACATTCTGCCGTTTATCCTCATTTCTTGGACAGACAGACCTGTAAGCATTACATGGCAAACGCAGGAATTGTGGGCTACAGTTTGGGCTACACACAAATATGACCTCTCTATGTAAAGGTGAGACTCTCACGAACATGTTGGTTTTGCTCTAAGATGCACACAAGCCTCAAGATTCGTCTGACGGTCCCCCGCTACCAGTTGAAACAATTTACGGAAGTACAGTGTATATGGAGACAGTTTAGTGCCTAAAATAAGTGATTAAATACATGTAAAAAATCTTGTTTCCTGATCTTTCTTACCTCTCAGATGTAGGACAGATCCTTCAGAACAAACTTCCTTTAGATGTATTTGGGGGGGGGGACTATCTGTTGTTCCATGTAGTGAATCTGTTATTCAATGCATTTCTATGGGCTAATATCAGTAAGGCCACAAAATGTTATCCATCAAATCATTTTTGGGATACTTCAAGGGGTCTTAAAATTCAAAATCAAATCGCAAAATGATCCTTGGTATGATCTTAAAACAATTCCACATAGCTTAGTAGTAACAAGGTAGTCGGTATGCAAGCTAGTGAATTTTTGGGACTATGCCTAGTCAAAGACTTTCTTTGGAAAAGCCTTTGACTCTCCTCCTGAACTGCCACCGTAGCCCTACACAGCACAGCCATTGGTTAGACAGCTCACAAAAACATTTTTGATCAGCAAGAGCAGAACAGACCGGGACTCAAGGTTGGAATATCCATTACAGGGTGTAATGCAGCCTAGTTTTATTTACACCATCCCAGCAGTTATCTCACAGATATAACTTGCCTTATGCTTCTCCGAGCATGGACTTTGTAGCCTATAGGCTATGGATCATTTGATTGAGACCACACTAAATAGCCTATAGGCGTACTTGATATTGGGCGCCCAGCGGAGAATCAGAGGTGAGGGGTGGCATCAGGTATACACTGAGTATACCAAACATTAGAAACACCTTCCTAATATTGAGTTGCACCCCGCCCCCTTTTGTCCTCAGAACAGACTCAATTCATTGGGGCATGGACTCTACAAGGTGTTGAAAGCTTTCCACAGGGATGCCATGTTGACTCCAGTGCTTCGCATAGTTGTGTCAAGTTGGCTGGATGTCCTTTGGGTGGTGGACCATTCTTGATACACACAGAAAACTGATACACACTGAGAAATATTTAAATTTCATCAATTACACATTACCTGACCCTCCCCTGGACTACATACAAAAAATATATACTAAACCTTTCCTTTGACTGAAATTTAAAAAGCATGACCCTCTCCCATTTTCCTCCAGGTAACCATTTTGTAAATCTCGATCCATCCCTAATGGACAATGATTAATGACAACAAGAGAGAGGGAGAGATAACGAGTGAGAGAGAGTGTGTGTGAGAAACAGAGAGAGAGAGAGAAGAGAAGAGAGAGAGACAGAGAGAGGACCTGTTTTCTGTGATGGTGGCGCCCTCCACTGAGTCAGAAGGAGAATAGCGCCAGAAAGTCTGCCACAGCTTCTCTATTAGACTGAACTGGAGGTTGACCACCACATCCAGAATGGCCTGCAAGAGACACACGACATGGTCAACATCACACAATGCTCCTTCACAGTCATTCTGATTAGCATGGATGATCTGGTGTGCACCCATATACTTACATGTACATATTCTCATTCACCCCTTTAGATTTGTGTGTATTAGGTAGTTGTTGGAGAAGTGTTAGATTACTTGTTAGATACTGCACTGTCGGAACTAGACGCACAAGCATTTTTGCTACACTCGCAATAACATCTTCTACCCATGTGTATGTGACCAATAAAATTTGATTTGATTAGTGGAGATGAAGACTTGGAAATATCATGCATGCCAAAGAAAGCTCCCATTCATTTGCACATTTAGCATAATACAAAACTTTGATGTGAAATGTTGTTAGAGGTGATGGATCATCTCTGACCTCACAGTGCTCTCTGTAGAGTGACTGGAGAGCTTTGATGTCGTCTGGGCTGACGTTGTCACCGTTGGTCTCTCCCAGGTCCAGCTCCACAAAGTCTGGCAGGGCCCGCGATGTGTCTGTCAGGAGGGACACATGGAAACCAAGGTCAACAACAACTCACGTTATCAGTCCAGTAAAAAGCAGAGAAACAAACAGGGTAGATATTTAACAAGGAAATGCTAAAGGCTGAGAAAATGGTATCAATGGTTCAGTGCAGGGTATAACCGACAGGGGAACACTTAGGAGACTGCTTACAGAACTCATCAGAGGAGCACTTACTATCAAACAAACTGTCAATAAATAGACCATCTGGGAGCATCAAACGCTATCAATCTATTGACGCTGCAAGTCAGTTAGTAAGCATACACACTGCTCACTCACCCAGGTACTGCTGGTGGTGCTGGCTCTGTGCGATGACAGTCTGCTCCGCTGCACTGGGGGTGTGCTGGCCTCCGCCTGAGAAGTTCTCCCCAGATACACCATCAACCTTCTGCATCGGCTTAAACCTACAATAACAATGCCTCAGTCAGTACTGTATGTGTGTGTGTGTGTGTGTGTGTATGAAAGCCTGTGTGTGTGTGTGTGTGTGTGTGTGTGTGTGTGTGTGTGTGTGTGTGTGTGTGTGTGTGTGTGTGTGTGTGTGTGTGTGTGTGTGTGAAAGCCTGTGTATGTGTGTGTGTGTGTGTGTGTGTGTGAAAGCCTGTGTATGTGTGTGTGTGTGTGTGTGTGTGTGTGTGTGTGTGTGTGTGAAAGCCTGTGTATGTGTGTGTGTGTGTGTGTGTGTGTGTGTGTGTGTGTGTGTGTGTGTGTGTGTGTGTGTGTGTGTGTGTGAAAGCCTGTATGTGTGTGTGTGAAAGCCTGTATGTGTGTCTATGAAAGCCTGTATGTGTGTGTGTGAAAGCCTGTATGTGTGTCTATGAAAGCCTGTATGTGTGTGTGTGTGTTGTACCTCTGTTTCTGTTGGACAGGCTGCTGTCTGAGGGCCATGTACTGCATGTCCTCCTGCAGTCTGTTGAGAGGAGAGTCCGGCTTCAACCGGATCCCATAGTAGTGGTACTTCGAGTTCCCTCTGCAACACACACAGTCAGGAACGATCAGCTAACTGTTCTCAGTACTGAAGAACACTACACCAATCAAAAACATGCTGTAATACCAAACGAGAAATCCTAATGAAGACAGACGGGAAAAGAATAAAGGCCAAGGAAAAGGGAAATACTCAACTGCAGGAGTTCGAGGAGATACAGAGAGCAGGACTGGAGATGTAGAGATAGGATAGTAGAAGAGGAGAAAGAGTAGGACTGGAGATGTAGAGATAGGATAGTAGAAGAGAGAGCAGGACTGGAGATGTAGAGATAGGATAGTAGAAGAGGAGAGAGAGCAGGACTGGAGGACTGGAGACGTAGAGATAGGATAGTAGAAGAGGAGAGAGAGTAGGACTGGAGATGTAGAGATAGGATAGTAGAAGAGGAGAGAGAGCAGGACTGGAGATGTAGAGATAGGATAGTAGAAGAGGAGAGAGAGCAGGACTGGAGATGTAGAGATAGGATAGTAGAAGAGGAGAGAGAGCAGGACTGGAGATGTAGAGATAGGATAGTAGAAGAGGAGAGAGAGCAGGACTGGAGATGTAGAGATAGGATAGTAGAAGAGGAGAGAGAGCAGGACTGGAGATGTAGAGATAGGATAGTAGAAGAGAGAGCAGGACTGGAGATGTAGAGATAGGATAGTAGAAGAGGAGAGAGAGCAGGACTGGAGATGTAGAGATAGGATAGTAGAAGAGGAGAGAGAGCAGGACTGGAGATGTAGAGATGGGATAGTAGAAGAGGAGAGAGAGCAGGACTGGAGACGTAGAGATAGGATAGTAGAAGAGGAGAGAGAGTAGGACTGGAGACGTAGAGATAGGATAGTAGAAGAGGAGAGAGCAGGACTGGAGACGTAGAGATAGGATAGTAGAAGAGGAGAGAGAGTAGGACTGGAGACGTAGAGATAGGATAGTAGAAGAGGAGAGAGAGTAGGACTGGAGACGTAGAGATAGGATAGTAGAAGAGGAGAGAGAGTAGGACTGGAGACGTAGAGATAGGATAGTAGAAGAGGAGAGAGAGTAGGACTGGAGATGTAGAGATAGGATAGTAGAAGAGAGAGCAGGACTGGAGACGTAGAGATAGGATAGTAGAAGAGGAGAGAGAGTAGGACTGGAGATGTAGAGATAGGATAGTAGAAGAGGAGAGAGAGTAGGACTGGAGATGTAGAGATAGGATAGTAGAAGAGGAGAGAGCGCAGGACTGGAGATGTAGAGATAGGATAGTAGAAGAGGAGAGAGAGTAGGACTGGAGATGTAGAGATAGGATAGTAGAAGAGGAGAGAGAGTAGGACTGGAGATGTAGAGATAGGATAGTAGAAGAGGAGAGAGAGTAGGACTGGAGATATAGAGATAGGATAGTAGAAGAGGAGAGAGAGTAGGACTGGAGATATAGAGATAGGATAGTAGAAGAGGAGAGAGAGTAGGACTGGAGACGTAGAGATAGGATAGTAGAAGAGGAGAGAGAGCAGGACTGGAGGACTGGAGACGTAGAGATATGATAGTAGAAGAGGAGAGAGAGTAGGACTGGAGACGTAGAGATAGGATAGTAGAAGAGGAGAGAGAGTAGGACTGGAGACGTAGAGATAGGATAGTAGAAGAGGAGAGAGAGTAGGACTGGAGACGTAGAGATAGGATAGTAGAAGAGGAGAGAGAGTAGGACTGGAGACGTAGAGATAGGATAGTAGAAGAGGAGAGAGAGTAGGACTGGAGATGTAGAGATAGGATAGTAGAAGAGAGAGCAGGACTGGAGACGTAGAGATAGGATAGTAGAAGAGGAGAGAGAGTAGGACTGGAGATGTAGAGATAGGATAGTAGAAGAGGAGAGAGAGTAGGACTGGAGATGTAGAGATAGGATAGTAGAAGAGGAGAGAGCGCAGGACTGGAGATGTAGAGATAGGATAGTAGAAGAGGAGAGAGAGTAGGACTGGAGACGTAGAGATAGGATAGTAGAAGAGAAGAGAGAGCAGGACTGGAGGACTGGTGATGTAGAGATAGGCTAGAAGAAGAGGAGAGAGAGAGAGGTCAATACTAGAGCGTGTCTGTTCTCTCAGTAGCTTACCGTGTGCCCAGGCGACGCGTGCGGAGCCCCATGAAGATGGAGCGGATGAGTTTGCCAAAGGAAGCAGCGTTGACCGGGTCCAACTTCTGCTCCTGGCAGTGGCGCAGGTAGTGGTTGTAGAGGGTGGAGCGAGGCAGACTCACCCCCTCCGCTGTCTCATAGTTATCCAGGAGCCACTGCAGCTGGGAGGGGGGGTGTATGGTGTCAATTACACACATGTATGTCACTAGCAGATAGTCCCATGTGTCACCCTCCCCCACTTGTCTGTAAAATACCATCACCCACTGATCTGGCATTAAAAGCACAATTAACTAAAGGAGTGAACATTTTCAATCAGAGCACAGGAGGCATCCCCATCACCACAGAGTGAAAGAGAGCAAGAGAGACAGAGAGAGAGCTGGAGAAACTAGAAGAGAGAGAGAGAGAGAGCTGGAGATACAAGAAGAGAGAGAGAGAGAGCTGGAGATACTAGAAGAGAAGGAGAGCTGGAGATACTAGAAGAGAGGGAGAGCTGGAGATACTAGAAGAGAGGGAGAGCTGGAGATACTAGAAGAGAGGGAGAGAGCTGGAGATACTAGAAGAGAGGGAGAGCTGGAGATACTAGAAGAGAAGGAGAGCTGGAGATACTAGAAGAGAAGGAGAGCTGGAGATACTAGAAGAGAGGGAGAGCTGGAGATACTAGAAGAGAGGGAGAGCTGGAGATACTAGAAGAGAGGGAGAGCTGGAGATACTAGAAGAGAGGGAGAGCTGGAGGTACTAGAAGAGAGGGAGAGCTGTAGATACTAGAAGAGAGAGAGAGCTGGAGGTACTAGAAGAGAGGGAGAGCTGTAGATACTAGAAGAGAGGGAGAGCTGTAGATACTAGAAGAGAGGGAGAGCTGTAGATACTAGAAGAGAGGGAGAGCTGTAGATACTAGAAGAGAAGGAGAGCTGTAGATACTAGAAGAGAGGGAGAGCTGTAGATACTAGAAGAGAGGGAGAGCTGGAGGTACTAGAAGAGAGGGAGAGCTGTAGATACTAGAAGAGAGAGAGAGCTGGAGGTACTAGAAGAGAGAGAGCTGGAGGTACTAGAAGAGAGGAGAGCTGTAGATACTAGAAGAGAAGGAGAGCTGTAGATACTAGAAGAGAGGGAGAGCTGTAGATACTAGAAGAGAGGGAGAGCTGTAGATACTAGAAGAGAGGGAGAGCTGTAGATACTAGAAGAGAAGGAGAGCTGGAGATACTAGAAGAGAGGGAGAGCTGGAGATACTAGAAGAGAGGGAGAGCTGTAGATACTAGAAGAGAGGGAGAGCTGGAGATACTAGAAGAGAGGGAGAGCTGGAGATACTAGAAGAGAAGGAGAGCTATAGATACCAGAAGAGAGGGAGAAATGGAAATACTAGAAGAGAGAGAGAGCTGGAGATACTAGAAGAGAGAGCTGGAGGTACTAGAAGAGAGAGAGCTGGAGATACTAGAAGAGAGAGAGCTGGAGGTACTAGAAGAGAGAGAGCTGGAGGTACTAGAAGAGAGAGAGCTGGAGGTACTAGAAGAGAGGGAGAGCTAGAGATACTAGAAGAGAAGGAGAGCTGGAGATACTAGAAGAGAGGGAGAGAGCTGGAGATACTAGAAGAGAGGGAGAGAGCTGGAGATACTAGAAGAGAGGGAGAGAGCTGGAGATACTAGAAGAGAGGGAGAGCTGGAGATACTAGAAGAGAAGGAGAGCTGGAGATACTAGAAGAGAAGGAGAGCTGGAGATACTAGAAGAGAGGGAGAGCTGGAGATACTAGAAGAGAGGGAGAGCTGGAGATACTAGAAGAGAGGGAGAGCTGGAGATACTAGAAGAGAGGGAGAGCTGGAGGTACTAGAAGAGAGGGAGAGCTGTAGATACTAGAAGAGAGAGAGAGCTGGAGGTACTAGAAGAGAGAGAGAGCTGGAGGTACTAGAAGAGAGGGAGAGCTGTAGATACTAGAAGAGAGGGAGAGCTGTAGATACTAGAAGAGAGGGAGAGCTGTAGATACTAGAAGAGAGGGAGAGCTGTAGATACTAGAAGAGAAGGAGAGCTGTAGATACTAGAAGAGAGGGAGAGCTGTAGATACTAGAAGAGAGGGAGAGCTGGAGGTACTAGAAGAGAGGGAGAGCTGTAGATACTAGAAGAGAGAGAGAGCTGGAGGTACTAGAAGAGAGAGAGCTGGAGGTACTAGAAGAGAGGGAGAGCTGTAGATACTAGAAGAGAAGGAGAGCTGTAGATACTAGAAGAGAGGGAGAGCTGTAGATACTAGAAGAGAGGGAGAGCTGTAGATACTAGAAGAGAGGGAGAGCTGTAGATACTAGAAGAGAAGGAGAGCTGTAGATACTAGAAGAGAGGGAGAGCTGGAGATACTAGAAGAGAGGGAGAGCTGGAGATACTAGAAGAGAGGGAGAGCTGGAGATACTAGAAGAGAGGGAGAGCTGGAGATACTAGAAGAGAAGGAGAGCTATAGATACCAGAAGAGAGGGAGAAATGGAAATACTAGAAGAGAGAGAGAGCTGGAGATACTAGAAGAGAGAGCTGGAGGTACTAGAAGAGAGAGAGCTGGAGATACTAGAAGAGAGAGAGCTGGAGGTACTAGAAGAGAGAGAGCTGGAGGTACTAGAAGAGAGAGAGCTGGAGGTACTAGAAGAGAGGGAGAGCTAGAGATACTAGAAGAGAAGGAGAGCTGGAGATACTAGAAGAGAGGGAGAGCTGTAGATACTAGAAGAGAGAGAGCTGGAGATACTAGAAGAGAGAGATAGAGCTGGAGATACTAGAAGAGAGAGATAGAGCTGGAGATACTAGAAGAGAGAGATAGAGCTGGAGATACTAGAAGAGAGAGATAGAGCTGGAGATACTAGAAGAGAGAGATAGAGCTGGAGATACTAGAAGAGAGAGATAGAGCTGGAGATACTAGAAGAGAGAGAGCTGGAGGTACTAGAAGAGAGAGAGCTGGAGGTACTAGAAGAGAGAGAGCTGGAGGTACTAGAAGAGAGAGAGCTGGAGGTACTAGAAGAGAGAGAGCTGGAGATACTAGAAGAGAGAGATAGAGCTGGAGATACTAGAAGAGAGAGAGCTGGAGATACTAGAAGAAAGAGAGCTGGAGATACTAGAAGAGAGAGAGCTGGAGGTACTAGAAGAGACAGAGCTGGAGGTACTAGAAGAGAGGGAGAGCTAGAGATACTAGAAGAGAGGGAGAGCTGTAGATACTAGAAGAGAAGGAGAGCTGGAGATACTAGAAGAGAGGGAGAGCTGTAGATACTAGAAGAGAAGGAGAGCTGGAGATACTAGAAGAGAAGGAGAGCTGGAGATACTAAAAGAGAGGGAGAGCTGGAGATACTAGAAGAGAGGGAGAGCTGGAGATACTAGAAGAGAGGGAGAGCTGTAGATACTAGAAGAGAAGGAGAGCTGGAGATACTAAAAGAGAGGGAGAGCTGTAGATACTAGAAGAGAAGGAGAGCTGGAGATACTAGAAGAGAGGGAGAGAGAGCTGTAGATACTAGAAGAGAAGGAGAGCTGGAGATACTAGAAGAGAGGGAGTGCTGTAGATACTAGAAGAGAGGGAGAGAGAGCTGTAGATACTAGAAGAGAGGGAGAGCTGTAGATACTAGAAGAGAAGGACAGCTGGAGATACTAGAAGAGAGGGAGTGCTGTAGATACTAGAAGAGAGGGAGAAAGAGCTGTAGATACTAGAAGAGAAGGACAGCTGGAGATACTAGAAGAGAGGGAGTGCTGTAGATACTAGAAGAGAGGGAGAGCTAGAGATACTAGAAGAGAGGGAGAGAGAGCTGTAGATACTAGAAGAGAGGGAGTGCTGTAGATACTAGAAGAGAGGGAGAGCTGTAGATACTAGAAGAGAGGGAGAGCTGTAGATACTAGAAGAGAGGGAGAGCTGTAGATACTAGAAGAGAGGGAGAGCTGTAGATACTAGAAGAGAGGGAGAGCTGTAGATACTAGAAGAGAGGGAGAGAGAGCTGGAGATACTAGAAGAGAGGGAGAGAGAGCTGGAGATACTAGAAGAGAGGGAGTGCTGTAGATACTAGAAGAGAGGGAGAGATGTAGGTACTAGAAGAGAGAGAGAGCTGGAGATACTAGAAGAGAGGGAGAGCTGTAGATACTAGAAGAGAGGGAGAGCTGTAGATACTAGAAGAGAGGGAGAGCTGTAGATACTAGAAGAGAGGGAGAGCTGTAGATACTAGAAGAGAGGGAGAGAGAGCTGAAAATACTAGAAGAGAGGGAGTGCTGTAGATACTAGAAGAGAAGGACAGCTGGAGATACTAGAAGAGGGGGAGAGAGAGCTGTAGATACTAGAAGAGAGGGAGAGCTGTAGATACTAGAAGAGAAGGACAGCTGGAGATACTAGAAGAGGGGGAGAGAGAGCTGTAGATACTAGAAGAGAGGGAGAGCTGTAGATACTAGAAGAGAGGGAGAGCTGGAGATACTAGAAGAGAGGGAGAGAGAGCTGGAGATACTAAAAGAGAGGGAGAGCTGTAGATACTAGAAGAGAAGGAGAGCTGGAGATACTAGAAGAGAGGGAGAGAGAGCTGTAGATACTAGAAGAGAAGGAGAGCTGGAGATACTAGAAGAGAGGGAGAGAGAGCTGTAGATACTAGAAGAGAGGGAGAGAGAGCTGTAGATACTAGAAGAGAGGGAGAGCTAGAGATACTAGAAGAGAGGGAGAGAGAGCTGGAGATACTAGAAGAGAAGGACAGCTGGAGATACTAGAAGAGAGGGAGTGCTGTAGATACTAGAAGAGAGGGAGAGCTAGAGATACTAGAAGAGAGGCAGAGAGAGCTGGAGATACTAGAAGAGAGGGAGTGCTGTAGATACTAGAAGAGAGGGAGAGCTGTAGATACTAGAAGAGAGGGAGAGCTGGAGATACTAGAAGAGAGGGAGAGCTGTAGATACTAGAAGAGAGGGAGAGAGAGCTGGAGATACTAGAAGAGAGGGAGAGCTGTAGGTACTAGAAGAGAGAGAGAGCTGTAGATACTAGAAGAGAGGGAGAGCTGTAGATACTAGAAGAGAGGGAGAGAGAGCTGTAGATACTAGAAGAGAGGGAGAGAGAGCTGTAGATACTAGAAGAGAGGGAGAGCTAGAGATACTAGAAGAGAGGGAGAGCTGTAGATACTAGAAGAGAAGGACAGCTGGAGATACTAGAAGAGAGGGAGTGCTGTAGATACTAGAAGAGAGGGAGAGCTAGAGATACTAGAAGAGAGGGAGAGAGAGCTGGAGATACTAGAAGAGAGGGAGTGCTGTAGATACTAGAAGAGAGGGAGAGCTGTAGATACTAGAAGAGAGGGAGAGCTGGAGATACTAGAAGAGAGGGAGAGCTGTAGATACTAGAAGAGAGGGAGAGAGAGCTGGAGATACTAGAAGAGAGGGAGAGCTGTAGGTACTAGAAGAGAGAGAGAGCTGTAGATACTAGAAGAGAGGGAGAGCTGTAGATACTAGAAGAGAGGGAGAGAGAGCTGTAGATACTAGAAGAGAGGGAGAGAGAGCTGTAGATACTAGAAGAGAGGGAGTGCTGTAGATACTAGAAGAGAGGGAGAGCTGTAGATACTAGAAGAGAGGGAGAGCTGTAGATACTAGAAGAGAGGGAGAGCTGTAGATACTAGAAGAGAGGGAGAGCTGTAGATACTAGAAGAGAGGGAGAGCTGTAGATACTAGAAGAGAGGGAGAGCTGTAGATACTAGAAGAGAGGGAGTGCTGTAGATACTAGAAGAGAAGGACAGCTGGAGATACTAGAAGAGGGGGAGAGCTGGAGATACTAGAAGAGAGGGAGAGAGAGCTGTAGATACTAGAAGAGAGGGAGAGCTGTAGATACTAGAAGAGAAGGAGAGCTGTAGATACTAGAAGAGAGGGAGAGCTGTAGATACTAGAAAAGAGGGAGAGCTGTAGATACTGGAAGAGAGGGAGAGCTGGAGATACTAGAAGAGAGGGAGAGAGAGCTGTAGATACTAGAAGAGAGGGAGAGCTGGAGATACTAGAAGAGAGGGATAGCTGTAGATACTAGAAGAGAGGGAGAGCTGTAGATACTAGAAGAGAAGGAGAGCTGTAGATACTAAAAGAGAGGGAGAGCTGTAGATAGTAGAAGAGAGAGAGAGCTGTAGATACTAGAAGAGAAGGCGAGCTGAAGATACTAGAAGAGAGGGAGAGCTGGAGATACTAGAAGAGGGGGAGAGAGAGCTGTAGATACTAGAAGAGAGGGAGAGAGAGCTGTAGATACTAGAAGAGAGGGAGAGCTAGAGATACTAGAAGAGAGGGAGAGAGAGCTGGAGATACTAGAAGAGAAGGACAGCTGGAGATACTAGAAGAGAGGGAGTGCTGTAGATACTAGAAGAGAGGGAGAGCTAGAGATACTAGAAGAGAGGGAGAGAGAGCTGGAGATACTAGAAGAGAGGGAGTGCTGTAGATACTAGAAGAGAGGGAGAGCTGTAGATACTAGAAGAGAGGGAGAGCTGGAGATACTAGAAGAGAGGGAGAGCTGGAGATACTAGAAGAGAGGGAGAGCTGTAGATACTAGAAGAGAGGGAGAGAGAGCTGGAGATACTAGAAGAGAGGGAGAGCTGTAGGTACTAGAAGAGAGAGAGAGCTGTAGATACTAGAAGAGAGGGAGAGCTGTAGATACTAGAAGAGAGGGAGAGAGAGCTGTAGATACTAGAAGAGAGGGAGAGAGAGCTGTAGATACTAGAAGAGAGGGAGTGCTGTAGATACTAGAAGAGAGGGAGAGCTGTAGATACTAGAAGAGAGGGAGAGCTGTAGATACTAGAAGAGAGGGAGAGCTGTAGATACTAGAAGAGAGGGAGAGCTGTAGATACTAGAAGAGAGGGAGTGCTGTAGAAACTAGAAGAGAAGGACAGCTGGAGATACTAGAAGAGGGGGATAGAGAGCTGTAGATACTAGAAGAGAGGGAGAGCTGTAGATACTAGAAGAGAAGGACAGCTGGAGATACTAGAAGAGGGGGAGAGAGAGCTGTAGATACTAGAAGAGAGGGAGAGCTGGAGATACTAGAAGAGAGGGAGAGCTGGAGATACTAGAAGAGAGGGAGAGCTGGAGATACTAGAAGAGAGGGAGAGCTGGAGATACTAGAAGAGAGGGAGAGCTGGAGATACTAGAAGAGAGGGAGAGAGAGCTGTAGTTACTAGAAGAGAGGGAGAGAGAGCTGTAGTTACTAGAAGAGAGGGAGAGCTGGAGATACTAGAAGAGAGGGAGAGCTGTAGATACTAGAAGAGAGGGAGAGCTGTAGATACTAGAAGAGAGGGAGAGCTGTAGATACTAGAAGAGAGGGAGAGCTGGAGATACTAGAAGAGAGGGAGAGCTGGAGATACTAGAAGAGAGGGAGAGAGAGCTGTAGATACTAGAAGAGAGGGAGAGCTGTAGATACTAGAAGAGAAGGAGAGCTGTAGATACTAGAAGAGAGGGAGAGCTGTAGATACTAGAAAAGAGGGAGAGCTGTAGATACTGGAAGAGAGGGAGAGCTGGAGATACTAGAAGAGAGGGAGAGAGAGCTGTAGATACTAGAAGAGAGGGAGAGCTGGAGATACTAGAAGAGAGGGATAGCTGTAGATACTAGAAGAGAGGGAGAGCTGTAGATACTAGAAGAGAAGGAGAGCTGTAGATACTAAAAGAGAGGGAGAGCTGTAGATAGTAGAAGAGAGAGAGAGCTGTAGATACTAGAAGAGAAGGCGAGCTGAAGATACTAGAAGAGAGGGAGAGCTGGAGATACTAGAAGAGGGGGAGAGAGAGCTGGAGATACTAAAAGAGAGAGCGAGCTGGAGATTCTGGAAGAGAGAGAGCACAGCTATGCAGGCAAGGTGAGGCGTTTAGAGTGGTGACTTACATGGCTGTTGAGTAGTGAGCTTCTCTGACTGGATAAACCTTCAGTCTTTTGGAGCGTCTCAATCGCCATTTCAATCTGATTAACCAAGGAGCAAAAAAAATGGAAGGAAAAACAACAAAGGACGAAGTTGCAGTGGAACAATGAAAATACTGACACACAGAAAATCCAGGACAGATCCTAAAGCAAGCATCACCAAAATTACTCCTAAAAGCACTGCTTTGCGAAGCCAGTTTAAACTTAAATTCAATTTACTGTCTCTGTCTGTACATGGACATACTTCTTCTTTTGAAAGTCAAGCAAAACAATGAAAAAAGTTAACACCACAATAATATAAGAAATTATCTCAGAAGTTGTGAAACTACCATATTGTGAAACTACCATATTGTGAAACTACCATATTCAGCCACCGGAAGGTAGCACAGATCCACTGCGGTGGACTGCACTCAAGTCTAAACGCTTCGCTACACAGCAAAGCAGAACCAACAAATATTATGGAGGAGATTACTATTTATTTACACCTCAGCTAAAACACAACACAAGAGGAAATTCCGTTTCACAGTACTGGATGGGTAGATGACTATAGAAAACTGAAGTACTAGCTGAGAAGACCACAGGAAATAGGGAGACAACACAATTACAGACATTCTCAGACACCGACATGAAGTAGCTAAGTGGTGCTATAGTTACTGAAGAAAGGCTTCAGATATGCATTATGACAGGCAGAAGAGAGTGGCCTGGCCGTCAGGGACAGACAGGGAGGGACAGGGACAGACGGGGACAGATGGGGACGGACAGACAGAGGGACAGACAGGGACAGACAGGGACAAAGACAGACAGGGACAGACAGGGAGGGACAGAGACGGACAGGGAGAGGGACAGGGACCGACGGGGACAGACAGAGGGACAGACAGGGACAGACAGGGACAAAGAGGGACAGAGAGGGAGAGACCGGGAGGGACAGAGAATAGTAAGTAGAGGGGGGCCGTACACTCACAGTGGCCGGGGAGGCTCGGGTGGTCTGGGCTGCTGGGTGGGGGGCAGAGTTATCCATGGTGTTGCCCCCGATGAGGTAGGCCCCAGAGCTGCTGATGATCTGCCCCCCAGCCAGACCCATGGTCAGCCCCCCGTTCCCCCCTCCGTTGTTGGCCATGCCATGGGATGACACCACCGTGGACACCTGGGATGAGCTGCCCTGCGTGTCAAAGTAGCTCCCTCCACTGTTCTGGCTGTACAGCTGGGGCTCGGAGTACGAGTATGTCCGTCTGGGCAAAAATAGTGGAGGAAAAAGTTACACATTTCCCCCCAGAGCAATAGGTTCAAGATAATTGCCCTTTACATAAAGGCAAGTTTCAATAGAGTGCTAGAGTGCTTATTGGATGTGAATTAGCGGTACCATTCTGAGCCTTCGTGGGCATGCAATATTCCTGTGTTATTGAAAGTGGAGTTTCCATAGTTACTCAAATCACCTGAGGAGTGGCCATGCTGACAGAGATTTCTGTGTTTGTCGTCTTGACTGCAGTCACTCCATTAACCTGGCCTCTGATATAATGGCACCCTTCAGTGGCTTGACACAACTCCCTTTATGATAGCAGGTCTCAATTCACGTGTACCAGAAACATATTCTCTCTCAACCCTTTATAAGACCTATGCCAGAACTCTGATCGTACGAAAACAAATTGCAGTGCTGTGTCCAAAATAATACTTTTTATTCTGCGATTACTGTGTCCAAAATAACACTTTTTATTCTGCAATTACTGTGTCCAAAATAACACTTTTTATTCTGCGATTACTGTGTCCAAAATAACACTTTTTATTCTGCAATTACTGTGTCCAAAACAACACTTTTTATTCTGCGATTACTGTGTCCAAAACAACACTTTTTATTCTGCGATTACTGTGTCCAAAACAACACTTTTTATTCTGCGATTACTGTGTCCAAAATAACACTTTTTATTCTGCAATTACTGTGTCCAAAACACCACTTTTTATTCTGCGATTACTGTGTCCAAAACAACACTTTTTATTCTGCGATTACTGTGTCCAAAACAACACTTTTTATTCTGCGATTACTGTGTCCAAAACAACACTTTTTATTCTGCGATTACTGTGTCCAAAACAACACTTTTTATTCTGCGATTACTGTGTCCAAAATAACACTTTTTATTCTGCGGTTACTGTGTCCAAAATAACACTTTTTATTCTGCGATTACTGTGTCCAAAATAACACTTTTTATTCTGCGGTTACTGTGTCCAAAATAAAGTTGACTGCAGTTACTGCACTTTTAAAGTTTGGGGCAGAGGCATGATTCTTGTTGACAAATCATCTGAACTGTAAGAAATATCCACTGCCCTTTTTCATGTAGAAGACATTACTGTACTCTTTTCAGTCTACTTCTGTGGAGGAGACAAGAATGTGGTACTAACAAACAGTTAACAGACTCAAATAGATTGTGTGTAAGTGTGTGCTCAGCTCACTTGTTCTGCCCTGAAGTGAGTCTGTGTTCAGCTCGCCTGTTAGCCGGGCTGTACCCCTCCCTGAGCCCCTCCCTCAGAGACCGCTGTCTGTCTGTGACTGTGTGTCTGTCACTATGGGACAGGCACAGCCTGGGCTAGTCAGTAGAGTGTATCCTGTCCCCCAAGCCCAGGAGAAGACTCCGTAGCACTTCTAGATACTCCTGGTCATCTCCAGGTGACTGCACATATCCAAACAGTACTTCACTGTGCTTGTACTGCCCCTGCCATGTTTGTGTGGCAGAAATGCTGCTGTGAAGTGACTTTAGCTGTTGCCATTGACGACAGAGAATACATTAAAGCAACTATGTATAGTGCCACTGCAGCAGAGGGGTGGCAAAAAATGGGTGAACAACACGAAACACTCACATGTTCCCGTTGGTATAGACGCCACTGTTCTCCTCCACGTACTGCACCTGTTGTGCTGGGTATACATGCTGAACCTGTTGAACAGTCTGGGCCTGCAACAACACAGTGAAGCGTTAGATACAAATCTCACTTTCTCACACACACACACACACACACACACACACACACACACACACACACACACACACACACACACACACACACACACACACACACACACACACACACACACACACACACACACACACCTGAGAGGACACCTGCTGGGCGGAGCCTGCAGGCTGCACAGGCACAGCGGTGTGGACAGTGGAGGCGGATTCAGCGCCTGCCTCAGGGGTCTGCATGGCGCCTGCAGAAGAGAGAGAGGATACATTGGTCAACTGGGTACGACCAGAGCCATAGATGGAGGGGACTATAGCAAGCCACAAGCTCTGAACTCTGGCCTAGCACCACAGTGGCTAAACAAACTCCACTGCAACGAACTCTACAAGCAACCTTCTTCTCAATTTGGTTTGCATATACAGTACCAGAACAATTCATGAAAAGGTGTGTCTGGGAGTATAAAATCAATATTACATACAATATTATTATTATACAGTGAGGGAAAAAAGTATTTGATCCCCTGCTGATTTTGTACCTTTGCCCACTGACAAAGAAATGTTGAGTCTATAATCTTAATGGTAGGTTTATTTGAACAGTGAGAAACAGAATAACAACAAAAAAATCCAGAAAATGCACATCAAATAAGTATTTGACCCCCTCTCAATCAGAAATATTTCTGGCTCCCAGGTGTCTTTTATACAGGTAACGAGCTGAGATTAGGAGCACACTCTTAAAGGGAGTGCTCCTAATCTCAGTTTGTTACCTGTATAAAAGACACCTGTCCACAGAAGCAATCAATCAGATTCCAAACTCTCCACCATGGACAAGACCAAAGAGCTCTCCAAGGATGTCAGGGACAAGATTGTAGACCTACACTAGGCTGGAATGGGCTACAAGACCATCGCCAAGCAGCTTGGTGAGAAGGTGACAACAGTTGGTGCGATTATTCGCAAATGGAAGAAACACAAAAGAACTGTCAATCTCCCTCGGCCTGGGGCTCCATGCAAGATCTCGCCTCGTGGAGTTGCAATGATCATGAGAACGGTGAGGAATCAGCCCAGAACTACACCGGAGGATCTTGTCAATGATCTCAGGGCAGCTAGGACCATAGTCACCAACAAAACAATTGGTAATACACTACGCCGTGAAGGACTGAAATCCTGCAGCGCCCGCAAGGTCCCCCTGCTCAAGAAAGCACCTATACATGCCCGTCTGAAGTAGAGGTCGACCGATTATGATTTTTCAACGCCGATACAGATTATTGGAGGACCAAAAAGGTCGCAATTGTAAATGAGAACTTGTTCTCAACTTGCCTAACTGGTTAAATAAAGGTGAAAAAGGATGAAGAAAAAAAAGAAGCCAATACAGATTAAATTGGCCAAATTTTAATTATTTATTTGTAATAATGACAATTACAACAATACTGAATGAACACTTATTTTAACTTAATATAATGCATTAAAAAAATCTATTTAGCCTCAAGTAAATAATGAAACGTTCAATTTGGTTTAAATAATGCAAAAAACAAAAAGTGTTGGAGAAGAAAGTAAAAGTGCTATGTAAGAAAGCTAACGTTTCAGTTCCTTGCTCAGAACATGAGAACATATGAACGCTGGTGGTTCCTTTTAACATGAGTCTTCAATATTCCCAGGTAAGAAGTTTTAGGTTGTAGTTATTACAGGAATTATAGGACTATTTCCCTCTATACCATCTGTATTTCATATTCCTTGCGACTATTAGATGTTCTTATAGGCACTTTAGTATTGCCAGTGTAACAGTATAGCTTCCCTCCCTCTCCTCGCTCCTCCCTGGGCTCGAACCAGCAACACCGAAAACAGCCACCCACGAAGCAGCGTTACCCATGTAGAGCAAGGGGAACAACTACTAGAAGGCTCAGAGGAGTGACATTTGAAACGCTATTTCACTTCGGGTTACACCAGCCTCATCTCGGGAGTTGATAGGCTTGAAGTCATAAACAGTGCAATGCTTGACGCACAACGAAGAGCTGCTGGCAAAACGCACGAAAGTGCTGTTTGAATGAATGTTTACGCGCCTGCTTCTGCCTACCACCGCTCAGTCAGATACTTGTATGCTCAGTCAGATTATATGCAACGCAGGACATGCTAGATAATATCTAGTAATATCATCAACCATGTGTAGTTAACTAGTGATTAGGATTGATTGTTTTTTATAAGATATGTTTAATGCTAGCTAGCAACTTACCTTGGCTTACTGCATTCGCGTAACAGGCAGTCTCCTTGTGGAGTGCAACGAGAGAGAGGCAGGTCGTTATTGCTTTGGACTAGTTAACTGTAAGGTTGCAAGAATGGAACCCCCGAGCTGACACGGTGAAAATCTGTCGTTCTGCCCCTGAACGAGGCAGTTAACCCACCGTTCCTAGGCCGTCATTGAAAATAAGAATGTGTTCTTAGCTGACTTGCCTAGTTAAAAGTTTTTTTTTTTAATAATAAAATAATATTTTAAAAAAACGGCAAATCGGCGCCCAAAAATACAGATTTCCGATTGTTATGAAAACTTGAAAATCGTCCCTAATTAACCGGCCATTCCGATTAATCGGTCGATCTCTAGTCTGAAGTTTGCCAATGAACATCTGAATGTTCAGAGGACAACTGGGTGAAAGTGTTGTGGTCAGATGAGACCAAAACGGAGCTCTTTGGCATCAACTCAACTCACAGTGTTTGGAGGAGGAGGAATTCTGCCTATGACCCCAAGAACACCATCCCCACCGTCAAACATGGAGGTGGAAACATTATGCTTTGGGGGTGTTTTTTTTGCTAAGGGGACAGGACAACTTCACCGCATCAAAGGGACGATGGACGGGGCCATGTACTGTCAAATATTGGGTGAGAACCTCCTTCCCTCAGCCAGGGCACTGAAAATGGGTCGTGGATGGGTATTCCAGCATGACAATGACCCAAAACACATGGCCAAGGCAACAAAGGAGTGGCTCACGAAGAAGCACATTAAGGTCCTGGAGTGGCCTAGCCTCTAGTGACCAGAGTCAGGACACCTGTTTAACGTCCCGTCCGAAAGACGGCAAGAAATTCTCCAGAAATCTCAGAGATCAGGTGGTAAACTCAGAATATCCCTGAACAACATCTATTTGCACCCCTACTGGATGGAAACTACAGATGTAATGGCTGTGCTCAATGCATAGCCATTGTAGATCCTTCAAAACACCCCAAAACAGGGGAGGAGATCCCAATCAAAAGGTGTTATCACATGCTCACATGCTCAGGTAGTTATTTATCTTATAACTTGTTATTGTGGTAAAAATTAGGTTGGTAAAACGAAGCGCAAATTAAAAGTAAAAATCTCGGAGCACCATCACGTGCAAAAACTTGACATACCCAGTGACGGCCCACTTTTTGAAAGCAAACCACTATATTGTCCCTACGTTATATCGGCATTGAACATGTCACCCTCCCTAGGAGAGAGGGTGACCTCGACAATTTATTGTTAAAACAAGAGGCTGCCTGGATCATTCATTTAAAGACCATTCGATCTGAAGCCATTCTTGTGATTATTGTGATTTTGATATTCATTGTAAATATTTGTAGGCTTATGTAGCCAAATTGTATCTATTTTATATGTTCTATTTATATCTGTAAATCAACCAATGACATCAAGCCACACCCGGCCATGATCACAGACACCCGTGTGTCCTTTGAAACTATATAAACTAGTGACCCGCAGTGTTTGTCATTATACCCTGATGAAGACAGCGTGTCTGTCCAAACGTTGGATATTAGATTATTCAATTATTGCATCTGAGCTCCTAGAATGTGCGGCTCTCCTTTTTGTTTTCATGGGTCTGGGATTTGAAAATCAATATCACCTCACAGAGACAAAAATCCTTGATGATTTGACAATAACTATAATATGATTATTATAATATACAGGTTGACTAATGAACAGTGATCATTCAGATCCTGGCAAGACAGGAAGTAAGCTTCTGTGCCAATCGTCTATGCACAACATTCACTTTTACATTCACAGTACCATAGAAATGGCAGGTAGCTTAGCGGTTAAAAGTGTTGGGCCAGTAACCAATAAGGTCTCTGGTTCGAGTCCCGGAGCCGACTAGATGAACAATCTGCCAATGTACTCTTGAGTAAGGCACTTAACCCTAATTGCTCCAGTAAGTCACACGGTACTAGGAACCCATCACACTGACTGTACCTGTGATATTATAGCTGCTGTACTCATGCAACTGTGGCCAGCAGTACAGAATGTACTCAGGTCACTAAGGTAGTGTATGAGTCAGTGGTCCAAGCAGCGAGTTCCTGTCTCTGTGTTCATAGCAATAAAATCAAGTTAATATTTAACAGCCCTAATGAGCTGCACTTTCAGTCTCTGCTCTCACAAATCTGGATTTCTTTACAACTTCCAACTGTTTTGTATCATTCAGATATCTTTTGATTTATTTATTGCCAAACACATTTAGGTAAATTTTGTGAAAATCTGGTCATGTCCACTGTCAAACCACGTTTTTTTAAACTTCGTTCTCTCACCTCTGCATTAGAACACTTCCATAGGTGTCCCAAAATGCAGGGTGTCAGTGATTTAGAATCCACCTTTATTGGCTAACGACCAAACCTTGAACACACAGAGCTATAGTGAGATGAGGACTTGGGCAGAGGGAGACATTCACAGTAACGCTGCATGTAGGCTAATCATAGAACAGCCACCTCTCCTCCTCCTCCGTGGTGCCCCCCCCCTCCTTCTCCCCCCTCTTCTGCTCAACTTAGTTTCCATGACCAAGCCTCTCCTGGTTAATTAAACTGTCTCCTAATAGCTCTGCATCTCTCCAGGGTCTGCCTTGCCTGCACCATCTCTCTCTCTGTTCATCTTTAGTGATATACCGGAGGTTAACAGGTGTTGTGGTCTGAATGCACAGAGATCGACATCATTCCCATTCAACTCAAGAGGCTGGATTGAATAGGATTTTCCCCCCCATCCTTTATTGCTAAAAAACTGAAACAGTTGAGCACTGATTCAGACAGGTGGTTCCATGCTGTTCACAGAAAGAACCAGAGACCTGGCAGAACATTCTGCTGCTGTTGTTCTGCTGTCAGTCACGACTTTCAAACTGAAACCTCTCAGTGGAAGGAACATAGCCTATACTTTTCTGGTGCGGCAGGGGTTAAAGTATTCCCCTGGTTTCTGTAATGTATTAGCCAGTTGATACAACCAAAGGCAGAAAGACTTTCAACATGTTGAAGAGCTCTCAGAATCCGGTGAAGATGAAAATCCTATATGACTTCATTCACTTATTGTTCCATCTCTGATTCGTTGATGATTCGTTAATGTCTCTCAGTTAACTTTCCATATGTTCTGCTGATAGCCTGACATGGTGTAAAAAGCTCCAAAAGCCCAGGTAACAACAGAAACTAACTTGACAGTGACAGTCGGTGCCAGGGAGATGATGCTGACATGGCTAAGTGATGGATCCAGAGGTTACCTGCAGGTCACGCTCTCTCCTCTAGTCTCTACAGGTTCCATTTTTCTTCTGCTCCATGCACTCTGCCAAAGGAGAGCTAAAGTGCAGGGCCCTGTCTGACTATACTACACAAAGCCCACCTGCTCCCTGCAGCCTGCCCCTGACGAGACCCCTGATGATTAGGAGACAAGGAGAGGAATGACTTTCTGGATGTAAACAGGGCACCTGCCGCCCCTTACACCCCCCCCCATCCCTAGGCACTTTGTTCAGCCTGCTCTCACTCCCCTGTGGCCCACTTAAGCGCTGTGCTCCACTGAGCAACTGCATGTTCTACAAAGCCACGTAGAAACAAAGGCCACTGAGGAGGGCAAGACTCGCGTAGCCTCTCCTTCACCCTTCCCGGCTCCTTCCCCCCAATTTGGCTGACAGCTGAGGAAATGGGGAGGGCTATTACATCAGAGCAAGATGTCATCACATTATCAGAGCCAATAAAGGAGCAACTTGAATGACGTAACCAAAATGAATACATTATGTTGAAAGTCTAAAATACTGATGCCTCCTATATCCATTTGAGACTGATAGCAAGTGGATTGTCCAAAACCTAAAAATGTATTGATGAATGTCCTGAAACAACATGTTTTGGGGAAAGGGGTTGCAACACTGTGGAAGAAAGGCAACCCCAAATAAAGAGGCATGCATCATGTTAGACCTATGTGGTAATGGAGTAAGTTTCCATGCACACCAATAATCTAGTTTTAAAATGATTATGTTAGTAGACAGAGTATGGCATTAAGCACAATAAGGTGGTTAACATAACTATTTTAAATCGGCGTACGATCATAATCAAAGGAAAGCATGCGCCGATTAAAACACCTGGTTTTCTGAGCAATTTTTTGAATTAGTAGGACACGTAAACACCTTAAAATCGGAGTTACGTCAATGTATTATATATGCTCATGTGCTAGCACCACCCGAGTGAGCCTCCCTCTTTCCCTTACAATTATGGAACAGTGATACAGTACACCTTGTCATGTAAAAACACAATGAGATGACAGACAGAGGTGGGCTTATTTAAACATGGGAAGGTCTCCTGTTCGGTCAACAATGTCTGATCCACATGTAGTGTACACAGGCTGCTGTGCATGAAGATAAGAGAACAAAACACACAGTTTATGCTGCTAAGCTATGAAAATGGATGGATGAATAATTGAATGAATCAGCTGCTCTTTAAGTGATTGGAAATGGAACAGGATCCAGGGAACAGGTGGCATGGTCCTATTTTTGCCCTACACCTGACTTCAGGTAAGTGGTAATGTGATCTGATAACTAGCCGTTTCTGACATCCTGTCCTCTGTCCACAGAGGTGCGTGTGTGTGTTGCCTTAAACATCTATGGAGAGGGGAGGAATCGGCTGAATATAAATCAAGAGAGGGAGTCACACACACACACACACGACAGTGGTTGCATGTTCCTACGAAATAGGCCTAGCCTATAACTAATGGGTCCTATATGAACAATGTAGAACAACAATAGTGTCAAAAGACAGACTTTCAGATGCTCATGATTTAGACTTTCAGATGCTCGTGATTTAGAACTAGAGTCCTCAGATCACAGCAATAACTTCTAAAAATCAAGCTGTGCAAATAATCATTAAGCTAATTCGTTGTAATTTATTCATTTAAATTAATTGTTTTCCCGATGTTGCTTTTGCCAGTCTGTTCCGTTCATTTGGAATTGATGCCTGCAGAGGTTTCTTAATGCATCAGGGCCCACACAACACATTCAGTGGAATATGACGTAACAGATTTATTGATGTAGCTTGCAATGCTATAAAGGTAAGATTGAAATGATTTTATTTTGAGAAACACTGCAGTAAATGATGGACAATTTAATATCTCGTTTTTTTGTCACTGGCCTACACACAATAACCCATAATGTCAAAGTGGAATTATGTTTTTGAAATGTTTACTAAATATGTTCAGGAGTAAACAAGTCACATACCTTGCATAGACACACGGTGTGCAATAATAACAATGTTTAACAAGATTTATGAATGACTACCTCATCTCTGTACCGCACACATACAATTGTGTATTGAGCAGTGAATTTCAAAACACAAAGACCAGGGAAGTTTTCCAATGCCTCACAAAGGCATCTATTGGTAGATGGGTAACAAATAAAAAAGCAGATATTGAATACTTCTTTGAGCATGGTGAAGTTATTAATTACACAAGTTATTATCAATACACCCAGACGATATAGGCGTCCTTACTAACTCCGTTGTCAGAGAGGAAGAAAACCACTCAGGGATTTCACCATGAGGCCAATGGTGACTTTAAAACAGTAACAGAGTTTAATGGCTGTGATAGGAGATAACTGAGGATGGATCAACAACATTGTAGTTACTCCACAATACTAACCTAATTGACAGAGTGAAAAGAAGAAGGAAGCCCGTTCAGAATTAAAATATTCCAAAACATGCATCCTGTTTTCAACAAGGCAGCACAAAAGTAATACTGCAAAACATGTGGCAAAGAAATTAACTTAATGTCCTGAATACAAAAGTGTTATGTTTAGGGCAAATCCAATACACACTACTGAGTACCACTCTCCATATTTTCATTGTGATGGCTGCGTCATGTTATGGGTATGCTTGTCGTCGTTAAGGACTGGGGGAATTTTTCCGGATAACAAAGAAATGGAATGGAGCTAGGCAAAATCCTAGAGGAAAACCTGGTTTAGTCTGCTTCCACCAGACAGCGGGAGATGAAATCACCTTTCAGGAGGTCAATAATTTAGCAAATTGTGTTTTAGGTTAAAAACGTGTTTTTGCTTTGTTATTATGGGGTATTGTATGTAGATATTTCCCCTCATTAATCTACACACAATACCCCATAATGAAAAAGAAAATGTTTGCAAATAAAAAATAAACTGAAATATCACATTTACATAAGTATTCAGACCCTTTACTCAATACTTTGTTTAAGCACCTTTGGCAGCGATAACAGCATCGAGTCTTCTTGGGTATGATGCTACACGCTTGGCACAACTGTTATTGGGGAGTTTCTCGTACTCTTCTCTGCAGATCCTCTCAAGCTCTGTCAGGTTGGATGGGGAGCATCGCTGCACAGCTAATTTCAGGTCTCTCCAGAGATGTTCGATCAGGTTCAAGTCCGGGTTCTGGCTGGACCACTCAAGGACATTCAGAGACTTGTCCCGGAGCCACTCTTGTGTTGTCTTGGCTGTGTGCTTAGGGTCATTGCCATGTTGGAAGGTGAACCTTCACCCTAGTCTGAAGTCCTGAGCGCGTTGGGGCAGGTTTTCATCAAGGATTTCTCTGTACTTTGCACCGTTAATCATTCCCTCGATCCTGACTAGTCTCCCAGCTCCTGCAGAACATCCTCACAGCATGTTGCTGCCACCACCATGCTTCACTATAGGGAATATCCCTAGGGATGGTGCCAGGTTTCCTCCAGACGTGACGCTTGGCATTCCAGCCAAAGAGTTCAATCTTGGGTTTCATCAGACCAGAGAATCTTGTTTCTCATGATCTGAGAGTCCTTTAAGTGCCTTTTGGCAAACTCCAAACAGGCTGTCATGTGCCTTTTACTGAGTAGTGGCTTCCATCTGGCCACTCTACCATAAAGGCCTGATTGGTGGAGTGCTGCAGAGATGGTTGTCCTTCTGGAAGGTTCCTCCATCTCCGTCAGAGTGACCATTGGGTTCTTGGTCACCTCCCTGACCAAGGCCCTCCTCCACCAATTGCTCCGTTTGGCTTGGCAGCCAACTCTAGGAAGAGTCTTGGTGGTTCCAAACTTCTTCCATTTAAGAATGATGGAGGCCACTGTGTTCTTGGGGATTCTTCAGTGCTGTAGAAATGTTTTGGTACCCTTCCCCAGATATGTGCCTTGACACAATCCTGTCTTAATCAAGTTGTAGAAACATCTCAAGAATGCATTCTGTTTTTATTGATCACCAGAGCTCAATTTTGAGTCTCATAGCAAAGGGTCTGAATACTTGTAAATAAGGTAAGTTTTTAATTTGTAATACAAATCTGTTTTAGCTTTGTCAAAATGGGGTATTGTGTGTAGAAGAGGGAATATAAAAAAAAAAAACAATTTTAGAATAAGTTTGTCACGTAGAAAAGGGGAAGGGGTCTGAATACTTACCAAATGCCCTGTACGTACCAAGACTGAATGTTCCTGAATGGCAGAGTTACAGCTTGGACTTAAATCTGACCTGAAAATGGTTGTCAAGCAATGCTCAAAACACACACACACACACACACACACACACTTGCAAAAGTATTCATCCCCAGGGGCGTTTTTCCTATTTAGTTGCAATACAACCTGTAATTTAATGGATTTTTATTTGGATTTCATGTAATGGACAGACACAAAATAGTCCAAAAAATAAATTCCCCAAAATAAAAAAAAATGGAAAAGTGGTGCGTGGATATGTATTCACCCCCTTTGTTATGAAGCCCTTAAATAAGATCTGGTCCAACCAATTACCCTCAGAAGTCACATTATTTAATTAATTAAGTTAACCTATGTGCAATCTAAGTGTCATATGATCTGTCACATGATCTCAGTATATTTATATTACACACACACACACACACACACACACACACACACACACACACACCTGTTCTGAAAGGCCCCAGTGTCTGCAACACCACTAAGCAAAGGGCACCACCAAGCAAGCGGCACCATGAAGACCAAGGAGCTCTCCAAACAGGTCAGGGACAAAGTTGTGGAGAAGAACAGATCAGGGTTGGGTTAAAAAAAAAGAAAACATCGGAAACATCCAACGGAGCACCATTAAATCCATTATTAAAAAATTGAAAGAATATGGCACCACAACAAACCTGCCAAGAGAGGGTCGCCCACCAAAACTCATGGACCAGGCAATGAGGGTATTTTTTTAAAGATTTGATTTATTTAACCAGGTAGGCTAGTTGAGAACAAGTTCTAATTTACAACTGCGACCTGGCCAAGATAAAGCAAAGCAGTGTGACACAAACAACAACACAGAGTTACACATGGAATAAACAAGCGTACAATCAATAACACAATAGAAAAAAAATTAGGTCTATATACAGTATGTGCAAATGGTGTGAGGAGGTAGGCAATAAATAGGCCATAGTGGGGAAGTAATTACAATTTTGCAAATGAACACTGGAGTGATAGATGTGCAAGTAGAGATGCTGGTGTGCAAAAGAGCAGAAAAGTAAATAAAAACAATATGGGGGGGTAGGTAGGTTGGATGGGCTATGTACAGCTGCAGCGATCGGTAAGCTGATGTTTAAAGTTATTGAGGGAAATATAAGTCTCCAGCTTTAGCGATTTTTGCAATTTGTGCCAGTCACTGGCAGCAGAGAACTGGAAGGAAAGGTGGCCAAAGGAGGTGTTGGCTTTGGGGATGACCAGTGAGATAAACCTGCTGGAGCGTGTGCTACAGGTGGGTGTTGTTATCGTGACCAGTGAGCTGAGATAAGGCGGAGCTTTACCTAGCAAAGACTTATAGATGACCTGGAGCCAGTGGGTCTGGCGACGAATACGTCAAATCAAATCAAATTTATTTGTCACATACACATGGTTAGCAGATGTTAATGCGAGTGTAGCGAAATGCTTGTGCTTCTAGTTCCGACAATGCAGTAATAACCAACGAGTAATCTAACTAACAATTCCAAAACTACTACCTTATAGACACAAGTGTAAAGGGATAAAGAATATGTACATAAAGATATATGAATGAGTGATGGTACAGAGCAGCATAGGCAAGATGCAGTAGATGGTATCGAGTACAGAAAACACATATGAGATGAGTATGTAGACAAAGTGGCATAGTTTAAAGTGGCTAGTGATACATGTATTACATAAAGATGCAGTAGATGATATAGAGTACAGTATATATGTATACATATGAGATGAATAATGTAGGGTATGTAAACATTATATTAAGTCGCATTGTTTAAAGTGGCTAGTGATATATTGTACATCAATTCCCATTATTAAAGTGGCTGGAGTTGAGTCAGTGTGTTGGCAGCAGCCACTCAATGTTAGTGGTGGCTGTTTAACAGTCTGATGGCCTTGAGATAGAAGCTGTTTTTCAGTCTCTCGGTCCCAGCTTTGATGCACCTGTACTGACCTCGCCTTCTGGATGATAGCGGGGTGAACAGGCAGTGGCTCGGGTGGTTGTTGTCCTTGATGATCTTTATGGCCTTCCTGTGACATCGGGTGATGTTGGTGTCCTGGAGGGCAGGTAGTTTGCCCCCGGTGATGCGTTGTGCAGACCTCACTACCCTCTGGAGAGCCTTACGGTTGTGGGCGGAGCAGTTGCCGTACCAGGCGGTGATACAGCCCGACAGGATGCTCTCGATTGTGCATCTGTAGAAGTTTGTGAGTGCTTTTGGTGACAAGCCAAATTTCTTCAGCCTCCTGAGGTTGAAGAGGCGCTGCTGCGCCTTCTTCATGATGCTGTCTGTGTGGGTGGACCAATTCAGTTTGTCTGTGATGTGTACGCTGAGGAACTTAAACTTACTACCCTCTCCACTACTGTCCCATCGATGTGGATAAGGGGGGGGGGGGGGGGGGGGGGGGGGGTGTTCCCTCTGCTGTTTCCTGAAGTCCACAATCATCTCCTTAGTTTTGTTGACGTTGAGTGCGAGGTTATTTTCCTGACACCACACTCCGAGGGCCCTCACCTCCTCCCTGTAGGCCGTCTCGTTGTTGTTTGTAATCAAGCCTACCACTGTTGTGTCGTCCGCAAACTTGATGATTGAGTTGGAGGCGTGCGTGGCCACGCAGTCGTGGGTGAACAGGGAGTACAGGAGAGGGCTCAGAACGCACCCTTGTGGGGCCCCAGTGTTGAGGATCAGCGGGGTCGAGATGTTGTTACCTACCATCACCACCTGGGGGCGGCCTGTCAGGAAGTCCAGTACCCAGTTGCACAGGGCGGGGTCGAGACCCAGGGTCTCGAGCTTGATGACGAGTTTGGAGGGTACTATGGTGTTAAATGCTGAGCTGTAGTCGATGAACAGCATTCTCACATAGGTATTCCTCTTGTCCAGATGGGTTAGGGCAGTGTGCAGTGTGGCTGAGATTGCATCGTCTGTGGACCTATTTGGGCGGTAAGCAAATTGGAGTGGGTCTAGGGTGTCAGGTAGGGTGGAGGTGATATGGTCCTTGACTAGTCTCTCAAAGCACTTCATGATGACGGAAGTGAGTGCTACGGGGCAGTAGTCGTTTAGCTCAGTTACCTTAGCTTTCTTGGGAACAGGAACAATGGTGGCCCTCTTGAAGCATGTGGGAACAGCAGACTGGGATAAGGATTGATTGAATATGTCCGTAAACACACCAGCCAGCTGGTCTGCGCATGCTCTGAGGGCGCGGCTGGGGATGCCGTCTGGGCCTGCAGCCTTGCGAGGGTTAACACGTTTAAATGTTTTACTCACCTCGGCTGCAGTGAAGGAGAGTCCGCATGTTATGGTTGCGGGCCGTGTCAGTGGCACTGTATTGTCCTCAAAGCGGGCAAAAAAGTGATTTAGTCTGCCTGGGAGCAAGACATCCTGGTCCGTGACTGGGCTGGTTTTCTTTTTGTAATCCGTGATTGACTGTAGACCCTGCCACATACCTCGTGTCTGAGCCGTTGAATTGCGATTCTACTTTGTCTCTATACTGACGCTTAGCTTGTTTGATTGCCTTGCGGAGGGAATAGCTACACTGTTTGTGTACGAATACGTAGCGAGGGCCAGCCGATAAGAACATACAGGTCGCAGTGGTGTGTGGAATATTAATCAGAGAGCCAACAAAGAGACCAAAAATAACCCTGAAGGAGCTGAAAAACGCCACAGCGGAGATGGGAGTATCTGTCCATAGGACCACTTTAAACCATACACTCCACAGAGCTGGGATTTACATAAGAGTGGCCAGAAAAAAGCCATTGCTTACAGAATGAAAATAAGCAAACACGTTTGGTGTTCGCCAAAAGGCATGTGGGAGACTCCCCAAACATATGGAAGAAGGTACTCTTGTCAGATAAGACTAAAATTGAGCTTTTTGGCCATCAAGGAAAACGCTATGTCTGGCGCAAACCCAACACCTCTCATCACCCCGAGAACATGGTGGTGGCAGCATCATGTGGTGGGGATGTTTTTCCTCTGCAGGGACTGGGAAACAGGTCAGAATTGAAGGAATGATGGATGGCGCTAAATACAGGGAAATTCTCGAGGGAAACCTGTTTTAGTCTTCCAGAGATTTGAGACTGGGACTGAGGTTCACCTTCCAGCATGACAATGACCCTAAGCATACTGCTAAAGAAACACTCGACTGGTTGAAGGGGAAACATTTACATGTCTTGGAATGGCCTAGTGAAAGCCCAGACCTCAATCCAATTGAGAATCTGTGGTATGACTTAAAGATTGCTGTACACCAGTGGAATCCATCCAACTTGAAGGAGCTGGAGCAGTTTTTCCTTGAAGAATGGACAAAAATCCCCATGGCTGGATGTGCCAAGCTTTTGAGACATACCCCAAGAGACTTGCAGGTGTAATTGCTGCGAAAGGTGGCTCTACAAAGTATTGACTTTGGGATGGGGGGGTGAATAGTTAAACATGCTCAAGTTCTATTTCTTTGTCTTATTTCTTGTTTGTTTCACACTAAAAAATATTTTGCTTCTTCAAAGTGGTAGGCAAAGTTGTGTACATCAAATGATACAAACCCCCCCCCCCCCCCACAATTCCATTTTAATTCCAGGAAAAATGCATTCGCAAGTCACTGTACGTGGGCGGCAGTGTAGCCTAGTGGTTAGAGCGTTGGACTAGTAATCGGGAGGTTGCGAGTTCAAACCCCCGAGCTGACAAGGTACAAACCTGTCGTTCTGCTCCTGAACAGGCAGTTAACCCACTGTTCCCAGGCCGTCATTGAAAATAAGAATGTGTTCTTAACTGACTTGCCTGGTTAAATAAAGGTTAAAAATATATATTAAAAAAACACACATACATATACACACAGTTGAAGTCGGAAGTTTACATACACCATAGCCAAATACATTTAAACTGAGTTTCACAATTCCTGACATTTAATCCTAGTAAAAAAAATCCCTGTCTTGGGTCAGTTAGGATCACCACTTTATTTTAAGAATGTGAAATGTCACATTCACAGTGGGTCAGAAGTTTACATACACTCAATTAGTATTTGGGAGCATTTCCTTTAAATTGTTTAACTTGTGTCAAACGTTTCAGTAGCCTTCCACAAGCTTCAACAATAAATTGGGTGATTTTTGGCCCACCCTTTGTGATGGACACTCCAATACCTTGACTTTGTAGTCCTTAAGCCATTTTTCCAAAACTCTGGAAGTATGCTTGGGGTCATTGTCCATTTGGAAGACCCATTTGCGACCAAGCTTTAATGTTGATGTCTTGATATGTTGCTTCAATATATCCACATAATTGTCCCTCCTCATGATGCCATCTATTTTGTGAAGTGCACCAGCCCCTCCTGCAGCAAAGCACCCCCACAACATGATGCTGCCACCCCCGTGCTTCATGGTTGGGATGCCTCACCCTTTTTCCTCCAAACAATGGTCATTATGAGCAAACAGTTCTATTTATGTTTCATCAGACCAGAGAACATTTCTTCAAAAAATATGATCTTTGTCTCCATGTGCAGTTGCAAACCATAATCTGGCTTTTTTATGGCAGTTTTGGAGCATTGGCTTCTTCCTTGCTTGGCGGCCTTTCAGGTTATGTCGATATAGGACTTGTTTTACTGTGGATATAGATACTTTTGTAACTTTTTTCTCCAGCATCTTCACAACGTCCTTTGCTGTTGTTCTAGGACTGATTTGCACTTTTGGCACCAATGTACGTTCATCTCTAGGAGAGAGAACGCATCTCCTTCCTGAGCGGTATGACGGCTGCGTGGTCCCATGGTGTTTATACTTGCATACTATTGTTTGTACAGATGAACGTGGTACCTTCAGGCATTTGGAAATTGCTCTCAAGGATGAACCAGACTTGCGGAGGTCTACAATATTTTTTCAGAGGTCTTGGCTGATTTCTTTTGAGTTTCCCATGATGTCAAGCAAAGAGGCACTGAGTTTGAAGGTAGGCCTTGAAGTACATCCACAGGTACACCTCCAATTGACTCAAATGAAGTCAATTAGCCTATCAGAAGCTTCTATAGCCATGACATAATTTTCTGGAATTTTCCAAGCTGTTTAAAGGCACACTAAACTTAGTGTATGTAAACTTCTGAACCACTGGAATTGTGATACAGTGAATTGTAGGTTAACAAATCTGTCTGTAAACAATTGTTGGAAAAATTACTTGTGTCATGCACAATGTAGATGTCCTAACCGACTTGCCAAAACTATCGTTTTTTAACAAGAAATGTGTGGAGTGGTTGAAAAACGAGTTTTAATGATTCCGACTTCAACTGTGTGTGTGTGTGAAATATATATATATATATATATATATATATATATATATATATATATATATATATATATATATATATATATATATATATATATATATATATATATATATATATATATATATATATATACACACACACACACAGTGGGGCAAAAAAGTATTTCGTCAGCCACCAAATGTGCAAGTTCTCCCACTTAAAAAGATGAGAGGCCTGTAATTTTCATCATAGGTACACTTCAACTATGACAGACAGAATGAGAAATAAATTCCAGAAAATCACATTGTAGGATTTTCATCTCCCTCCAAAGATAATCTTTTGGGTTCAGGTCTGGAGACTGGCTAGGCCACTCCAGGACCTTGAGATGCTTCTTACGGAGCCACTCCTTAGTTGCACTGGCTATGTGTTTCGGATCGTTGTCATGCTGGGAGACCCAGCCACGACTTATCTTCAATACTCTTACTGAGGGAAGGAGGTTGTTGGCCAAGATCTCGCGATACATGGCCCCATCCATCCTCCCCTCAATACGGTGCAGTCGTCCTGTCCCCTTTGCAGAAAAGCATCCCCAAAGAATGATGTTTCCACCTCCATGCTTCACGTTGGGATGGTGTTCTTGGGGTTGTACTCATCCTTCTTCTTCCTCCAAACACGGCGAGTGGAGTTTAGACCACAAAGCTCTATTTTTGTCTCATCAGACCACATGACCTTCTCCCATTCCTCATCTGGATCATCCAGATGGTCATTGGCAAACTTCAGACAGGCCTGGACATGCACTGGCTTGAGCAGGGGGACCTTGCGTGCACTGCAGGATTTTAATTCATGACGGCGTAGTGTGTTACTAATGGTTTTCTTTGAGACTGTGGTCCCAGCTCTCTTCAGGTCATTGACCAGGTCCTGCCATGTAGTTCTGGGCTGATCCCTCACCTTCCTCATGATCCTTGATGCCCCACGAGGTGAGATCTTGCATGGAGCCCTAGACCGAGGTTGATTGACCATCATCTTGAACTTCTTCCATTATCTAACAATTGCGCCAACAGTTGTTGCCTTCTCACCAAGCTGCTTGCCTATTGTCCTGTAGCCCATCCTAGCCTTGTGCAGGTCTACAATTTTATCCCTGATGTCCTTACACAGCTCTCTGGTCTTGGACATTGTGGAGAGGTTGGATTCTGTTTGATTGAGTGTGTGGACACGTGTCTTTTATACAGGCAACGAGTTCAAACAGGTGCAGTTAATACAGGTAATGAGTGGAGAACAGGGGGGATTCTTAAAGAAAAACGAACAGGTCTGTGAGAGCCGGAATTCTTACTGGTTGGTAGGTGATCAAATACTTATGTCATGCAATAAAATGCAAATTAAATACTTACAAATCATACAATGTGATTTTCTGGATTTTAGATTCCGTCTCTCACAGTTGAAGTGTACCTATGATAAAAATTACAGACCTCTACATGCTTTGTTAGTAGGAAAACCTGCAAAATCGGCAGTGTATATATCACACACACACATATTATTATTCTGTTTTACAAATTTACAAATTTTTCTTCCACTTTCACATTAGAGCATTGTGTCGATTGCTGACACACAAAAAAGACAATCAACTAGATTTTAATCTCATTTTGTAATCACAAAATGTGGAAAAAGTCAAGGGGTGTGAATACTCTCTGAAGGCACTATAACAGTCATTTCTTGGCTTGTTTGTCAGGGGAAGGTAATGTGAGGGAGCTCACAAACAATTAGGGTCAGGGGACCCACATCTCCACACACACCTGTTCCTCTCCCCTAGCAGGGCCAGAGGGCTGCGGCTGGCTGCAGCGAACTCCCAGTGGACCTGACTGTAAAGAAGGATAATGCAACGTAAAGAAACCTGGTGCTTTCCCTTCCTCGCAGAGGGGTCCAAATCCATCTATAATGATCATCCAAGAGGACATAAGAGCCTCAAAATCACTAGGAGGAAACTGATAATCTATATATTTGCTGTGAACAATTATACAATAATGTAGCCTATAATTGATCAAGTAAAAAATGGTCTATCGGTAAGGAGTAGCATGAGTGGATATAAATATTTTTTTTATCTGGGCAGCAGGCCTATACACCGCTCTTGACTGAGCAAACACCAAACTAGCATTCAGTGCAAAGATGGCTAGGATATTTCCATGTTGCAGATTAATAAAAAGTGTGGTGCACCTTAATGCAAATTGCAGAGGTTTGAGAGAGTAAAAAGGTGTTCAAAACCTTTTTAATGATGCGTTGTTGGAGAGAACTGGGATATGCCCTTATAATTACTACAACGCCACCCAGTCTATTCCAGATACAATAATAATTCCCGCTTTAAGAACCTGACTGTCTGCTGCCCCTTTCATTGTCCCGACGACTCTATACTAGAAGTTGACAGATTAATCGGAATGGCCGCTTAATCAGGGCCGGTTCAAGTTTTCATAACAATCGGCGCCAATTTCCAATTATTTCATTTTTTTTATTTGAATTTGTATACCTTTTATTTAGCTAGGCAAGTCAGTAAAGAACACATTCTTATTTTCAATGACTGCCTAGGAACTGTGGGTTAACTGCCTTGTTCAGGGCAGAACGACAGATTTTCACCTTGTCAGCTCAGTGATTCCAATCTTGCAACCGCACAGTTAACTAGTCCAACGCTCTAACCATTGCACTCCACAAGTAGCCTGCCTGTTACGCGAATGCAGTATAAACCAAGGTAAATTTCTAGCTAGCATTAAACTTATCTTATAAAAAAACAATCAATCATAATCACTAGTTATAACTACTAATCCAGTTTAGCAGGCAATATTAACCAGGTGAAATTGTGTCATTTCTCTTGAGGTCATTGCACGCAGAGTCAGGGTATATGCAACAGTTTGGGCTGCCTGGCTCATTGCGAACTAATTTGCCAGAATTTTACGTAATTATGACATACATTGAAGGTTGTGCAATGTAACAATAATATTTAGACTTAGGGATGCCACCCGTTCGATAAAATACCGAACGGTTCCGTATTTCACTGAGATAATAAACGTTTTGTTTTCGAAATGATAGTTTCCGGATTCGATCATATTAATGACCAAAGGCTCGTATTTCTGTGTGTTATTATGTTATAATTAAGTCTGATTTGATAGAGCAGTCTGACTGAGCAGCAGCAGGCCCGTAATCATTCATTCAAACAGCACTTTCGTGCGTTTTGCCAGCAGCTCTTCGCAAGCACAGCACTGTTTATGACTTCAAGCCTATCAGCCTAATGGCTGGTGTAACCAATGTGAAATGGCTAGCTAGTTAGCTGGGTGTGCGCTAATACTGTTTCAAACTTCACTTGCTTTTAGATTTGGAGTAGTTATTCCCCTTGCGCTGCAAGTGCCGCAGCTTTAGTAGAGCGATGGGTAACGATGCTTCGAGTGTGGCTGTTGTCGATGTGTTCCTGGTTCGAGCCCAGGTAGGGGCGAAGAGGGGGACGGAAGCTATATTGTTACACTGGCAAAACTATAGTGCCTATAAGAACATCCAATAGTCAAAGTTATATGAAATACAAATGGTACAGAGAGAAATAGTCCTATAAATACTATATTAACTACAACCTAAAACCTCTTACCTTGGAATATTGAAGTATCATGTTAAAAGGAACCACCAACTTTCATGTGTTCTCATGTTCTAAGCAAGGAACTTAAACATGAGCTTTTTTACATGGCACATATTTTTACATTGCACATATTTTTTACATGGCACATAATTACTTTCTTCTCCAACACTTTGTTTTTGCATTATTTAAACCAAATTGAACATGTTTCATTATTTATTTGAGGCTAAATTGATTTTATTGATGTTTTATATTAAGTTAAAATAAGTGTTAATTCAGTATTGTTGTAATTGTCATTATTACAAATCTAAAAAAATTGGCCGATTAATCGGTATCGACTTTTATGGTCCCCCAATAATCGGTATCGGTGTTGAAAAATCATAATCGGTAGACCTCTACTCTATACCGCTCTCCGTTTTCAAGGAGGGTCTGAGAATGTAGGCCTAACGAAATGACATCTGAAAACCCCAGTTAGAATTTAATATTCAAAAGTTATGAACCTCGTAAGCCGTGCCATGAATGTCTGTGAGAAAAAGAGACATGACTGTCATTTGCAGTAAGTTTTAGGCCACATTTCCCCTGCTTGGTGGAATCAGTGGGTGCGTTCCTCTGTCCAGCTGTTGCTGACATCTGCCAGATCTTACAACGCCTGGATAGGTATTACCTATCAGCCAACTATATCATATGTTATCGCAATCTGTCAGTCAATGACACCGTCGATGACATAACATGCAACCATTGGCTGATGCATGCAACATCTGAGCAGGGGAACACAGCCAGTGAGTCCAGAACGCAGCTGAAACAGGGTGTTTACACTGCCACTAACCCATCAGTTAGCTACCTACCCAACCCCACAAGTAACAAAAAAAAATAACTTAAAAAAAACAACACCTGTCATCATCAGGTTCAGTTTGTTTGGCAGATCAAAAACAGCAGTTATTAGCCTAATGTAACTTGTCAATTAAAGAAATTTGATAGATGACTGCATTTATTATTTGTGCTTTGTCTTAAAGAAAGTATCAACTTCACTCTTCTACCTGCTCACAGCACAATTCCATCTCTCTCTGACACACACACTACAACTGTAACTAAATGTCAATGTGGTAGCTATCGTTTCTTTTACTTTTTGCATCAGCTTAAACAATTATAACGTTAGCTAGATAGTGCTCTGTGCCATAGCATAGGCATTTCAAACTGGCTAGCTAGCCATAGCTAGATAGGTTATGACTTATGAAACCAGCTAGCTGGTTAACGGGTAATAGATTGTGACGACACATTCAACTAAAAAAATCTGAAATCAATAGCCATTGAAAGGTTTAGCTAAAGTAGTTAGCTAGCTAACTTGGCTAGCCCCTCTCTCTTAACACAGGGTTAGCTACCGAAGCCTTTGTGGCACCTGCTCCGCAACGCTAGCTACAAAGGAAGCTAGCTGGTTAACCAAGTGTATGCTAGC
This sequence comes from Oncorhynchus kisutch, assembly GCF_002021735.2. Classification (NCBI taxonomy): domain Eukaryota; kingdom Metazoa; phylum Chordata; class Actinopteri; order Salmoniformes; family Salmonidae; genus Oncorhynchus; species Oncorhynchus kisutch. The sequence goes on from NC_034179.2 coordinate 20,661,838, forward strand.
AAGCAAAGACAAAAGGGAAAAGCTACTGCTAACCTCAATTAGCAATAATTACTGAATGAACATGATAGCTCGAATTGATTTAAAATGCCAAAGCAAGTAACTACCCATATTTCGTATAATATTACTGAAAATGTGCGGTATCTTGACAGCCATCATACCAGGAAGTTGGCGATGGTCATTGAAACACACAAATCAGACACCTGCTCTGACTGTATCTAGCTAGTTGCTAACTAGCGTTAGCCAAAACAAGCTAGCTAGCGTTAGCTGTCATTGCACGGCCGATGAGCCACAGCAAACTCGGATAGAATATCTAACGTTAGCAAGCTAGCAACATAAAACATTTATTTTGCGTATAAACGTTGTATATTAGCTTGCTAGTTTAGCTACTTTCGCAAATAAGCACATTGCTTTCTAGCGTTACCTGGAAGGAAATAACATTAACGTTATCTCAGCTAGCTAACCATAATAAAGGAGAGCAGATATGAATTTGCTTTGCTTAAAATAGCACGGTAGACATTTTATAAAGTATAATCATTTGGCGTGAATTAGAGAAAACACATGCTGGTATAAATAGTAAGTATATTCAAACCTGGGCTGAGGACTGGTTGATGAGGATGAGGATGGTGTGGTGGTAATGATGGAACGAGAGGTTGTTGTTGTTGGTGGGTTACAGTCGCCAGGACTACGGTGACTATGGCGCTGCCTCACAGGGCAACAGTTGCTATAAAACTCACCGGGCGCAACCTAACCTGAGTATTCTGTAGGAGGAGCTACAATGATGGCGTGTTGGATGGGTGTGCTGCTGAGAACATAACAATATGATACAAGAAAACCAGCTTTAGTATTATAAGCGGTATTGCAATTAATTAAGGAGGATGTTATCATAAATATATGGAATCATCAATTTACTCATCCGCTCTGCTGTAGAGCGTGGGACGTCTGGAAACATTGAGGTGGATAGGGGTGTACTGTTCATGTGTAATTTAATCTAATGTATGAAAGTTGCGGATAAAAGTATTGTCATAGAATAGTTCATTATGCGCACATTACAACATGGAAAACAGTATTAATAATCGCATTAGTTCATTGAATCAAGTTGTTTTCCCAAAGCGGGACTACCGTGCACCACTGGGTGGTAAAGAGTGGTTGAGATAACAAAGAAAGGAGGCAACTCCCACTCTCATTGTTGCACACACACACATCTATGATTTTTAAGACAATCTAAGCTTGAAAGATACAGACAGATCATGTATAAAAAAGATTGTGTTTTAGTGATATACATCATCTCATTAAATGATTAGACTATTAGACAAATGTCTATGTTATTGAGGGACATTTTATAGTTTCTGTCTAAATAGTGGTCCCTCAATGCCTTTCAATACACAATTGCTTTATTCCATCCAACCAATAAAGGGCCTTTTTTTAGAGGTTTTTGATTTTTTTACTGGGGTTACTTCTGTAATATAAATGACTTTGTCACTAATGAACCATTTCTATTGTTTAGGACCAAATTAAATATGTCAGGGTTTCATCATCTACCAATGCAACTAAATGTAATAAATTACAAGCTTTCTTTTTACCTTACACATTTATGTATAACAGTAGATAGACATGCCTTCTTACAAAAAACTCAAATATTCTCTAGGCTTAATCATACATTTTTTATTAAAAAACAACCAATTCAAGTCAGATTCCTCAACATATTCGCACAAAAATATATTTGATTTATCGAAGGACATTCTGTTTCATGAAATGAATTCATATGCTACGAAGAACAACACCCATTTGAAAAAGAACACACATATGCCTTCAATGTGCTTCTTATGGTATTTACATTGTGTAATTCCATAAAAGGGGGGACAATATTTTGATATAACTGTACAAATGCATTCAAATAATGTAAACATAAAAACATCCTCCAAATCTCAATATCATTGGCATCTACAGAACTGCGATTTGTTTTCAGTATACAATCTTTAGGAGGCACTTTCATCGTGGGCTTAGACTCTGAGATCTGATGATACTGACTTGAATGAAGACAGCATCTAAAGATGTCAGAATTATCATGACTTGCCATGATGAAAAAAATGTTCATTGACTAATATCAGTTAATAAGTGATGTGGACATGTTCATTTTGCCTATTTAATTAAAGCTACTAAATGTCCCCTCTTGTCTACAGTTCTCACCCAAGATGGGCATCACACTCAGGTCAATGTCAAGGAACATGTAGCTGAAGAACAATATAGTTGTTGTACGAGTTGTATTACAGAGTATCTGTTTTAGAAAAGAGGTAGATTTGCTGACGTCACCCCTCAGTGTAGATACAGGAGAGCTGGCTAGGGCAACGGTCCACTGCACTGACATGTAAATAAGCGTCCTCTGACATCACTGGCACTGGGTTAACAAGCAGATCCTGTGATGCACCCTGCAGGTCATATACTGTGGATGCAACAATAACACACAGAGTCATTATTATAAGATAGATGCAAATGAATGCATGTTGATCCGTAATGTACTGTATTGTCCTTTGTGTCTCTTTATTACCTGTGAGCCCAGACAGAGCTCTTTGGGAGATGTCTAGTCTGTTCTGAGTTGTGAATGTTGGAGAAAGGCTATCATCAAACTCTGGGATCTCCATCAGGTGACAGGAGTTTGTCTGCTTGGTGGATTTATGTGTACCATTATTGTATAATGGAGAGTACACCATCTGGATCTGACCACTAAAACCTGAGGAAAAAAGAACAGGTACTTCTTGTTATTTTAATTTCTGAATAGATGAAGGGGGAGACTGTAGTATCTGTTTTCATTTTCTGATGTTTCCCTATTTTCATCTTCATTCATTTTCATTTCTTCAGAAGCAACTTGGCTTTATTTTAATTTAATTTATACATTTGATTTGAACAGGGACAATTTACAACAAAACATAAAAGTCTCAGAAGTGAGAAGTGATGCGTTGCACCAGAGCTAACAGCTCATTTACATAATCTACATCCCCGGGCAGGTGAACAATAAACATGAAAACATTATATACAAACAGGCAACCCACTGGGCACAGATGTCAATTCAACGTCTTTTCCACGTTGGTTCAACAACACTTTATTTAAATGACGTGGAAACAATGCTGATTCAACAAGTGTGTGCCCAGTGGGAACATACATACATAGACATATTAAAACCAGAGTTCATATCTTTCTCTAAATACGGTATAGATAAAAGTAATAAAAGTTAGTTGAAGTTCTATGAACCATTACAATCACCATGGTATCTTATTGAAGAACTATTATTCATCTGATATATAAAAACAACAGAAATGGTGCACAGCGTGCTTGTGTGAACACCTTGTCAACATTAAGTACTGCTGTCCAGTAGGAAAAAAGTGATATCTATTTTAAGCTATGATTGAGAGTGAAGCTGCTTCTTCTTTCCTACGTTGAAGAACATCAGCCACCAGCTACACAACTGATAGAAATAAGCCAAGATCAACCTACAGAATGTCAAACCACCCACACGATTCTTTAATAGACTTTTTCATAATAAAACAAACAATAACTCTCATTGCGGAGTATAAATTTCCCAGAGGAATTGTACCATTGCTTTCTTTCCCCAGGCACATTTCCACAGTCAATAAGCAAAGCCCCTTTGTAGGTGCAGGTGTAATTCTATGAAGATCTCTGTGATGCATTATCGAATGTCACTTTTGACATTCCAATGAAGGATATCGCCAACTCAGCACATTAACACGTAATAGATGCAGCGAACATATGAGGTACCTGTAGTTAGTAGGTGTCATTTACCTGGGTGTTGGTCTGTGTTTACTACAGGAGTGTGACTGGGATGATTCAGGGGTGTGCTGGTCTTTAGGGATAAGACAGTAGGATGATGAGTGTGAGGACTGGAGGGGCCAGGCAGTTGGTGTTGGTGGGACCCGGGGTTGAGTTGGTGGGTGGACCTATCAACAAACCTGAAATGTTTCAAATATATGAGTGAATATCAGGCTGTTAAAATGAGACAAACAGTCAGCTACAAAAGTATTGGGACAGTCATACATTTGTTGTTGTTTTGGCTCTGTACTCCAGCACTTTGGATTGGAAACGATACAATGACTATGAGGTTAAAGTGCATACTGCCAGCTTTAATTTGAAGGTATTTCCATCCATATTGGGGGAACCGTTTAGAAATTAAAGCACTTTTGGTACATGGTCCCCTTTTATTATTGTACCAAAAGCATTGGGACAAATTCACTTATGTGTATTAAAGTAGTAACACGTTAAGCATTTGGTCCCATATTCATAGAACGCAATGACAACATCAAGCTTGTGACTAAAATAATTGGTTGGATGCATTTGCTATTTGTTTTGGTTGTGTTTCAGATTATTTTGTGCCCAATATAAATTAATGGTAAATATTGTATGGTGTCATTTTGGAGTCACTTTTGTTGTAAATAAGAATATAAGATGTTTCTAAACACTTCTACATTATTTACCATTAATTTATATTGGGCACAAAATAATCTGAAACAAAACCAAAAGAAATAGCAAATGCATCCAACCAATTATTTTAGTGTGTCACTGTCCCAATACTTTTGGAGCTCACTATAATTTAATCTGCATACCGACTGCACAATATCATGATGCTGTTAACCCTACTCTCTGCCGCAAACCATTGAAAGCTCTTTCAGTCAAAAGACAAACAATATCATGATGCCGTGAACTCCACTCTGCCTCAAACTACTGACAGCTCTTTCAGTCAAAAGACACTGACAAGAAGACGTCTGTTTAAGAGGCAGCTACTTCGTAACTGAGGCATAGTAACATAGCACACTTCCCCGACTTTAAATAACCAATTTGAACTAAGCACAGATAGAAGCTTCTTATTTAGCAGACGGAATGTGAGAGAAATCTTAATGACCTGTTTGTTTTTTTGTTGTTGCCCAGACTGGATTTTTTTTCCTCCCAAACTAAGCATCAGAAAGTAAGAGATAAGAAAATGCTTCAGAAGGCAAAACAATGAGTTGGTTGAACGCTTTTATTGTGTAGCTGTAAACCTTTTTCATTTTCTTACTGGCACCAGTGTAATTCAAATAATTGAGGTGTTTACAATGCAATTGATTAAGGGAATAACGATGAACAGGTTGAATGAGTGAATAACGAAATCACATAAAGGCAGTGAAGAAAATGTCAACAGGGATTTTACAATCGATTTAACATCTAGAAAGGTAATAACAGCAATTCTCTTCCCACAGCCTCTGAATGGTATTTTTCAGATTTTATGATTCACTTATTGAATTCCTGAGCCACTCAAGTTGGTGCCTATAGCTTCCACTAATGCAGGCCCTTGAGACCAATGACCAACGCTTTCAATGGCTGATTGTGTACCTAGAATCCTGTGGTGAATGCTGCGGCCTACCGCTGCTACCAGGACAATCAGTGTCAGTGAGAAGCCATGAGCATCTGGCTGCCCAAAACGACAGAAAACCCTTCTTCTCCCCGCCTTTGAAGTGCATGGACGAAGTTATGTTTTTTTGTGAGCTGAACAAGCAACAGTGTTGCTGGCCATTCCCAACCTGTAAAACCTCTTCTCAACAACTCTCTTCACAGCTCAGATGCAGCGTGCCACAAAAAGCCTATTGGAGTCTTTCACAATGGGAGAAAATTGTGCTTTATTTTAATCAGATTATTCTAACTATGAGCCTACTGCCATAAAGCCATGACAACCGATGTTTAAGTACTTATTTGTTGCAGATGAGAAAAAAATAGAGAAAAGGGGAGAGGCATTTGAATCAGTCATGGCTACAGGGACTGTGCCAATGGGAACTCAAAATGAATAGAAAATAGCAAGTCGCTTGCCCAACAGATGCAACTGGGCCTGCAGGTTCTCTTCACAGAAAGTAGATGTGAACACGTTTAAAAAAACAAACCACATTAACGGGATGGATGAGAAATATAACCATCTATTCACCATTGTCTGACACATTGTCAGAGAGTCGGACATTATGCAATCAGTGATGCCATTAAAACACATACAGTGGGGCAAAAAAGTATTTAGTCAGCCACCAATTGTGCAAGTTCTCCCACTTAAAAAGATGAGAGAGGCCTGTATATTTTCATCATTGGTAAACTTCAACTATGACAGACAAAATGAGAAGAAAAAATCCAGAAAATCACATTGTAGGATTTTTAATGAATTTATTTGCAAATTATGGTGGAAAATAAGTATTTGGTCAATAACAAAAGTTTATCTCAATACTTTGTTATATACCCTTTGTTGGCAATGACAGAGGTCAAAAGTTTTCTGTAAGTCTTCACAAGGTTTTCACACACTGTTGCTGGTATTTTGGCCCATCCCTCCATGCAGATCTCCTCTAGAGCAGTGATGTTTTGGGGCTGTTGCTGGGCAACACGGACTTTCAACTCCCTCCAAAGATTTTCTATGGGGTTGAGATCTGGAGACTGGCTAGGCCACTCCAGGACCTTGAAATGCTTCTTACGAAGCCACTCCTTCGTTGCCCGGGCGGTGTGTTTGGGATCATTGTCATGCTGAAAGACCCAGCCACGTTTCATCTTCAATGCCCTTGCTGATGGTAGGCTTTGTTACTTTGGTCCCAGCTCTCTGCAGGTCATTCACTAGGTCCCCCCGTGTGGTTCTGGGATTTTTGCTCACCGTTCTATTGATCACTTTGACCCCACGGGGTGAGATCTTGCGTGGAGCCCCAGATCAAGGGAGATTATCAGTGGTCTTGTATGTCTTCCATTTCCTAATAATTGCTCCCACAGTTGATTTCTTCAAACCAAGCTGCTTACCTATTGCAGATTCAGCCTTCCCAGTCTGGTGCAGGTCTACAATTTTGTTTCTGGTTTCTGGTGTCCTTTGACAGCTCTTTGGTCTTGGCCATAGTGGAGTTTGGAGTGTGACTGTTTGAGGTTGTGGACAGGTGTCTTTTATACTAATCACAAGTTCAAACAGGTGCCATTAATACAGGTAACGAGTGGAGGACAGAGAGCCAGAAATCTTGCTTGTTGTGACCAAATAGTTATTTTCCACCATAATTTGCAAATAAATTCATAAAAAATCCTACAATGTGATTTTCTGGCATTTATTTCTCATTTTGTCTGTCATATATATGAAGTGTACCTATGATTAAAATTACAGGCCTCTCTCATCTTTTTAAGTGGGAGAACTTGCACAATTGGTGGCAGACTAAATACTTTTTTGCCCCACTGTATCTGCCCGTCAATGTCTTAGACACACTGAGACAGAAAAAAAGTATCTGCCAGGAGCCATCAATAGAGTATGTTGAAGGGACTGTAGATTTCAACAGGACTAGGTAAGGTCTGTCACTATATAAAGATATAATTGTCCCCTGCAGAATACCAAGAACGCTGTTAATCGGTAACCCAGAAGGGGAAAGAGCAATGATGTATATAAACCCTCGATTGCTGAAGCTATGTATTGGTCAGTGAGAGGCTTTGAAGTCCCCTTAAGGAGCAGTAGAATGAATAGAATTCTACAGTATTTAAACTAAATGTTTCAAAGACAAATTATACACTACATGACCAAAAGTATGTGAACACCTCCTCGTCGAACATACCATTCCAAAATAATGGGCATTAATATGGAGTTAGCCCCCCCCCCCCTTTGCTGCCTAAACAGCCTCCACTCTTCTGGGAAGACTTTCCACTAGATGTTGGAACATTGCTGCTGGGACTTGCTTCCATTCAGCCACAAGAGCATTAGTGAGGTCGGGTACTGATGTTGGACGATTAGGTCTGAATTGCAGTCGGCATTCCAATTTATCCCAAGGGTGTTTGATGGGGTTGAGGTCAGGGCTCTGTGCAGGCCAGTCAAGTTTTTCGAACACCGACAAACCTTTCTGTATGGGTCTCACTTTGTGCACGGGGGCATTGTCATGCTAAAACAGGAAAGGGCCTTCCCCAAACTGTTGGCACAAATTTGGAAGCACATAATTTAGAATGTTGTATGCTGTAGCGTTAAGATTTCCCTTCACTGGAACTAAGGGGCCTAGCCCAAACCATGAAAAACACCCCCAAACCATTATTCCTCCTCCACCAAACTTTACAGTTTGCACTATGCATTGGGGTAGGTGGCATTCTCCTGGCATCCGCAAAACCCAGATTCGTCCATCAGACTGCCAGATGGTGAAGCGTGATTCATCACTCCAGAGAACATGTTTCCACTGCTCCAGACTCCAATGGCGGCAAGCTAAACACCACTCTAGCTGACGCTTGGCATTGTGCATGGTAATCTTAGGCTTATGTGTGGCTGCTCGGCCATGGAAACCCATTTCGTGAAGCTCCTGATGAACAGTTCTTTGCTGAAGTTGCTTTCAGAGGCAGTTTGGAACTCGGTAGTGAGTGTTGCAATCGAGGAGAGATGATTTTTACACTCTACACACTTCAGTACTAGGCAGTCCTGTTCTGTGAGCTTGTGTGGCCTACAACTTCGCGGCTGAACCGTTGTTGCTCATAGAGGTTTTCACTTCACAATAACAGCATTTACAGTTGTCCAGGGCAGCTCTTGCAAGACAGACATTTTGCGAACTGATTTGTTGGAAAGGTGGCATCCTATGACGGTGCTACGTTGAAAGTCACTGAGCTCTTCAGTAAGGCCATTCTACTGCCAATGTTTGTCTATGGAAATTGCATGACTTTGTGCTCAATTTTACACACCTGTCAGCAACGGGTGTGGCTGAAATAGCCGAATCCACAAATTAAAAAGGGTGTCCACATACTTTTGTATATATAGTACATATATTTAAGTATTTTGTTGTTGTAGTGAGGACAGTAACAGAACATTCCAAAAAATTATACTTTAAGTAAAAAAAATGTAATATATGTTTTTTTATCTTTATGTTTATCTTACATAATATAATTTAAAAGTATGCATTAAGGTGTCTGTAATAGAATAAATGTGGCAAAAACAAATGTTGACATTAAAAATGCATTTCTATAGCTTCCAAAATCTTTTTTACACCGGCGGTGTAACGGCGTTCTTCGTTTGTTGAAAGAGAGTCGGACCGAAATGCAGCGTGGTGGTTACTCATGTCTTTAATGAAAAAAAGTGACGGTACATGAAATAACGATAAATACAAAAAAACAACAAACGGAACGTGAAACCTAATACAGCCTATCTGGTGAACACTACAGAGAGACAGGAACAATCACCCACAAAAGACAAAGCGAAACTCAGGCTACCTAAATACGGTTCCCAATCAGAGGCAACGAGAATCACCTGACAGCTGATTGAGAACCGCCTCAGGCAGCCAAGCCTATACAACACCCCTAATCAGCCGCGATCCCAAATACAACAAACCCCAATACGAAATACAACACGTAAACCCCTGTCACACCCTGGCCTGACCAAATATATAACGAAAACACAAAACACTAAGACCAAGGCGTGACAGAACCCCCCCCCCCCCAAGGTGCGGACTCCCGGACGCACCTCAAAACCAAAGGGAGGGTCCGGGTGGGCGTCTGTCATTGGTGGCGGCTCCGGCTCGGGACGTGGACCCCACTTCATTAATGTCCTCGTTCCTCCCCTTCGCGTCCTGGGATAATCCACCCTCTCCGCCGACCATGGCCTAATAGTCCTCACCCAGAACCCCACAGAACTAAGGAGCAGCTCGTGACTGAGGGGCATCTCGGGAAAGAGGGACAGCTCGGGACTGAGGGGCAGCTCGGGACTGAGGGGCAGCTCGGGACTGAGGGACAGCTCGGGACTGAGGGGCAGCTCGGGACTGAGGCAGCTCGGGACTGAGGGGCAGCTCGGGACTGAGGGGCAGCCCGGAACTGAGGGGCAGCCCGGAACTGAGGGGCAGCCCGGAACTGAGGGGCAGCCCGGAACTGAGGGGAAGCCCGGAACTGACAGGAAGCCCAGTACTGAGAGGAAGCCCAGTACTGAGATGAAGCTCAGGTAGGTAGTAGGCTCCGGTAGATCCTGGCTGGCTGGCGGATCTGGAAGATTCAGGTTGACTAGCAGATCTGGAAGATTCTGGTTGACTGGCTGATCTAGCTGCTCTATGCAGACTGACAGCTCTATGCAGGCTGACAGCTCCTTGCAGACTGGCAGCTCTTTGCAGACTGACAGCTCTGACTGCTCCATGCAGGCTGACAGCTCCTTGCAGACTGACAGCTCCTTGCAGACTGACAGCTCCCTGTAGACTGGCAGCTCCTTGCAGACTGACAGCTCTGACTGCTCCATGTAGGCTGACAGCTCTTTGCAGACTGGCAGCTCCTTGCAGACTGGCAGCTCCTTGCAGACTGGCAGCTCCTTGCAGACTGACAGCTCCTTGCAGACTGGCAGCTCCTTGCAGACTGGCAGCTCCTTGCAGACTGGCAGCTCCTTGCAGACTGGCAGCTCCTTGCAGACTGACAGCTCCTTGCAGACTGACAGCTCTGGCTGCTTCATGCAGACTGACAGCTCTGAAGGCTCCATGCCGGCTGACAGCTCCTTGCAGACTGGCAGCTCCTTGCAGACTGACAGCTCCTTGCAGACTGACAGCTCCTTGCAGACTGACATCTCTGGCTGCTTCATGCAGACTGACAGCTCTGTCTGCTTCATGCAGACTGACAGCTCTAACTGCTCCATGCAGGCTGACAGCACCTTGCAGACTGGCAGCTCAGGCTGCTTCAAACAGGCAGGAGGCTCCGGCAGCGCTGTAGAGAGAGAAGGCTCTGATAGCGCTGAACAGGCGGGAGACTCCGACAGCGCAGGAGAGGAGGAAAACGCTGGCTGCGCTGAACAGGCGGGAGACTCCAACAGCGCAGGAGGGAAGGAAGGCTCTGGCTGTGCTGAACAGGCGGGAGACTCCGACAGAGCAGGAGAGGCGAGGCGCACTGTAGGCCTGATGCGTGGTGCGGGCACTGGTGATACTGGAGCGAGGACACGCACAGGAAGCCTGGTGCAGGGAGCTGCTACCGGAGGACTGGTGTGTGGAGGTGGCTCTGGATAGACCGGACCGTGCAGGCGCACTGGAGCTCTTGAGCACCGAGCCTGCCCAAGCTTACCTGGCTCGATGCCCACTCTAGCCCGGCAAATACGAAGGGCTGGTATGAACCGTACCGGGCTATGCACCCGCACTGGAGACACCGTGCGCTCACTAGCATAACACGGTGCCTGCCCGGTCTCTTTAGCCCACCGGAAAGCACAGGGAGTTTGCGCAGGTCTCCTACCTGGCATAGCCATACTCCCTGTAAGCCCCCCCCCAATAATTTTTTGGGGTTGCTTCTCGGGCTTCCTTGCCAACTGTGTTCCCTCGTATCGCCGGCTCCTATCTCCTGCTGCCTCTGCTTCCTCCTTGGGGCGGCGATATTCACCAGGCTGAGCCCAGGGTCCTCTTCCGTCTAATATCATCTCCCAAGACCAGAAGTCCTTATATCGCTGCTCCTCATGATTAACAGGGAGAGTTGGCTCAGGTCTGACTCCTGACTCTGCCACTCTCTCCCTGAGCCCCCCCCCCAATACATTTTTTGGGGTGACTTTCGGGTTTTGCTCTGCGCCGCCGTGTTTTCCTTTTCGACTCCATTCGCCTATAGCCTTCTTCGCACTGCTCAAGCGAATCCCATGCGGGCTCCTGCACTCTCTCTGGGTCGGCCGCCCACCTGTCGATTTCTTCCCACGTCGTATACTCCATGCAATTGCTGTCCATAATGTCCTCCCATGTCCATTGCTCCTTTCGCTTTTCCTGCGGTCGCTGCCTGTAACCACGCCGCTCGGTCCGTGTGTGGTGGGTGATTCTGTAAAGGCGTTCTTCGTTTGTTGAAAGGGAGTCGGACCGAAATGCAGCGTGGTGGTTACTCATGTCTTTAATGAAAAAAAGTGACGGTACATGAAATAACGATAAATACAAAAAAACAACAAACGGAACGTGAAACCTAATACAGCCTATCTGGTGAACACTACACAGAGACAGGAACAATCACCCACAAAAGACAAAGCGAAACTCAGGCTACCTAAATACGGTTCCCAATCAGAGGCAACGAGAATCACCTGACAGCTGATTGAGAACCGCCTCAGGCAGCCAAGCCTATACAACACCCCTAATCAGCCGCGATCCCAAATACAACAAACCCCAATACGAAATACAACACGTAAACCCCTGTCACACCCTGGCCTGACCAAATATATAACGAAAACACAAAACACTAAGACCAAGGCGTGACAGGCGGTGGTGCCAAGATAGAGCTGCGAGGGCTTCAAAACAGCGCCCCCTGTCAGTCATCTAGTGTATATATTAGATACTACTTGTTTGATATTACTGCACTGTTGGAGTCAGAAACACAAGTATTTCGCTACACGCGCAATAACATCAACTAAACATGTGTATGTGACCAATAACATTCGATTTGATTTGATAAATCATTGGGAGTGAGACTGAAAGACAGTTCTTAAGGCAATGACTTCAGAACTTTCATTAGCCAGCACCAGTTCTTCAAACTTTACACAAGACCTGGAAAAATGACTGAATTCTCAGTCTCAAGGAAGGAACATTGAATGCAATTATAGACATCCTTGCATGACTCCTTCTCCTATATGTTTATTACAGTGGGGGCAGTAGGGGGGGGAGAAAGGCTCATAATAACGTCTGGAATGGAGTAAATGGAATGGTATCAAAAATATGTTTTTCATGTGTTTGATACCATTCCAGTCACTCCGTTCCATCCATTAAACTCGATTCCAGTTATTATTATGAGCCGTCCTCCCCTCAGCAGTATCCACTGGTATATTATAAATTGATTATTGCATTTATGGTGAGAATACTTCATTACAGCGATATAAGAATGTGACTAAATATGACTATGATGAATGGTATCCACTTTTCTAGTTCAAGACGGTCTCTTACACTTTTTTACATTTAAAACAGAATTACAGTATATTTTGGCACATATAGTTTTAAAATGGAAATGGTCTCACCATAAATGTCTTAGAAAATTATTTCCACATAACCACAACGGCAACACATACTAAGTGACAGAAGTCAGGGAAGTTTAGCATGGTCCAGGTTGTGACAGCTGCCTATGAAAATTCATAATCTAACCATAGGAAAAACACAATTTTACGAATAATAATTGTTTATCCTAAATGCAAAAGTTCCCTCCCCATATAAATGTAAAACCGGCAACGACAATAAACAAACTCTAGAATTGCCTCACAGCTGAAAAAACATATGTGGTGAACTCAAATAGATTAGTTAAATAAAGGTTAAATAAAAAAATTAAAAGACCAAAAGACTAATAATAGTCTTTATGCTGTGTGGCTGTATACCTATAACTGTCCTGCTGGGGGCGCAGCAGAGCCAGGTGTGAGCTGTTTGAGGAGGGTTGGCCCTGTGGAACAGCTGGAGGGAAAGGGATGGATAGAGACACACAGTGGCTAGACTGCCCACTGGTCAGCAGATCTATCAAACACAGACAACAAAGGAGAGATATGGATACACCGAACAATGCTACACACAGCATTCGGCTATTCCAGCCACACCCGTTGCATAAGCCTCTAACTCAGACTCAAACTAAGGAGTATAAGAACATACACTTCATGACCAAAAGTATGTGGACACCTCGTCAAAAGTATGTGCTCGTCGAACATCTCATTCCAAAATCATGGGCATTAATATGGAGTTGGTTCCCCCCTTTGCTGCTATAACAGCCTCTACTGTTCTGGGAAGGCTTTAGATGTTGGAACATTGCTGCGGGGACTTGCTTCCATTCAGCCACAAGAGCATTAGTGAGGTCGGACACTGACGTTGGGTGATTAGGCCTGGCTCGCAGTTGGCTTTCCAATTCATCCTAAAGGTGTTTGATGGGGTTGAGGTCAGGGCTCTATGCAGGCCAGTCAAGTTCTTCCACACTGATCTCAACAAAACATTTCTGTATGGACCTCACTTTGTGCACGGGGGCATTGTCATGCTGAAACAGGGAAGGGCCTTCCCAAAACTGTTGAAAAACAGCCCCAGACCATTATTCCTCCTTCACCAAACGTTACAGTTACATCCGCAAAATCCAGGTTTGTCCGCCGGACTGCCAGATGGTGAAGAGTCACTCCAGAGAACGTGTTTCTACTGCTCCAGAGTCCAATGGAGGCGAGCTTTACACCCCTCAGTTCGACGCTTGGCATTGCGCATGGTGATCTTAGGCTTGTGTGAGGCTGCTTGGCCATGAAAACCCATTTCATGACGCTCCCAACGAACAGTTCTTCTTTGGAACTCGTAGTGATTGTTGCAACCGAGGACAGACGATTTATACACTCGGTTCTGTTCTGTGAGATTGGGTGGCCTACAACTTTGCAGCTGAGTAGTTGTTGACCTAGACTTTCCACTTCACAAACAGCATTTCCAGTTGACCCGGGCAGCTCTAGCAGGGCAGAAAGTAGACAAACTGACTTGTTGAAAGATGGCATCCTATGATGATGCCACGTTGAAAGTCACTGAGCTCGTCAGTAAGGCCATTCTATTGCCAATGTTTGTCTATTGAGATTGCATGGCTGTGTGCTCAATTTTATACAGCTGTCAACAACGGGTGTGGCTGAAAAAGACGAATCCACTAATTTGAAGGGGTGTCCACATACTTCTGTATGTACAGTGTATGAAACCATGGCCTTCACATTCTAGTAAGGCTATATTTTCCAGAACTACTGTACTAAAGGCACCGTCAATGCATGTGAAAAATGCTTACCTGTGTAGAGATCTAGGGAAGGTATTGGTGATTGGCCCAGCTTGCTGTTAATCATGTCCAGAGAGAGGCTGGGTAGCAGGGGTTGGATGGTTAGACAGTCCGTTAATGCCTCTTGGCCCATGTCAATAGATGACCTCAGCTTAAGACCAATCACATAGAAACAGATGTACAGAGATCAGCATAAATGCAAGCAGAGAATAAAGTAACTTGCTAATGAAAGAAGCTGTGAATGTGGGAGCGCGCATTTGTAAACTGTACTTAAAAAAAAATAGAAACAACTCACCTTCTGTGGCTGGTTGTACAGTATCTATGGTTACATAACCTTAACTCGAAGATAGAGTTAATGAGGATGATTTTTATCAACAGGAACTTTAATAGTCTGAGTATTACAACGCAGCAAAGCAAATCAACTAACTAGAGAAGATGTATACAATATTATGTTTAGGCATAGTGTACTGTACGAGTGAATGTGTTTGTGATACAACAGAAGTGTCCCCATCACGTACAGTAAATGGGGAAACTAAGAGGCAGTGAAAGAGAGAGAGAGTGAGAGTGTGTCTAAAGAGTCTAAATAGACATTGAGATTGCAGTCACACTTTGACTGTAAAGTGTGATGGAGCTGATTATCAGGTATAACTGTTAAGAGCAGAGTCCAGGCAGCTCCATACTGACCTTCTTCCTCAACTGCCTCTCTTTGGAGGAATGGGATTTGATGTGCTTGCGCAGGGAGCTTGGGTCAGTGTAGCGCTTTACACAACCAGGGATCTGACACGCGTACGGCTTCTGCACAAACACACAGACACAAAATGTAAATTGTCACAAAACCAACAATTTATGGCTTTCAATGTGTGTTTTCAAATCAAATCAAATGTTATTTGTCACATGCGCCGAATACAACAGGTTAAGACTTATAAGCCTTAACCACCAATGCAGTTTTAAGAAAAATAAGTGTTAAGTAAAAAATTGCTAAGTAAAAAATTTAAAATAACAAATC
The DNA here is from genome assembly GCF_002021735.2 of Oncorhynchus kisutch. NCBI lineage: Eukaryota > Metazoa > Chordata > Actinopteri > Salmoniformes > Salmonidae > Oncorhynchus > Oncorhynchus kisutch. Next base: position 20,677,523 of record NC_034179.2, read on the forward strand.
ATTAAAGAGCAGCAGTAAAATAACAGTAGCAAGGCTATATAAAGGTGTCATGTTCTGACCTTAGTTATTTTGTTATGTCTTTGTTTTAGTGTGGTCAGGGGCGTGAGTTGGGTGGGTTGTCTATGTTAGTTTTTCTATGATTTGGTATTTTTGTGTTTGGCCTGGTATGGTTCTCAATTAGAGGCAGCTGTCAATCGTTGTCCCTGATTGAGAACCATACTTAGGTAGCCTGTTTTTCACCCTTGAGTTGTGTGTGATTGTTTTCTGTTTTGTGTCTACACCAGACAGGACTGTTTTTGTTTTGTTCATTCTCCTTTGTTATTTTGTTTAGTGTTCTCGTGATAATAAATTATCAACATGGACACTTACCACGCTGCGCATTGGTCCGATCTCTCCTACTCCTCCTCCTCAGAGGAGGAAGAAGAAAATCGTAACAAATGGGGGTACCGGTACAGAGTCAATGTGCAGTGGCACTGGTTAGCCAAGGTAATTGAGGTAATATGTACACTACTGTTCAAAAGTTTTGGGTCACTTGGAAATGTCCTTGTTTTTGAAAGAAAAGTTTTTGTCCATTAAAATAACATCACATTGATCAGAGTTACAGTGTAGACATTGTTAATGTTGTAATGACTATTGTAGTTGGAAACAGCTGATTTCTTTATGGAATATCTACATAGGCTTACAGAGGCCCATTATCAGCAACCATCACTCCTGTGTTCCAATGGCATGTTGTGTTAGCTAATCCAAGTTTATCAATTTAAAAGGCTGATTGATCATTAGAAAACCCTTTTGCAATGATGTTAGAATAGCTGAAAACTGTTGTTCTGATTAAAGAAACAATAAAACTGGCCTTCTTCAGACTAGTTGAGTATCTAGAGCATCAGCAACTCCCTTCACAGAACAGCGCAAACTGGCCCTAACCAGAATAGAAAGAGGAATGGGAGGCCCCGGTGCACAACTGAGCAAGAGGACAAGTACATTAGAGCGTCTAGTTTGAGAAACAGACGCCTCACAAGCCCTCAACTGGCAACTTCATTGAATAGTACCCGCAAAACACTCGTCTCAACGACAACAGTGACGAGGCAACTCTGGCATGCAGGCCTTCTAGGCAGAGTTCCTCTGTCCAGTGTCTGTTATTTTGCCCATCTTAATCTTTTCTTTTTATTGGCCAGTCTGAGATATGGATTTTTCTTTGCAACTCTGCCTAGGTCAGCATCCTGGAGTCGCCTCTTCACTGTTGACGTTGACATTGGTGTTTTGCGGGTACTATTTAATGGATCTGCCAGTTGAGGACTTGTGAGGAGTCTGTTTTTCAAACTAGACACTAATGTACTTGTCCTCTTGCTCAGTTGTGGACCAGGGCCTTCCACTCCTCTTTATATTTTGATTACAGACAGTTTGAGCTGTTCAGTGAAGGGAGATCTTCAGTTTCTTGGCAATCTTTCGCATGGAATAGCATGGAATAACTTCTCAGAAGAAGAATAGACTGAGTTTCAGAAGAAAGTTCTGTTGCTGGACATTTTGAGCCTGTAATCAAACCCACAAATGCTGATTTATTTATTTTGATTTATTTCACCTTTATTTAACCAGGTAGGCAAGTTGAGAACAAGTTCTCATCTACAATTGCGACCTGGCCAAGATAAAGCAAAGCAGTTTGACACATATAACAACACAGAGTTACACATGGAGTAAAACAATCAATAATACAGTAGAAAAATAAGTCTATATACAATGTGAGCAAATGAGGTGAGATAAGGGAGGTAAAGGGGAAAAAAGGCCATGGTGGCAAAGTAAATTCAATATAGCAAGTAAAACACTGGAATGGTAGATTTGCAGTAGAAGAATGTGCAAAGTAGAGATAGCAATAATGGGGTGCAAAGGAGCAAAATAAATAAATACAGTAGGAGGAGAGGAAGTTGTTTTGGCTAAATTATAGATGGGCTATGTACAGGTGCAATCTGTGAGCTGCTCTGACAGCTGGTGCTTAAAGCTAGTGAGGGAGATAAGTGTTTCCAGTTTCAGAGATTTTTGTAGTTCCTTCCAGTCATTGGGAGCAGGGAACTGGAAGGAGAGGCGGCCAAAGTAAGAATTGGTTTGGGGGTGACCAGAGAGATATACTGTACCTGCTGGAGCGCGTGCAACAGGTGGGTGCTGCTATGGTGACCAGCGAGCTGAGATAAGGGGGGACTTTACCAAGCAAGGTCTGAAGCGAGGGCCAGCCAACGAGAGCATACAGGTCGCAGTGGTGGGTAGTATATGGGGCTTTGGTGACAAAATGGATGGCACTGTGATAGACTGCATCCAATTTATTGAGTAGGGTATTGGAGGCTATGTTGTAAATGACATCGCCAAAGTCGAGGATCGGTAGGATGGTCAGTTTTACAAGGGTATGTTTGGCAGCATGAGTGAAGGATGCTTTGTTGCGAGATAGGAAGCCAATTCTAGATTTCACTTTGGATTGGAGATGTTTGATGTGAGTCTGGAAGGAGAGTTTACAGTCTAACCAGACACCTAGGTATTTTTATTTTATTTATTTTATTTTACCTTTATTTAACCAGGTAGGCAAGTTGAGAACAAGTTCTCATTTACAATTGCGACCTGGCCAAGATAAAGCAAAGCAGTTCGACAGATAAAACGACACAGAGTTACACATGGAGTAAAAACAAACATACAGTCAATAATGCAGTATAAACAAGTCTGTATACAATGTGAGCAAATGAGGTGAGAAGGGAGGTAAAGGCAAAAAAAGGCCATGATGGCAAAGTAAATACAATATAGCAAGTAAAATACTGGAATGGTAGTTTTGCAATGGAAGAATGTGCAAAGTAGAAATAAAAAAATAATGGGGTGCAAAGGAGCAAAATAAATAAATAAATAAAAATTAAATACAGTTGGGAAAGAGGTAGTTGTTTGGGCTAAATTTTAGGTGGGCTATGTACAGGTGCAGTAATCTGTGAGCTGCTCTGACAGTTGGTGCTTAAAGCTAGTGAGGGAGATAAGTGTTTCCAGTTTCAGAGATTTTTGTAGTTCGTTCCAGTCATTGGCAGCAGAGAACTGGAAGGAGAGGCGGCCAAAGAAAGAATTGGTCTTGGGGGTGACTAGAGAGATATACCTGCTGGAGCGTGTGCTACAGGTGGGAGATGCTATGGTGACCAGCGAGCTGAGATAAGGGGGGACTTTACCTAGCAGGGTCTTGTAGATGACATGGAGCCAGTGGGTTTGGCGACGAGTATGAAGCGAGGGCCAGCCAACGAGAGCGTACAGGTCGCAATGGTGGGTAGTATATGGGGCTTTGGTGATAAAACGGATTGCACTGTGATAGACTGCATCCAATTTGTTGAGTAGGGTATTGGAGGCTATTTTGTAAATGACATCGCCAAAGTCGAGGATTGGTAGGATGGTCAGTTTTACAAGGGTATGTTTGGCAGCATGAGTGAAGGATGCTTTGTTGCGAAATAGGAAGCCAATTCTAGATTTAACTTTGGATTGGAGATGTTTGATATGGGTCTGGAAGGAGAGTTTACAGTCTAACCAGACACCTAAGTATTTGTAGTTGTCCACGTATTCTAAGTCAGAGCCGTCCAGAGTAGTGATGTTGGACAGGCGGGTAGGTGCAGGTAGCGATCGGTTGAAGAGCATGCATTTAGTTTTACTTGTATTTAAGAGCAATTGGAGGCCACGGAAGGAGAGTTGTATGGCATTGAAGCTTGCCTGGAGGGTTGTTAACACAGTGTCCAAAGAAGGGCCGGAAGTATACAGAATGGTGTCGTCTGCGTAGAGGTGGATCAGGGACTCACCAGCAGCAAGAGCGACCTCATTGATGTATACAGAGAAGAGAGTCGGTCCAAGAATTGAACCCTGTGGCACCCCCATAGAGACTGCCAGAGGTCCGGACAGCAGACCCTCCGACTTGACACACTGAACTCTATCAGAGAAGTAGTTGGTGAACCAGGCGAGGCAATCATTTGAGAAACCAAGGCTGTCGAGTCTGCCGATGAGGATATGGTGATTGACAGAGTCGAAAGCCTTGGCCAGATCAATGAATACGGCTGCACAGTAATGTTTCTTATCGATGGCGGTTAAGATATCGTTTAGGACCTTGAGCGTGGCTGAGGTGCACCCATGACCAGCTCTGAAACCAGATTGCATAGCAGAGAAGGTATGGTGAGATTCGAAATGGTCGGTAATCTGTTTGTTGACTTGGCTTTCGAAGACCTTAGAAAGGCAGGGTAGGATAGATATAGGTCTGTAGCAGCTCTGTAGGGTCTCTGTACGCCTATGTAGATATTCCATTTAAAAAATCTGCCATTTCCAGCTACAATAGTCATTTACAAGATTAACAATGTCTACACTCTAATTTCTGTTCAATTTAATATTATTTTAACGGACAAAAGAAATTGCTTTTCTATCAAAAACAAGGACATTTCTAACTGACCCCAAACTTTTGAACAGTAATGTACATGTAGGAAGAGTTAAAGTGACTATGCATGGATAATAAACGGGGAGTAAGAGCAGCGGGGGGCAATGCAAATCATCTGGGTAGCTATTTGATTAGCTGTTCAGGAGTCTTATCTTTGACAATTTTAAGGGCAGTCCTCTGACATTGCAAGCTATTGAGGTCCTGGATGGCAGGAAGCTTGGCCCCCGTGATGTACTGGGCCGTACGCACAACCCTCTGTAGTGCCTTTGTAATATACAGTTTAAGTCGGAAGTTTACATACACCTTAGACAAATACATTTAAACTCAAGTTTTTCACAATTCCTGACATTTAATCCTAGTAAAAATTCACTGTCTTAGGTAAGTTAGGATCACCACTTTATTTTAAGAATGTGAAATGTCAGAATAATAGTAGGAAGAATGATTTATTTCAGCTTTTATTTCTTTCATCACATTTCCAGTGGGTCAGAAGTTTGCATACACTCAATTAGTATTTGGTAGCATTGCCTTTAAATTGTTAAACTTGGGTCAAACGTTTTGGGAAGCCTTCCAGAAGCTTCTCACAATAAGTTTGGTGAATTTTGGCCCATTCCTCCTGACAGAGCTAGTGTAACTGAGTCAGGTTTGTAGGCCTCCTTGCTCGCACACGCTTCTTCAGTTCTGCCCACAAATTTTCTTCAGGATTGAGGTCAGGGCTTTGTGATGGCCACTCCAATACCTTGACTTTGTTGTCCTTAAGCCATTTTGCCACAACTTTGGAAGTATGCTTGGGGTCATTGTCCATTTGGAAGACCCATTTGCTACCAAGCTTTAACTGATGTCTTGAGATGTTGCTGCAATATATCCACATAATTTTTATTTTCTCATGATGCCATCTATTTTGTGAAGTGCACCAGTCCCTCCTGCAGCAAAGCACCCCCACAACATGATGCTGCCAACATCGTGCTTCACGGTTAGGATGGTGTTCTTCGGCTTGCAAGCCTCCTCCTTTTTCCTCCAAACATAACAATGGTCATTATGACCAAACAGTCCTATTTATGTTTCATCAGACCAGAGGACATTTCTCCAAAAAGTATGATCTTTGTCCCCATGTGCAGTTGCAAACGGTAGTCCGGATTTTTTATGGCGTTTTGGAGCAGTGGCTTCTTCCTTGCTGACTGGCCTTTCAGGTTATGTCGATATAGGACTCGTTTTACTGTGGATATAGATACTTTTGTACCTATTTCCTCCAGCATCTTCACAAGGTCCTTTGCTGTTGTTCTGGGATTGATTTGCACTTTTCGCACCAAAGCATGTTCAACTCTAGGAGACAAACCCCCTCTCCTTCCTGAGCAGTATGATGGCTGAGTGGTCGCATGGTGTTTATACTTGCGTACTATTGTTTGTACAGATGAACGTGGTACCTTCAGGCATTTGGAAATTGCTCCCAAGGATGAACCAGACTTGTTGAGATCTACAATTTGTTTTGAGGTCTGGCTGATTTCATTTGATTTTCCCACGATGCCAAGCAAAGAGGCACTGAGTTTGAAGCTAGGCCTTGCAATACATTCACAGGTACACTTCCAATTGACTCAAATCAATTAGCCTGTCAGAAGCATTTAAAGCCATGACATAATTTTCGAGAAATTTCCAAGCTGTTTAAAAGGCACAGTCAACTTTGTGTTTGTAAACTTCTGAACCACCGGAATTGTGATAGTGAATTATAAGTGAAATAATCTGTCTGTAAACAATTGTTGGAAAAATTACTTGTGTCATGCACAAACTATTTGTTTGTTAACAAGAAATTTGTGGAGATTTGTGGAGTGGTTGAAAAAATGAGTTTTAATGACTCCAACCTATGTAAACTTCAACTGATATCGGCAACACGACCTACGTCCCCGATATCGCTGTCTCTTTCTCCTGCGAATGACGGGGATGAGGGCCTTGTCGGGTGTCTGAAGTAAGTCCTTTATATCCGACTTGTTAAAGAAAAACTCTTCTTCCAGTACGAGGTGAGTAATCGCTGTCCTGATATCTAGTAGCTCTTTTCAGTCATAAGAGATGGTGGCAGAAACATTATGTACAAAATAAGTTGCGAAAAAACACACACAATAACACAATTTGTTAGGAGACGTAAAACGGCAGCCATCTCCTCCAGCGTCATTGTCCCACCATATGTGTGTCTGTCTGAGTTTATGCCACTCAACTCACCGTGTCCAGGTGTGTGCGCTGATGCTTGGCTCTGTCACTGGAATTGCTGAAGGCTTTGTGGCAGCCGGGGTGCTGGCATATATAAGGCTTCTCTCCAGTGTGGCTGCGCAGGTGGATCTTCATGTTCTCCAGCCGAGAGAAAGCCTTCTGACAGCCCTCAAACTGCAACCACACACATAGGGCACAGGGACAGGAGTGATAGTGTACAATTAGTATACCTATCATGAAACTATACTGTACATCTTGGGCCACAAATCAATAGTTCAGGCTGTCTGGGATACTTGGGATGTCCCAACTCTGACAATACCCCATTGAAATTGACATTTAAAATGGTTAGGGTTAGGTTAAGGTTAGGGTTTAGGGTACGGACAACCCAAGGATTGCAGATAGCACTAACCACAAAACAATATCCGAGAAAAAACAACACTGACAAACACTATATAAGAGGTGAGGTTGTCAATGTAACCAGCATGGTTCAGTATATGTGTGTAAACAGACCTCAATGTCTGTAAAAACGATCTTGTCTCTAGGGTCTCGTAGGAGCTACATGACAGAGTAACTCATTGTAGAAAAATGCTACCACCAACTGGTAGAAGGGCTAAGGTAGAGAGGTTTGTTCCTTGCCAAAATAACTTGCTCTCTGCCCAGGTCTACTGCACTCGCTGTCACAAGGTATGAGATACAGTAGTAGTGTAGTTAATTCAAGTCAGCAGAACTGAATAGCTCTCCTTTGTGTAGTACTACCCACCTCACTGCAATGACTTCACCCTCAAAACATGTGAATCATCACAGTTTCTTACTGTAAGCCAAGCCTAGCACTTTGCACTCTCTGCGGTCATGGTGCTTGGAATGTTCTTACTTCAGCATCACAGAGTAAAGTCATGGAACCGTGACCCATTTTATTATTGTTCCTCCAGGACTGGATTCCTTGCATAGCTATACCTCTCCCTCAGTCTGAACTGACTAAATACAGTTCCTTTAATATTTGACTCATCGCATTCGTATGGGACATATTTCCCATTCCTTTAATTAATGTAATAACATAGCGCTAACTTCAAACTCTATTTCTCTTCTGAACTCTATCTGAATCAACATTGCTGGTATCTTCTTGCAGGACAGTATCTTCATGAAATTCACATATCTAACATACAGTACAGGCAAAGCACTACCTACTCCAGAGACACTACACTCGCAAATGTTCTCTCTCGAAGTTGGAAAACAGCAGGCACAAACATACACCCTGCAGAGCAAAACCACAACCACCAGCAGAGTACTGTCATTATGCCAAAACTAAATTCCAGTAAAGCCATTATGACTCTGTCTGATGGGAACCATATGTTCTTTAAGTCAAAGGAATGGAGTAAAGGATATATTTTATAATCCTTAAGTAACTCAAGAGGAATCGAGGGATGCGGATATGCCGGAGAATTCTATTAGTGCTCAACCGTCTATTAGGGATAGAAAATTGATTCTGCATGACTGTATCATAGTAAATGTGTGAATTTGGGGGTATTTTCAACAGCATTTTAATGCTTACAGATGGAGTTTCCCATGCAACGATGACGATCTCTCTCCTTGTGGGTGTTTACCATGCCCTGCATGTCTGGGGACATGACCTAACAGCCGTTGTGTATTACTGAAAGTGGAGAAAGCCAGTCTTACACAAGTCTTCCTCACACACAGCAGGATATTCTGTCCAAATGTTGTCTAATACAGTGGCATCCTAGGAAAGTACCCTATGACCAGACACTCAAAACAACAGTGTAGAGAAAGGGATCAGCATCGGACCATTCAGACCGGCTAGCATAAGAAAAACACAGGCCACGGAGAATGAGCAGGATAAATAGTCATTCAACCTGGGGATGGGAAAAAAACTAAGAACTAGCATCACACTATACTGCCAGGAGCCCAGCAGTGCCCCCCCCCCTCTAATAAAGCTAATAGTCCCCTTTTAGCTGCTTTGAGAGACAGAGGGTCTGAAGAGATAGCAACATGGCTCCTCGGTGGAACTAAATGCCACAGCCAGCCTCCTGACAGGCCCTGGCAGCCTCCTATGCCCTGGGGAACAATGACCCGCCCACATCGTGCCAGCAGAGTCAGTCTAGTGCCCACAGTAGTGCCTTAGCCTCTCTCTACTCTCTGACATCTCCAATCTCTCTTCTCCACTCTCTTGACATATCCCCTCTCACATATCCACTCTCTCTTCTCTCTCACATCTCCACTCTCTCCTCTCCACCCTCTCTCACATCTCCACCCTCTCTCTCACATCTCCACTCTCTCTTCTCTCTCTCACATCTCCACCCTCTCTCACATCTCCACCCTCTCTCTCACATCTCCTCTCTCTCAAATCTCCTCTCTCTCAAATCTCCACTCTCTCTTCTCTCTCTCACATCTCCACCCTCTCTCACATCTCCACCCTCTCTCTCACATCTCCACTCTCTCTCACATCTCCACTCTCTCTCACATCTCAACTCTCTCTTCTCCTCACCTACTTCTTCTCGCTGTTCTCTCTCACATCTCACATCTTCACATGGCGTTTTTCATACTCTTATCTACAGCTCAACTCCCATTCTTATCCTCTTCAGACTCTCATGTCTCACTTCACTCTCACATATCCTCTCCTCATTCTCAGTCAAATTATCCTCTTGTCTGCTATCATCTTCTTTAAATGTAAAAGTTTAGTGCATGAGATTTTTAGGTCTTAAAAGTAACTGTCCAGTGAAAATCTCACTTTTAAAAGTTAATATTCTGTTAACTCATACCCAAATAATGTTGACTCATCCTACACTCATCCTACACTTAAAAAACCCAACCTCAAATTTGTATCTCAAAGAGACCGTTTAAAAAATCCTTTCTATTTCCACATAGAACACAATGTCATGATGGCTCATTGGCTGAGATGGCCAATCAGTGGTCTACTCATGTAAATATTTTTACTGACTGGTCTACACCCACACCATTCTGTTGTTGGGATACACCTACACCGTTCAAACACAGAAAAATCTTCAATTTTTACATACTCAATTGCAATTTTTGTGAAGAAAAACTATTTCACTCATATTGTAATTCATTTTAGGTCATATTTCATAGAACTCCGGAAACACTGGACAGTTACTTTAAAACAAGAGCTAAAAAGTTACAGAAACTTGAGAAGAAGCTGGTTATTTCCCTCCTTGCGGTTGTAGAGATGCCGCTAAAAATCTTGGCAAACCAGAAATCTCACCAGGCCTGCATTCTGTGGTGGTGTGGGCAGAACTAGAATTGCAACTGTCCATTGTAAGGAACTAAGTGGATTAACACGGAACTACTGGGGTTTCAGTCTGAATGTCTTCTTTCAACTTAACAACTGATATGCTTAAATGCACACTGTGATTACACAAGTGAACCTATAACTCATTTGAACCTGGTGCAGAATAGAACACCCAACACCAAGAAAATGTACAATCAGATTTTTTACAGTATGAAAGGGAAATGGCATATGAATGAAGGCCTTTTTTTTGGTTAAGTGACATACTTTGAGGCCCAATCAATCAAAACGGGTAACTTCAGATATCAGATATACACCAGTCAACATATTGAGAGCTTGGAATGATAATCCACTGGGAACACACTAGTTGAATCAATATTGTTTCCAAGTAATTTCGATGAAATTACATTAAACCAACGTGGAATAGACGTTGAATTGATATCTGTGCCCAGTGGGAAGGGTTTATCTGCATTTTTGCCAAAACTGAGTTATTGACACAGACTTGTTCCTTACAATGTTCTCTACCTATACAATATTCTAAATACCCCAATTCATGTTGTTAAGTTAAAAATAATACAAGAATTGGGGTAGATTTATAGGACTACTGTTTGCAACCCTATTCCTGTCAATCATTCCTCACAATAAGCCAGAGCGTAAATCTTGAACAATTGGCTGGCATGGCATCTAAGACCTTCTCTCTCTCTGTGAGAGGCTCTGTTGTCTAAGTCTGGATCCTGTCAGGATCCTGACTTTGATTGCTTAGACTGTTTTTGTTCAGTAAGTCTTGGTTTTCTGACTGTTTTTGTCAATAATGTACTGACCATGTTCTACTTCTTTTCAGTAGGACTTTTTTTATCTTATGCTGCCAAGTCAAACCTGGGATGATGGGATGGTGTACAATGGATACAGATGTATGATCTTAATTTGAGCCAGTTTGCTACAGTAGGAAAATAATCCTGAAGCAACAGGAAATGTGAATTATTATGTGGATTATAATTAATGGACATTTTTGTAGGGGTTGATACATTTTTCGTAAGCTTTTTTAAACCTCAAATACATTGAATGTTCTCCAGCAACAGGGTGATAAATGTAAGATTCTACCAATAATAACACACAGTTATAGTAACAGTATTCCACTTTTCATGTAGTCTAATTTTGGCTAGCCTAACCACTGATCAAGCAACATTATGGACTAAATGTTCAAATCCTGTTGCTGCAGAATTATTTTGTTGCGACAATACGGGTCAAATGAAGATCCTACATATGTACGTACAAAATGGCACTCTATTCACTAAATAGGGAATAAGGCACCATTTCTGACACATCCAATGTCTATTCTGTTTTTGGGTAGGGGGTCAGATTACATGGTACAGACCCATCCGACCTGAAGTATACCTTTAACTGCATTTACAACACAGTAGAGCTAGGACGATTAACTGAAAATTAACGACACCAATCACTTATCGCAGGCATTTTGCTGATATCGTTCAATGCAATAAGTAGCCTATACTAGAGAAATGTAAATACGTTTGAAATAAGTTTGCTAATATGGGTGATTGTACTAGAATTGATGGCAACAACCATAAAACTAGTCATAGTAGTTCAAAGGATAATGCATATTAATGTTATAAATGTATTGTTATATCATTATCGCATCAATTCAGGTAATTTAGGGCAAAATATGGATTTTTTGTCCATATCACCCAGCTCTAATATACAGTGTAGTACAACTCATCTGTCAACCGATAGAGACTAGTGAAGAGAACCAAAACGTGGCACATTTAAGAGAACCACCAGCAGCAGCACTAGGCCTGGGAGCACCTGTCTCGGGGGGAATCCAGCCAATTCCCTCATCAGAACCAGGTCCAAGGATACATGGCTTTCAGATTAACTCCATTCAACTGTCTCTCTGCTTGGCCATATAACCAGACCGATCAAAACTGGGCCAGGGGGCATCACCTTCACAGAACCCCAGCCAAGTCTGTACCTGACTTGGCACTAATAAGTCTTATTGGCTACTGACAGGCCTGGTAGAGCAAGAGAGGGAGAGAGGGAGAGAGGGGGGGGCAGACGGGGAGAGAGAGAGAGCAGGAGGCTTACTGACTGGTACCCTGCCAGATATTAAGCACTGCACTGTCTTTGTGCTGATTTAATAACTACAACTCTCATGTCAATTTTCACAGAACTGGCTAATTAGCCCATCATGGCAACAGTTAAAAGGAGAAAGACCAAATTTCTGACCCCAACCTTTTGCCTTCAAACGTACATCAGAGCACACAAAGGCATTAAAGAGGTACAACATGCGTACTTCAAGATGTCTATTTCCCTGGCTGGTTGACTCACAGTAGACAGGAGAGACAGTCGGGAAGGGAACTGCTGCACTCACTAACCCCCTGTAACACACTTATGGAAAAAAGGATGTTAACCATTATGCATAAGGGGGATGGTATGTAAAGCTGAGGTAAAATTGGATTCAGGTAAAGCCAATGGATTCTGAATTGGATGTCTAAACAGATACACACTTGCATGTTAAAGGCAGTTTTGAGGCCTTCACCAGAGATTGATTTGCTATGTACCGTGCACTTGTTGGGCTTCTCTCCAGAGTGGACTCTCATGTGGATGAGGAGTTTGTAGCGGGCATTGAACGGCTTGAACCTGCGTGGACACACCGCCCAGAAGCAGGTGAAGTCTTCGCCCTTCCGCTGGTCCACATGGCGCTTCTCTATGTGCCTAACCAGCTCCTCCTTTTGGTCATACACAGCACTGCAGTCCACCCAGCGGCAGCAGTACCCCCCACTGTAGTCCTCCAGCATGGGGAAGAGGGACAGGGGATGGGGCACGAGGCTGGTCCCATGCCCAGGGGGAGCTGGGGGGGGCTGAGAGACAGGGCCCTGGGACTGGGGCTGACCCTGGATGTGTCTAGGAGGTCTTTGGAGGTGGCGGTGCTGGTAGTGAGAGTGGTAAGGAGGTGGGGGGCACTGCGGTGGACTATCTGATCTGATGATGGTGGCCAACTCAAGCTGAAAGTGTAGAGATGGCACCAGGTCATTAGTGTTACTGGCAGCCCTCTGTGGTGTTCTTCCCTCCTCTGGGAGACACTGCTGCTCCACCACCATGTTAGCCATCTGGCTCTCCAGCGTCCTGCCCTGCTCCAGCCTCTGCATGCGGCCACACTCCAATTCAGGTTGGGGGTAACTCAGTGGGGTCAGAGCGAGCGTGGAGGCTGTGAGGCTGAGGAGGCCTGGAGTCTGAGGATAGGGGATACAGCTCCCTCTCACCCCAAGGAAGTGGCCATAGACCTCAGGCTGGAGGGGTGAAAGGGTGTGGTGGGAGGTCGGAGAGCTCCGGGAGCCATTGATGTAAGCCACCAGCGAGGTGGGCGAGGTACGGATGATGGAGTTGAAGTCAAGGCCATAGCCGTCTGACAGAGGTGAGATGGAGAGGGCCCTCTTTTTGGAGTGGGCTGAGTACTGCCGTGGGCTGTTGGCATCTCCCCCAAACAGGTAGGAGGGCAAGGAGGCAGAGTTGGAGATGCTGGTGCCCCCAGACATGGCAGTGCCAGGGGGCAGGCTGAGCAGCTCACCCCCCTTGCTGGCCTGGGTGGAACCCTGTTGTGGGCAGAGTGGAGGAAGGACCCGGTAGCCATAGGGCCACTCCTGTCTGCCACTCAGAACTGAGTGGGTCTCTGCTAGGCTCAGGGTGGTGGATGCCAGGGAGTCTCTGGAGAACAAGGACCTGAAGAAAGGATAGAAGTACAAGGGAAATCTCACAAATGAGTAACACAACTGTTTAATATTGTACTGTATGTTGACTTTGTTTAGAGTAGAGAAATCAGTGTAATGACAAGAGTATGGTGGTATACTCCCTCACCTAGAGTGGTACAGAGGTTGACTCACCTGGTATCTGTGTACGGTACCATCAGGCCTTGTGGGGGTTGGGGGTGTGGTACCAGAGGCACAGAGGTGTAGGACTGACTCGTGACAGGAGATATTGGACCCAGGCTCTGGACCACCATGGGACTACTGGTGACCCAGAAGTTAGCACCAGCCTGCTGGCCCAACACCTGCATATTTGGTCCTGAGACAAAGTAACCTGGTAGAGACAAGTTCACCATTAGAGAGTTGAGGGTTCACCACCAAGATCATATTCTACAGGGACATAGGAAATTAGACCATATGCTTTACAAATCAAAACAGTGGAAAAAAAAGATGACATTTTATGGGTTGGAAAAACACTTTCAGTGTAAACTTTAACGACTAAAATATGTTTTTTTTAATATAATATTTGAGAATGATAGAATTAAGCTTTTCTAAGTAAATTATAGACAAGACAACTTGTCTATATAATAGAAAGAAGGTTGTGGAGAACTCTCACTGTGTGTATTTGTAGTGAGCGCTTTAACTACTGCAGTCTTCTACAATGTGGTTGTGGCATTGTCATTTGCATCCAACCAGTCATCATACTGTGTCTTAGGTCTCTCTTTATGTGGTGCTGTGTTGTCTCTCTTGTCGTGATGTGTGTTTTGTCCTATATTTATAATTTAAAAAAACATTTTTAATTCCAGCCCGTCCCCGCAGGAGGCCTTTTGCCTTTTCGTAGGCCGTCATTGTAAATAAGAATTTGTTCTTAACTGACTTGCCTAGTTAAATAAAGGTTCACTAAAATAAATAAAAATGTATCTGACACACATTTCTAGTTTTTACTGTCAGTATCTGACTTTGATAGAGATGCAATGAATCCATGGTTCAGGGTCTGTTCATCTCCATCACAGTTCACTTCACCATATTAACACAGCAACCTGTGTTTGCACACCAGGGACCCGTGAGACAGACATCTTCAACAGAAATCAAACACAAACCTAATGGTTTTTGTCGTGTTCAGTAGACCCTTACGGAAAAACCACATGAATTTCACGTGATCGCATGTAAATTGTTCCAGAAACATGTTTTCCTGTGATCACATGTGCTCTTATGTGAAGTTAATGTGATAAGATTTGAACATGTAAAGCAACGTGATAACATGAAACTACACAATAAAATGTGATCACTTGAGAAATATTTTCCAAAAACATGTTTAATCATGTGGTTTTTCTGTAAGGGGAAGCTTATGAATCCTGAAATTCCCCCTAACAAACCTGAACAGAGACACTTTCTGCTTTCTGCTCTGTTCATTTCAGATTAGATTTATTTTCTTCCGCTTTTTCCTCCTTGGGTCATTTGGGGACAAGCTTTCTGCTTGGTTAATTATCAATAAACAGGCCAGGGACAAAGGAGGTCTCCAACCCGGAGGTTAGGGTGGGCAGACGATATTGAGGTTAAGGGAAGTATGAAGACGTCAATCTACAGTAAATCAGTGCTACTTTGAAGAGAGGGGAGAAGAGAGGGGCTGATTGAACAACTCTGGGATCTTTCAGTTGAGAGGAAGAAGAGTTCCTCAACACAGGTCCTGTCAGAGCATATCCAAAATATCTAAGTTTTAAATAATAGTTGATGGTAGGAAACCACAAGTGGTTACTTCAATAGGACACTTCAAACTTATTTGGAGTGACATCCTCATTTACAAGTGTATCAGCATTTAACATGCTGAGTGATGATCACTGAAAAATCTGAGGCTGCTCGAGTCCATAACAGTTATCTTACATAGAAGATCAGGACATCATCATTGGCTGTTTACCCATGTGTCAATGTATTACTCTGTATTTAACGTTGTTTATTACAAGGCTTTCAAGAAATTACCTTTGACACCAGTCAGAGCAGTCAGACGCCAAGCACTGATTAGTGGTAGGAACTTTTGCCCTGACATCTGTAAGACACCTAAAACATTTGGCTGTTTCCCATTGGTCAACACCTGCTTGCGGAGGCTCAGGGCAGTAACCAAAGTTTGTCCTGGTGCACCCCTCTGCCCCTGCTACCCACCGGAGATGGGCTCAGGGTGGCACAGCATCCCAGGGAGAGGGTGGTGCGTATAGGTATGCTGATGGATGGGGCCTGCTGTCCTGTGATCATGCCCAGGGAAAGGGGCACACCAGAGGGGGAGACCAGGAGGTCACAGCCCTTACCGTTCATGTCTGACCCCGTGTCTTCTTCACAAATAGCCTTTGGAGAAAATAATGCCTTGTCCCAAAATGCTCCTCTTCCCAAAAGTAATGATTGAGTCTTGCAGAAGAGGAAGAGCAGCATCTAAATCAGCATCTCTCAGTTGAATGCATTCAGTTGTCCAACTGACTATGTATACCCTTTCCCTTTCCCTCATCTTCGGCCCTCAGTGGTCTGTCCATACGGACATCTGTGAGACAGGCATATTTTATAGTCATGAGTAATAAGGGAGTCACAAACTATAACTGGCATAGGGAAGAATTCACTGTTATCTTCAAAAGAATATTTTTATTTTATCGTTATTTAACTAGGCAAGACAAATTCTTAATTTCAATGACGGCCTAGTGGGTTAACTGCCTTGTTCAGGGGCAGAACGGCATATTTTTACCTTGTCAGCTCAGGGATTTGATCTTGCAACCTTTCAGTTACTAGTCCAACACTCTAACCACTAGGCTACCTGCCACCCAGGTGTTGCCATATGTGACTCGTTTCAGGAAACTAGGCATATATCACGCGTCACTACTTCACAGGAGAGGCATTTGAATGTAAACCTTTAAAAAAAATCTAAGTGTGTTTTTTTTCAGAAATGCTTTCTGGAACATGTGAACTTTCATGTGCCTTAATAACAAACTTGTATGCCATCTGTAAATACAAATAACATTGTTCAATTACGAGCCTAGTTTGTTTAGCCACGGAAAAAAGAGAGGAACCTTCCCGCTAGCCATGATCGGCTGAGATAATGAATGGGCTGGACTTGTCAAGAGATGAGTTTGGATTGGTCTGCCATGTAGCACGCTTCTGTCTATAACAAAGGGCTGCTCAGTATGTGTAGGTAATAACTGCAAACATGTTGCTCTCCACTTTCTGGAGGACTGAGTTTTGAAATCAGTGGAATGCCTGGTGGAAGAAGATGATGATACCTAAGGAGATGGAGAAAATTCTGGCGTTTGATTGCAAATATGTGGAGGGAGTCGAAAAGAGAACAAACAAAAGGCTGTTGTGTCTCCGGATTACATCTTAAAACTAAGGGCAACCATGGCATCCGTGACAAAGGGAGAAGTGTCCATCCATGTATACGGGTAAGATAGTCTAGCTAGCTACATTTTCAGATATTATACATTTCTGATTTAGTCAGAAAGTTGTTTTCATTTCAAGTTAAAGCGTACTGTTAGCTAGCTAGCTAACGTTAGCTGGCTAGCTCGCTAGCTAATGTTACATGTATGATCTGTATAGTAATATTATTCATATCTCAAAGACATTTGCATTGCTAGTTATTGCCTAATGTTAGCTGGCTAGCTAACATTGAACCTGTTTAGTTAGCTACCCGCAGATTCATGCAGGGTAGTAATGTTATGAATTGGGATTATGGTTAATTGTCTAAACAAAAGACTCCACTATGCAAGTAACCATTTCATTACACCTTTTGTATCAAATAACTTTGATTTTATTTGATATAGTATGTGTTTACCAGAGACGGAATGTGAAGAACATGACCTGCACCAAAATCAAATTAGGATATAAAGTCAACGAGACAGTGTCCAAGTTCTAAAATTCTCTGGTAGAATGCCCTGCTTTTATTTCGTCACACTCACAATGGTAAGCTATTTTCTGTAATTGGCTCGCCATTAACTTGTCAATAATGATCTTGTTGTGAGTTTATTTTCCTGTAATATTTAAGACAAATGAGCTAAAGTGAAGACGTTGTCAGCTATATGAAATGGCTATTATTTGAACTAGCTAGCTAGCTAACAAGCTAGAAATTCACCAAAACATTGTTTAGAAAGTTGCTTTTAGTTGCCTGGTTTAGACAAGAAAGAGCTCTCCAGTAGGTTTACCAAAACATTCCAGGTCCATTTTCTCAAAAATTAGGTTACAAGTTTATCAACATTCAAAGCAGAATTACTTTCCCCATTCTCCCTTAACTGTAGTGTTTGATATACCATTTTCTAACTCTGAGTCTCTACTTTTACCCAATGAAAAAAACAATTTAAAATGTTGCTACATAAGACTGTATCAAGCCAACCTGTCACATATAGTCTACTCTACTCTCTCACCTACAAAAGCAAAATATTGCATCCATTTTCGAGCATGTCTACAATGTAATACACTTATATAAATTCTAAGTTCACATATGGTGATTAGGACCAAACTGTTTATGAACAAGGATAATAATACAGGATTTGCAAAATAAGTGTATTCAAGAGGTGATACAGGCCTAATGAATTCACTAATGCACTTTCTGTCCAACACACATGATAGGCTATGGTCAATAAAATCGTACATGTTATTTAATTAAAAACAACTTTATACAAAACCAATTGCAGTTTCAAATTACTGTTGGCTAACGTTACGTAATTTGCTCAATGTGTAATTTGGTAGATTAGAATTTATTAGCAGAGTCATTTTAAAGAAAAATAATTTACTATTTTATACGTTTGTAGTATTAATACATTACGCAGATTTAACGTTTACAGTAAAGTCAACTAAAGTCAATGACAATGCCAAACCATTGAATTGGAAATACAGCCACTGACATTTTTACTCACCTGAAAAGTATTCACTTAAACTATCTTCTGTGAATTCGCGCGCAGTAGATTGACAAGGTGAAACTGGAAACGGCAAGGTGACGATGACTTCGATAAAATAATGTTTCTAGGTTATACAATAATTTCTCGATATCACCACGCTGTTGTTTCGATATATTATACCCCTCTATGTTCTCTGAGAGTTTGAGAAATTGTGAGGAAGTTAGTGGCACGCGCTCTCCTCTTGTTTGTAGTCTAAGTAGGCTATTCGTTTTAGTCATCATCTCCAGCAGGGACGTGTATCGGTTACTGTTTTGCCCTTGCGTGTGAGATATGATTCCATTTTGAAGAGGACGTTCTGTAACTCTGCTCTATGCAAATCCAAAAGCCGTTTGTAGTATTTTACAACTGGGCAAATGATTGACATTGTGGACAATTAGCTGAATATTAGGCTACATCATATGATCGATGTGGCCTAGCCTACTTTTCATATTCATGGGAGTTCATTCACAGGTCAGAGATGGTCAGATGAATATGTTTTATGAAAAAGACAAGTGTCATTTTCCTCTGTCTGTCTGTCTGTCTGTCTCTCTCTCGCTGTATCTTTCTGTGTGTGTGTGTGTGTTTGTGTGATAGAGAGAAAGAAAGAATGAATGAAAAAAAGACAGTCCCATAGCGTGGCGCACAATTGGCCCAGTGTCGGCCGGGGTAGGCCGTCATTGAAAATAAGAATTTGTTCTTAACTGACTTGCCTAGTTAAATAAAGATAAAATAAAATAACTTCCTATTTTTTAAGCCTGTTTTATTTAGCTATAAGGAACTTAATTTCTCCGTCTAGAAATATTCCCAGTCCACACTCGTAGAAAAAAGGGCTCCAAAAGTGTTATTTGGCTGTCCCCTTTTTGGTTCTAGGTAGAACCATTTTCGGTTCCAGGTAGAACTATTTTGGCTTCTATGTAGAACCCTCTGGGGAAAGGGTCCTACCTGGAACCAAAAGGGTTCTGCCTGGAACCAAAAAGGGTTATTCAAAGGGTGTTCCTATGGGGACAGCCAAATAACACTTTTAGGTTCTAGATAGCACCTTTTTTTTTAAGAGTGTACCCCTCCATGGTCATGGCTATAAATGGATACAGCTTTTGTCAAATTAACATAAAATAATCAACATTTTAGCATTTCTCTAACCTTAACCCTTTTCCTAACCTTAACCTAATTCTCCTAACCTGCTGCGTAAGTTCTGCTAACCTGCTACGAAAAGTCAAATCTGCCAAAAGCTGTATCCCATCTAGTCAAAAACTCCCTCCACACCAACCCCACCAACCTCAGTTCAGGCTCCATTGTTAACTACTTTTCTCCTGGCGTCTCGAGTGTTTACCCTGTGGATCTTGCTCCAAGTTGGCATAGCAACAATTGTGTTTACTCTAGGGTGACTTGAAAGTAGTCTGCTTGGTAACCCGTATAGAGGAGGAACCCTCTGGACAGGGGCAACACAGTCAATAATAGTGTCAAGAGAAATGTAAGGGGAATATTAGGGGAATAAACGACACATTGTGCCACTCACTGCCAAATAAATGCATTTTCTATGTTGTCTCAGACAGGGAGCTGGTCAAAAACACTATATTGGGGACATTGACGTATGTGGGTACCATAGATATAGAATCATGGCTGTTGGGAGGAGCTATAGGAGAATGTGCTCATTGTAATGGCAACGATATAGAAAAAATTAAACAGTATCAAACACATCAAACATATGGAAACCACATGTTTGACTCTGTTCCATTTATTCCATTTCAGCCACTACAATGAGCCCATCCTCCTATATCTCCTCCCACCAGCCTCCTGTGTATTTCACACGTCCCTTTCCCTATTCTCTCTTGCTGTCAATATTAATTAATTCCCCATTTATCATTTAATAATTAATTGCATATGAATAGTACTGTGTGTAATATTAATCAGCTCACAGGACTGATGTATGCTATGTATGATTTTCTGTTCTGTAACATCCTTGTATGTAAAAAGTTCTCCCTCTTACCAGCAGGGGCTACTGTTAGTACACCAATGAGATGGTTTAGGAGTCTAGTAGTACAGTATTTAAGTGTCCCTTTTGGACAGACATAGCTCTTAAAATACATGAAATGGCAACATTTTCAGCCTGTGGAGGTCAACTATATGATTGGATGTTGTTTACAAGATTATCATGACAATTCAATGTACTTTCAGGGTATGTTTCCTTCAAGCAGCAACCTTCCGTTGATCCCACTGTGATTTGGCCTCTCCTTTCCCTCTCCTTTCCTTGGCTAAGCTAGCTACGGTGGGTTTGTAAATGTCAGAGTGTGGCAGAATATAACAGCAGTAGGGCTGGGGGCAAAGCAACAACACAGACTCCATCTTCACTACAAACCCTGATACAGCGTAGGGCTGGGGACAGAGCAACAACATAGACTCCATCTTCACTACAAACACTGATACAGCAGTAGGGCTGGGGACAGAGCAACAACACAGACTCCATCTTCACTACAAACACTGATACAGCAGTAGGGCTGGGGACAGAGCAACAACATAGACTCCATCTTCACTACAAACACTGATACAGCAGTAGGGCTGGGGACAGAGCAACAACACAGACTCCATCTTCACTACAAACACTGATACAGCAGTAGGGCTGGGGACAGAGCAACAACACAGACTCCATCTTCACTACAAACACTGACACAGCAGTAGGGCTGGGGACAGAGCAACAACACAGACTCCATCTTCACTACAAACACTGATACAGCAGTAGGGCTGGGGACAGAGCAACAACATAGACTCCATCTTCACTACAAACACTGATACAGCAGTAGGGCTGGGGACAGAGCAACAACACAGACTCCATCTTCACTACAAACACTGATACAGCAGTAGGGCTGGGGACAGAGCAACAACACAGACTCCATCTTCACTACAAACACTGACACAGCAGTAGGGCTGGGGACAGAGCAACAACACAGACTCCATCTTCACTACAAACACTGATACAGCAGTAGGGCTGGAGACAGAGCAACAACACAGACTCCATCTTCACTACAAACACTGACACAGCAGTAGGGCTGGGGACAGAGCAACAACACAGACTCCATCTTCACTACAAACACTGATACAGCAGTAGGGCTGGGGACAGAGCAACAACACAGACTCCATCTTCACTACAAACACTGACACAGCAGTAGGGCTGGGGACAGAGCAACAATGCAGACTCCATCTTCACTACAAACACTGATACAGCAGTAGGGCTGGGGACAGAGCAACAACACAGACTCCATCTTCACTACAAACACTGATACAGCAGTAGGGCTGGGGACAGAGCAACAACACAGACTCCATCTTCACTACAAACACTGATACAGCAGTAGGGCTGGGGACAGAGCAACAACACAGACTCCATCTTCACTACAAACACTGATACAGCAGTAGGGCTGGGGACAGAGCAACAGCACAGACTCCATCTTCACTACAAACACTGACACAGCAGTAGGGCTGGGGACAGAGCAACAACACAGACTCCATCTTCACTACAAACACTGATACAGCAGTAGGGCTGGGGACAGAGCAACAATGCAGACTCCATCTTCACTACAAACACTGATACAGTAGTAGGGCTGGGGACAGAGCAACAATGCAGACTCCATCTTCACTACAAACACTGATACAGCAGTAGGGCTGGGGACAGAGCAACAATGCAGACTCCATCTTCACTACAAACACTGATACAGTAGTAGGGCTGGGGACAGAGCAACAATGCAGACTCCATCTTCACTACAAACACTGATACAGCAGGAACACCACGATAGGGTTTATGTCCATTGTAGATGGTGTTTACTGTTTATGTAACCCTTAAGGTAAACTCAGCATTCTTTCTAACCATGTATTTGTGTACTGTATACTGTAGATACAGTAGCTTAACAATGGTCTAGGTAAAATATTGCTGTTTTCTGTGTCACACATTAAGCTGCTATTGTGAATGTAAACAGTATATACTGTAACAGTTTATGTGTAAACGAGTGAATACTTTGGTAAAGAGAGAGGGGGGAAAGGGGTGTAGAGGGGGGAAAGGGGTGACAACCATTTCTGGAAAGAGATCCATTTGTACTTAATGCATTTATGGGCTTTCTGACACTTAACCAATCATTCCATACTTAATGACAGTAGCAGCACTTCCAAAAGCAGCAAGCACTGGTGTCAATGTGAAAGACTATTGGCGATTTTTCTTGAAGTTATATTAAAATAGTCACTTACTGTAATGCACATCCCGCGTGACTGCTGGCTAATTAATCCACGTTTGATTTGCTAATGACAATACAAGTCAAACACAAGGTTACTACAGGCTGACTCAACCCTTTTAGTGTAGGCAGAGTGAGACAGAGGGAATGTGTGTAGTGATTTAAAGTTATCAATTTATTTGAATCATACCTTTTACTACATTAACAAATTACAGAGTCATTATTTATTTTTTATGTAATGCAAAATCAAGAATACTTAAGAGATATTCAATAGATACTCCAACAAAAGTCCATTACATAAAGGATGGATTTTTTTATATCATGTCAGACAACCTGTAACATACAGTAATCTTTTTTACCTTTATTTAACTAGGCAGGTCAGTTAATTAAGAACAAATTATTTTATTATTATTTACAATGACGGCCTACCTGGGCCAAACCTTAACGACGCTGGGCCAATTGTGCGCCGCCCTATGGGACTCTTTATCACGGCCGGTTGTGATACATCCTGGAATCAAACCAGGGTCTGTAGTGATGCCTCTAGCCCTGAGATGCAGTGCCTTAGACCACTGCGCCACTCGAGAGCCCACCATGAGTGGCTTTCCACTGTAAACAACAGTGTGGAGTAGGTGTTAAAAAGTGCTGGCACTCTGAGCCTCCCTGGAAACAATGCCTCATCATCACTCTAAAGGCCATAAACTCTCTCTCTCCGCTCCTCTGAAGTATGGATGATGCCATCCACTGTGTGAATGCCAATGTAAAGGAGGAGTGTAAGGCATCCATCCTTCTGCCCTCTGAAGGCAGTCCCTCCAGGTATAATCCTCCAGACAGAGATGAGCGAGGAAGAGATGGGCCTCTAAATGTCTCTCACTTCCATCCATCAATCTTACTCTATTTCACTTATAACCTGGGCAACAGAATGACCACTAACTGAGGAAAATGTATGGATTGCAGTCAGAAGATGGATGCAGAGACATAGACAGAAGCCCCTACTCTTTCATTCTGACCATGTGTTCTTTTTTTGTTCTCACTGTTGTCTTTGAGAACAGGATGATTCTAATAAAATACTGCTGACAGAACAGCTCGTGTTGAAAACAGCCGTCGGGGCAAAGGCTTGTTTTTCATTTCAGTAGGCCTGCAGGGTCAGGCCTGGGGGTATGTGTTGTAAACTCACTTCTCTTTGGATGTTATTAACAGCACAATTATATGGGACCTCTGATATGTTGCCTAATACACTCTTAGAAAAAATTGCTACTGTATCTAGAACCTAAAAGTGTTCTTCGGCTGTTCCCATAAGAGAACCCTTTGAAGAACATTTTTGGTTCCAGGTAGAACCATTTTGGGTTCAATATAGAACACTTTCCACAGAGGGTTCTACTTGGTACCAAAAAGGGTTATATCTGGAACTTAAAAGGGTTCTCCCATGGGGACATCCGAAGAACCCTTTTGCAACCCTTTTTTGAAGAGTGTACTGGACATCCTTCAGCTCCTCGACTCCCTCTGCCAATCTGACAGGATTCCCGGGCCAGCACTACACCTAAATTAAGGCAGACAATGGAAACTAGTATTTTTGTAAAACGTAATGAAAAGATACTAGACATTTGTTCTGTTTTAAAAGCTTTGAAATTGACATTCACAGCTCATGAAATGTTTTCTGTATGGAAGTACTTCTTTGTATACATATGAATGGAAATCCAGTAACTTGAAACATGAAGCACAGTGTTGTTCATCATCTTCTTCCACTGCAGTGGTGATCTGTGGATGTGTAAACATAAAAGAGCTGGAGCTGCAATTTCCCAGAGCTATTGTGAGTTTTGAGAGGTAGTTGAGAAAATAAGCAAGACCTGTGCCAGATGAGTTTGTGAACATCCCAGGGGGAAAAAAGGATCAATAGGCTTGCTTGTGAATTAGGTAGGCCTACAGGATTTTTAGATTGAATTGAATTGAACTTGGGTTGAACATAGTTCTCATTTGACTCCTCTCGATGCAGTGAGTAAATATGAGCACTCATAGGAGATGAGTCTCAACATTCCAAGTAGTTCTACTTGGAATGTTGAGTGTTGAGCATGAACTTTGAAATGACAATACAAATGCAGCATCACTTCAAACTAGAGGAATAACCACTTCAAAAAGAGATGTCACCGTTACATAAAACTTTACACTTTTTACATCCTTATCTGACACTTTCAAACGTATTCAACCTCTTGAATAATAGACATGGCATCACATTAAATGTGACAGGCCATCAAAAGTTGTGTTTGATAAGTGTGTAGCTGATGCTCACTGAATAGTGTAAAGTCATGCAGGGGCTACTCAATCTCTCTGTAACATTATGTCTGATACTGATTGTATTAAGTCTTCAGGTTCCAATCTCTCTCATTAGGGAGCCTGGGCAGTGGACCCTCCACGTGTCATTAGCCCCCTGCATGGCACCTCCTGGTCAGGCCCTCCTATCTACACATTCATCTTCATTAAAGAGGTGATACTAGCCGCTCTCTGAGCAGATGGTCATTAATAGCCCCCCTCCTCCTACTTCTACTGGGACACTACCTGGAGGACAACCATCACATCACCCCTCTAATTGCACCATATAGTCATACTAGCTACCCCTCACTGGAGTGGAGGAACTCCCACGAGGCCACCTGACAATGACACTAGCTAGGCCTGTTCAAAGGTTTTTTTCAGACACATTGCATGTGATGAAGCAAACTTTTAATGACAATCTGCATCCAAGGTCATACTGTAATAACTAGCATTTGACTTGGTGAGATTGGATGTTAACATTTCTTGAATGTCTTGACAGTATGACAGCATGTTTGTATGGCCATAGAATGAATTAAAACCTATTTGCAATCGACTTGGAGTTTGTAAAGTGTCAGATGGGAAATCAAATCTGTCCATACTGTGGAGACTTCTTACTGTATGTTGGAAAGAACATTCCCATAACACAGTTGTGTATGTACTGCTGATGGCATCCACCTCACCTGATTAACCGGAAGCTGTGTTATCCTTTTAAGACAGTAATTAGCTACCTTTATCTCAGTATCTCACCCTGATCGTGCTTTACATCACTTTCTAACTTCAGCAGTAGAATGATGACTACAGTATCTTTCTATACAGGTCTTGTCTTATAAGGCTTGATAAAGACATAGGCTATTCTTTCTCTCTTCCTCCATGTCCCATCTGTCCAGTAGAGCTGTGTGGGATGCAGGTGCAGTGGTGGACCTGCCATCTGGTATTTCTGGCAAATGCCTAATGGGCTGGTCCATTTTTAGCCCAGTAGGCTTGTCTAACTTGTTATTTTTTGGGGCGCAAACTGATCATTATCTGGTTAATATTGGGGGCCTTAAAGGGGAATTTGACCTAAAATCAAACATTTCCCAATTGATTCCATACATTGGAACTTGTTACGTGGAGTTTGCCTTCTCCCCCTTTCTTTCCTGGCATTGCTAGCTCTGCTCCATTGTCAGTCAAAGAACGATCTAGAAATCAGAGAATTGTAGACAAATCTTTGTTTTATTGAAAGCATATGGCCGATTGAACTCTGTTTATCAAAAGCACCATCGGTTTTGAGTCAGGAAATGTGTACTTTTCCACCTAAAATGATTGCAATTATTTGATATCATTAATTTATGTGGCCGACTGCAACAACAGCGGAGGTGGGTAAAAACTGAGCATGCGTGCTCTCGTGGGACAAAGTCTGTGACGTACACTACCAGTCCAAATTCTGGACACACTCACTCATTCAAGGGTTTTTCTTTATTTGGACTATTTTCTACATTGGAGAATAATAGTGAAGACATCAAAACTATGAAATGACACATATGGAATCATGTAGTAACCAAAAAAGTGTTAAACAAGTCCAAATATATTTTAGATTCCCTTTGCCTTGATGACAGCTTTGCACACTCTTGGCATTCTCTCCACCGGCTTCACCTGGAATGCTTTTCCAACAGTCTTGAAGGAGTTCCCACATATGCTGTTGTGCACAAATTTGCCTGATCAACTTTATGAGTTGCGCTGGATGAGGCAAATGGTGGTCACACCTGATACTGACTGGTTTTCTGATCCACGCCCCTACTTAAAAAAATGTATCTGTGACCAACAGACACATATCTGTATTCCCAGTCATGTGAAATCCATAGATTAGGGCCTAGGGCATTCATTTAAATTGACTGATTTCCTTATATGAACTGTAATTCAGTAAAATCTTAGAAATTGTTGCATGTTGTTTTTACATTTTTGTTCACTGTAGTTTATTCAGCTGTGTTTACTAGGGATGGGGGGGGGGGGGGATTGTGTCTCCCTTCTGACCCACCAGGATTGGAGTTGCCTATACATGATATAAAATGTATACAACACATTTTCCAACAACAGGTTTCTGTGCCAATGCACCACACAACGAATAAACAAAGCATACCGACTTCGGGCACTTCAATATCATGGTTTGCATTTTCAACACCACAATAAATAGATGTAAATCTCGACAAACCTCTCTCCCTACCTTGTAGGTCTACCCAGTATCAAAGGCTTGGCTTGACAATCTCTAGATGTCATTTAACTTTTTGGTGTTTTGAAACAGATGACTCGTTCCATTCACCAAATGGCTGCTGCACAGTTTGAATTGATTTATTAATTGTATTTGTCAGGGAAAAAAATACATATATATATAGTACATACACAGTACAAAGATTTTTAAAAGTGACTGGGATTGCAAATAAAGCCTGGACTTATTTCCATTGTGGTCCCTATTTTTTTTACATCAATACATATAGAATTACATAGATACCGATACATTACATAGATACAGACACATTACATAGATACAGTGTCAGACTATCAGGTATCAAGGTCCGGAGCCGCCCGTCAGTCAGGAGCTGCCAGAGCCGCCCGTCAGTCAGGAGCTGCCAGAGCCGCCCGTCTGTCAGGAGCTGCCAGAGCCGCCCGTCAGTCAGGAGCTGCCAGAGTCGCCCTTCACTCCGGGGCTGCCAGAGTCACCCTTCACTCCGGCGCTGCCAGACTCTCCTGTCTATTCATGGCCCACTGAAAGGGTCCACAGTCCGGGGGGGGGGGGGGGTACTATCACGTCCTGACCTTCGTTCCATTTTTTAGGTTGGTCAGGGCGTGAGTTGGGGTGGGCATTCTATGTTTTGTTCTATGTTTGTATTTCTATTTGTTTGGCCTGGTACAGTTCCCAATCAGAGGCAGCTGTCAATCGTTGTCTCTGATTGAGAACCATACTTAGGCAGCCTGTTTTCGCCCTTGAGTTGTGGGTAGTTGTTTTCTGTCTCTGTCTCTGTACCAGACAGGACTGTTTCGTTTGTTCCGTTGATTTTTGTTTGTTCTAGTGTTCAGTGTAATTAAAAGATCATGAACACGTACCACGCTGCACCTTGGTCTTCTCCTTCTTCCACCTACGACAGCCGTTACACACATTACGTAGATACAGATACATTACATAGATACAGATACAGACACATTACATAGATACAGACACATGACATAGATACAGACACAGTACATAGATACAGACCCATTACATAGATACAGACACAGTACATAGATACAGACATATTACATAGATACAGACACAGTACATAGATACAGACATATTACATAGATACAGACACAGTACATAGATACAGACACAGTACATAGATACAGACACAGTACATAGATACAGACATATTACATAGATACAGACACAGTACATAGATACAGACACAGTACATAGATACAGAGCTGCTGGTGAACCATGTTGTGCAGGCATAACCAAAATGACACTTAGGTCTTTAGGGTCTCAATAGCTAGGTTTGCATCCAATTGACGACAGATTTTTACGCAAATATTCCAAAATCTGCATAAAAACAATACGCACATTTTACCATTGTGTTTCTATCAAATTGACCTGTTGTGGATAGAAGTTTGTGCTTAAAAACATAGTGCACATGCAAATTACATTTGTGTTTAAATTCCCAAGCACCAAATAAAAAAATAGAAGATAAATGGGTTTCCGTAGCATTTTCAATTCTAGGCAGACTAAAAATGTTGCGCAGGGATAGCAAATATGCCCACTCTGTCACGCCTTGGTCTTAGTGTTTTGTGTTTTCGTTATATATTTGGTCAGGCCAGGGTGTGACAGGGGTTTACGTGTTGTATTTCGTATTGGGGTTTGTTGTATTTGGGATCGCGGCTGATTAGGGGTGTTGTATAGGCTTGGCTGCCTGAGGCGGTTCTCAATCAGCTGTCAGGTGATTCTCGTTGCCTCTGATTGGGAACCGTATTTAGGTAGCCTGAGTTTCGCTTTGTCTTTTGTGGGTGATTGTTCCTGTCTCTGTGTAGTGTTCACCAGATAGGCTGTAATAAGTTTCGCGAAAGGAGGAATGGACATGGGAAGACGTATTGGATGGCATGGAGTATACCACGTGGGAAGAAATCGACAGGTGGGCGGCCGACCCAAAGAGAGTGCAGGAGCCCGCATGGGATTCGCTTGAGCAGTGCGAGGAAGGCTATAGGCGAATGGAGTCGAAAAGCAAAACACGGCGGCGCAGAGCGAAACCCGAAAGTCACCCCAAAAAATTTATTGGGGGGGGGGCTCAGGGAGAGAGTGGCAGAGTCAGGAGTCAGACCTGAGCCAACTCTCCCTGTTAATCATGAGGAGCAGCGATATAAGGACTTCTGGTCTTGGGAGATGATATTAGACGGAAGAGGACCCTGGGCTCAGCCTGGTGAATATCGCTGCCCCAAGGAGGAAGCAGAGGCAGCAGAAGATAGGAGCCGGCGATACGAGGGAACAAGGTTGGCAAGGAAGCCCGAGAAACAACCCCAAAAAATTATTGGGGGGGTGGGCTTACAGGGAGTATGGCTATGCCAGGTAGGAGACCTGCGCAAACTCCCTGTGCTTTCCGGTGGGCTAAAGAGACCGGGCAGGCACCGTGTTATGCTAGTGAGCGCACGGTGTCTCCAGTGCGGGTGCATAGCCCGGTACGGTTCATACCAGCCCTTCGTATTTGCCGGGCTAGAGTGGGCATCGAGCCAGGTAAGCTTGGGCAGGCTCGGTGCTCAAGAGCTCCAGTGCGCCTGCACGGTCCGGTCTATCCAGAGCCACCTCCACACACCAGTCCTCCGGTAGCAGCTCCCCGCACCAGGCTTCCTGTGCGTGTCCTCGCTCCAGTATCACCAGTGCCCGCACCACGCATCAGGCCTACAGTGCGCCTCGCCTCTCCTGCGCTGTCGGAGTCTCCCGCCTGCTCAGCGCTATCAGAGCCTTTCTTCTCTACAGCGCTGCCGGAGCCTCCTGCCTGTTTGAAGCAGCCTGAGCTGCCAGTCTGCAGGGTGCTGTCAGCCTGCATGGAGCAGCCAGAGCTGTCAATCTGCATGAAGCAGCCAGAGATGCCAGTCTGCAAGGAGCTGTCAGCCTGCAAGGAGCTGCCAGTCTGCAAGGAGTTGTCAGCCTGCAAGGAGCTGCCAGTCTGCAGGGAACTGTCAGTCTGCAAGGAGCTGTCAGTCTGCATGAAGCAGCCAGAGCTGCCAGTCTGCAAGGAGCTGCCAGTCTGCAAGGAGCTGCCCGTCTGCATGAAGCAGCCAGAGCTGTCAGTCTGCAAGGAACTGCCAGTCTGCAAGGAGCTGCCAGTCTGCAAGGATCTGCCAGTCTGCAAGGAGCTGCCAGTCTGCAAGGAGCTGCCAGTCTGCAAGGAGCTGTCAGCCTGCAAGGAGCTGCCAGTCTGCAGGGAACTGTCAGTCTGCAAGGAGCTGTCAGTCTGCAAGGAGCTGCCAGTCTGCAAGGAGCTGCCAGTCTGCATGATGCAGCCAGAGCTGCCAGTCTGCAAGGAGCTGCCAGTCTGCAAGGAGCTGTCAGTCTGCAAGGAGCTGCCAGTCTGCAAGGAGCTGCCAGTCTGCAAGGAGCTGCCAGTCTGCAAAAAGCTGTCAGCCTGAATGGAGCAGTCAGAGCTGTCAGTCTGCAAGGAGCTGCCAGTCTACAGGGAGCTGTCAGTCTGCAAGGAGCTGTCAGTCTGCAAGGAGCTGTCAGCCTGCATGGAGCAGTCAGAGCTGTCAGTCTGCAAAGAGCTGCCAGTCTGCAAGGAGCTGTCAGCCTGCATAGAGCTGTCAGTCTGCATAGAGCAGCTAGATCCGCCAGTCAACCAGAATCTTCCAGATCTGCTAGTCAACCTGAATCTTCCAGATCCGCCAGCCAGCCAGGATCTACCGGAGCCTACTACCTACCTGAGCTTCATCTCAGTACTGGGCTTCCTCTCAGTTCCGGGCTTCCCCTCAGTTCCGGGCTGCCCCTCAGTTCCGGGCTGCCCCTCAGTTCCGGGCTGCCCCTCAGTCCCGAGCTGCCCCTCAGTCCCGAGCTGCCTCAGTCCCGAGCTGCCCCTCAGTCCCGAGCTGCCCCTCAGTCCCGAGCTGTCCCTCAGTCCCGAGATGCCCCTCAGTCCCGAGCTGTCCCTCAGTCCCGAGATGCCCCTCAGTCACGAGCTGCTCCTTAGTTCTGTGGGGTTCTGGGTGAGGACTATTAGGCCATGGTCGGCGGCGAGGGTGGATTATCCCAGGACGCGAAGGGGAGGAACGAGGACATTAATGAAGTGGGGTCCACGTCCCGAGCCGGAGCCGCCACCAATGACAGACGCCCACCCGGACCCTCCCTTTGGTTTTGAGGTGCGTCCGGGAGTCCGCACCTTGGGGGGGGGGGGTTCTGTCACGGCTTGGTCTTAGTGTTTTGTGTTTTCGTTATATATTTGGTCAGGCCAGGGTGTGACAGGGGTTTACGTGTTGTATTTCGTATTGGGGTTTGTTGTATTTGGGATCGCGGCTGATTAGGCGTGTTGTATAGGCTTGGCTGCCTGAGGCGGTTCTCAATCAGCTGTCAGGTGATTCTCGTTGCCTCTGATTGGGAACCGTATTTAGGTAGCCTGAGTTTCGCTTTGTCTTTTGTGGGTGATTGTTCCTGTCTCTGTGTAGTGTTCACCAGATAGGCTGTAATAAGTTTCACGTTCCGTTTGTTGTTTTTGTATTTATTAGTTATTTCATGTATCGTCACTTTTCATTCATTAAAGACATGAGTAACCACCACGCTGCATTTCGGTCCGACTCTCTTTCAACAAACGAAGAACGGCGTTACACACTCTGGTATTGGCATTTGCACTCTAGCCAACAGCTTGCAGATACAGTGCAAGTATAGACGATGACGATACTACATGACGATTATTATGTACAAAAGTGCAAGATTATTTTTATTTGTCAAACAGCAGCCGAGCATCGATCAGCATGTCACCACAATATGACCCTCAATATTTATTAAAAGAAACATCATCACCATACACTTTCACCACACTGTGAAGTTCATCATAATTTATTTAATCTGGTGACTGATCGATGCTTGGCTGCTGTTTGACAACTACAAATAATATCGCTCTTATCCATTATAATCTCATAATGTAGGTAACCTTTTTTTTTATCAGGGAGTGCTGCAGCATCCTCAGCACCCTACTTCCCGCAGCTATGCCTAATCCTAACCTTTTGTACATTTTAGCTAACCCTTCCCCTAACCCGAACCATTTAATCATTTCCCTAACCCTAACCTTTTAACCATTTTATCTAACCCTAACCTTTTAACCATCTCATCTAACCCTTCCCCTAACCCGAACCATTTAATCATTTCCCTAACCCTAACCTTTTAACCATTTCATCTAACCCTAACCTTTTAACCATTTTATCTAACCCTTCCACTAACCCTAACCTTTTAACCATTTTATCTAACCCTTCCCCTAACCTTTTAACCATTTTATCTAACCCTTCCACTAACCCTAACCTTTTAACCATTTTATCTAACCCTTCCCCTAACCCTAACCTTTTAACCATTTTATCTAACCCTAACCTTTTAACCATTTCATCTAACCCTTCCCCTAACCCGAACCTTTTAATAATTTCCCTAACCCTAACCTTTTAACCATTTTATCTAACCCTTCCACTAACCCTAACCTTTTAACCATTTTATCTAACCCTTCCACTAACCCTAACCTTTTAACCATGTTATCTAACCCTTCCACTAACCCTAACCTTTTAACCATTTTATCTAACCCTTCCCCTAACCCTAACCTTTTAACCATTTTATCTAACCCTTCCCCTAACCCTAACCTTTTAACCATTTTATCTAACCCTTCCCCTAACCCTAACCTTTTAACCATTTTATCTAACCCTAACCCTAACTGTTTAACCATTTTATCTAACCCTTCCCCTAACCTTAACCCTGAATTGGTGCATCTTCTTATTTCTTATTCTTATGTTTATTTCTTGTGTGTTTTTGTTCGAGCTTTTATTATCTTTAGTTGTAAATTGATATTGATTACTGCATTGTCAACGGTGATTTGTTGTAGATCTGGTTTTGAGTTGAAATAAGCTAAATCAATGTTACTGTATCTACATCCGTGCACAGATAACTCCAGCAGTCTCAGCGATTCCCAAATTACTTCTGTAATGATTCCCCACCAGAGAGCAGTGTCAGTAGAGTGAATATGTTATCCATCTTCACCATATTCATTTTCATTCAGCAGACAGACACAGGTGTCCTGGCTCCACTCCCTCTAGTCCTCACCATTAGTGGGACTGAATTACACCTCTGTCCCAGGGAAGCTCCATACACTGCTGTGGAGAGAAATAAGACTAGCTCCTCTCATTAAGAAGCTCATAAGAGATACTCTTGTACTTGACAGAATGTGTTCTGTACCGTACAAGTAAATCACCAACAGGATGTTGTTCTATGTCTGTCAGTGAGCCTGCATTGTTTCTACAGAATGTATATGTGGTCAAAGACCACACTCCAGAGGGGGTTTACGTTAACAGCATGTCGTATTTTGTCTCGTCGTCCTCTTCTGTGGCTCTAATGAAGAGAGACAAAGTGACAGACTAGGTCGTTGTACAACCCAGGCTACACAGAGGTGACAGTAGAACGTGTCATACTGAGAGTGGTGGCATGTTGCGGAAACCTCAATCTATCTTACACTCACACGTACAGCAGGGTGTACAGAACAGCTTGTTTGTTACTGGCAACATTCACATGGACACATACAATGAGAGACCAGGCCATCTTTATGTGTCTTGTCAATGGTCTACAGAATTCACTGAAATTGAATGAAGTGGTGCATCTGAAGCTGTTCAGACGGCTAAGTGAGGACCTTTTTAAGCAACAATGTATTTGTTTTTTATGATTCTGTGATTGATGTTATGTCTTTATTAATCATTATTTCATTATTGTATTGTGTTTTTCTTGCTTATATCTTGGTATGTACAGTAACTAGGTCTATGTTTTGTAATTTTCCCCAGGTTGTTGCTGCAAATTTTTTATTTTATTTTACCTTTATTTAACCAGGCAAGTCAGTTAAGAACACATTCTTATTTTCAATGACGGCCTGGGAACAGTGGGTTAACTGCCTGTTCAGGGGCAGAACGACAGATTTGTACCTTGTCAGCTCGGGGGTTTGAACTCACAACCTTCCGGTTACTAGTCCAACGCTCTAACCACTAGGCTACCCTGACTCAGTCAACTCAACTGGTTAAATAAAGAATAATAAAACATTAAAAAATGTGCCATGTGGAGACGAATGTTGCACAGAGAAACACAAGTTTGTGAAATATATTATGCACTTCAAATGGTTTTTGGTAGGATCATTTTCATATAAATTGAACAAGCTGTACAAACACACCTCCAGTCTGTTTCCGGTGGATTCTTTTATCAAGCATTTAATTTCCTCATTATGTTTACTTATGTTTCAATGCTGTTGATTAAAATACATTTATCTAATAACGCCCACACGCCCTGCCCCTTTTCCCCCATCGCACCTATTTTAATGTGTTCTGGGCATCGCTTTGTCCTGGAGGTAAAATAGGAAATGTTCAAAATGCGGTGGAATATGAAAAGCAATCATATTTTCTGTATCAGTAAGCAGGTCTGCGGTAGCTGGGGGTCATTCTTGCTCTCTGATCTTGCTTGGGGAGGCATTTTGTAAGAGCCCTTAGGCTCACCTAGTTAATTATCTTTTCAACTTTTATAGTAATGTACTCCTTTATTTTCCTCTTCACATAGCAAATGCTTTTCCCAACTGAGGAGAGACAGGAACTGTAAACCACATCCACTGCATCATGAACTGGTGTATTTTAGGCTTGAACACCCTGAAAAAAAAATATATTTATAGATGTTTTTTATTGATTCACTCCTGTTTTGATTTGAGTTGTTAGAACACCTGTCTGTTATGTGTTCATGAGATAATGATTATTTGTGAAAAAGTGTTTTCCCTCTATTTATTATCTCACACACTAAACCCGCCAAAACAAATCAGCACTTGATTGCTGAACATGGGTTCAGAGGAATACAGCAGTGTTGAGGCAGAGTGCTTGTAGTGAGGACGACTGGCTACTATTCTGAACTTTGTGTGGTGAGCTTCCAGCAGCATACAGTGCCTTGCAAAAGTATTCATCCCCCTTGGTGTTTTTCCTATTTTGTTGTATTACAAACTGTAATTTAAATAGATTTTTTATTTGGATATCATGTAATGGACATACACAAAATTGTCCAAACTGGTGTAGTGAATTTTTTAAAATAACGGTAAAAAAATTAAGAAAAATTAAAAACGGAAAAGTGGTGCGTGCATATGTTTTCATCCCCTTTGCTATGAAGCCCCTAAATAAGATCTGGTGCAACCAACTAACTTCAGAAGTCACATAATTAGTTAAATAAAGTCCACCTGTGTGCAATCTAAGTGTCACATGATCTGTCACATGATCTCGGTATATATATACACCTCTTCTGAAAGGCCCCAGAGTCTGCAACACCACTAAGCAAGATGCACCACCAAGCAAGTGACACCATGAAGACCAAGGATCTCTTTAAACAGGTCATGGACAAAGTTGTGGAGAAGTACAGATCAGGATTGGGATTTTAAAAATAATTTGAAACTTTGAACATCCCACGGAGCAGCATTAAATCCATTGTAAAAGAAATGGAAAGAATATGGCAAGGAGGGCATTAATCAGGAGGGTATTAATCAGAGAGGCAACAAAGAGACCAAAGATAACCCTGAAGGAGCTGCAAAGCACCACATTGGAGATTGGGGTATCTGTCCACAGAACCAAGCCGTACACTCTACAGAGCTGGGCTTTATGGAAGAGTGGCCAGAAAAAAGCAATTGCTTACAGAAAAAAATAAGCAAACACGTTTGTTTTTCACCAAAAGGCATGTGGGAGCCTCCCCAAACATATGCAAGAAGGTACTCTCACCATCAAGAAAAACGCTATGTCTGGCGCAAAAACACAACACCGCCCATCACCCTGAGAACACCATCCTCACAGTGAAGCATGGTGGTGGCAGCATCATGTGGTGGGGATGTTTTTCGGCAGGGACTGGGAAATTGGTCAGAATTGAAGGAATGATGGATGGCTCTAAATACAGGGAAATTCTTGAGGGAAACCTGTTTCAGTCTTCCAGAGATTTGAGACTGGGACGGGGGTTCCAGCATGACAATGACCCTAAGCATACTGCTAAAACAACACTAGAGTGGTTTACGGGGAAACATTTAAATGTCTTGGAATGGCCTTGTCAAAGCCCAGACCTCCATCCAATTGAGAATCTGTAGTATGACTTAAAGATTGCTGTACATCAGTGGAACCCATCCAACTTGAAGGAGCTGGAGCAGTTTTTCCTTGAAGAATGGGCAAAAATACCAGTGGCTAGTTGTGCCAAGCTTTTGAGACATACCCCAAGAGACTTGCAGCTGTAATTGCTGCAAAAGGTGGCTCTACAAAGTATTGACTATGGGGGGGTGAATAGTTATGCATGCTCAAGTTTTCAGTTTTTTTGTCTTATTTCTTGTTTGTTTCACAATAAAAAATATTTAACATCTTGAAAGTGGTAAGTGTTTTGTGTAAATCAAATGATACAAATCCCCCAAAAATCTATTTTAATTCCATGTTGTAAGGCAACAAAATAGGTAAAATGCCAAGGGGGTGAATATTTTCG
The DNA here is from genome assembly GCF_002021735.2 of Oncorhynchus kisutch. Lineage (NCBI taxonomy): Eukaryota > Metazoa > Chordata > Actinopteri > Salmoniformes > Salmonidae > Oncorhynchus > Oncorhynchus kisutch. The sequence goes on from NC_034179.2 coordinate 20,714,285, forward strand.
CAAGCCACTGTTTCACCCTGCATCTCACTGCTGGCTTGCTTCTGAAGCTACGCAGGGTTTGTTCTGGTCAGACCCTGGATGGGAGACCAGATACTTCTGGAAGTGGTGTTGGAGGGCCAGTAGCAGGCACTCTTTCTTCTGGTCTAAAAAAATATCCCAATGCAGTGATTGGAGACATTGCCCTGTATAGGGTGCTGTCTTTCGGATGGGACATTCAATGGGTGTCCTGACTCTTTGTGGTCACTATTGTAAAGGGACACACATGATCTTTTCCATGCATTAAATGGAAAAAGAATAATGAATGTACAGTGGGAATTAAGTTTATTTATTTTACGCGTTGCAACAAGGCATATCTGTATGTAAAAAAGGATTTGTCAAAAATATACTAATCTCTTGTGGACAGATCTATGCAAACATAACTGGTGCCGTATAATCTGGCTGCAAGGAATGGAATGAGTGGAATGGGACATTCACTCACTCACCCATTCACACTCTTAGCCCCCTCACTCACTCCTTCTTTCCCTCACTCCCTCACTCCCTCACCAGGGGTGGAAAGATGAGTATCTCAGTCAACTAGAAGTAATGTTACTTTAATTACATTTTACTCAAGTAGAAGTAAAATGACTGACTTTGGCAAACTATTTCCCAGCAGCCCCAGATGATGCTTCTACATCTGTCCCCGGCATGGACGACCCCTTGGTCCTGACTCTTTCCAACCTGCACCTGCAGATCAACATCCAGGAGGGGGAGAATGCCAAGCTGAAGAAGAAGAGCTACTACCTCCATACTGAGGTACAGAGGGATGAGAGGGCTGTTCAATGGGTCCGCGAGAACGAAGGCAACTTGGCCAAGCTGGAGAACATTCTCCTTGTGGAAAAAGAGAGACTGGGGCAGTGCACTGGCTCACTGGTGGCTGTCATTGATGAGATAGAATAGTTCAGGCTGGAGGGGGACAAGGTGTTTGACTAAGTCCAGAAGCTGCATGCCACCCTGGAGGGTCTGCACCAGAAGGTGGAGTGCCAGAAGGTGGAGCTTTCACAGGAGTTGGGGGAGGAAGAGTCACAGGGGCTCACCCAGGAGTACAAGCAGCTTGGCAACCTGGAGCCTCAGCCTGAGGAAGTGCAGCAGGTTGTGGTGGTGGTCATGGAGGAGGAGACGAAGGAGGAAGAGCCCAATGTGTAGGAGCCAGAGAAGCCTCAGAAGAGGAAGGAGAACAAGGCCAAAAAGAAATGCAACTGCTTCTCTTCCCTGTGGAACTAGGCCTGATATGAACAACAGGGAACTCACCGTGCAGAAGAAGAAGTATCCCCCAATATTCCTTTGACCAATTGATTTAATAAATACACTTTTTAATTTGTTTTACAAACCAACTTGCTAGGTAAGAAATACTAAATAGATCTATATAGATAAATAAATCGAATAAATAAATCGATATCTATCTAAATAGATAAATAAAATAAATCTAAATAGATAATCCTGAATTATAATAATGTAATATGATTATAATAACTGATCAGAAATTATTTATGAATAAATAAATAAAAATATGCTCAGTCTGTGTCAAAGAAAAAGATGGAGGAGGAGAGCCGGGTGTAGATGTGTGGAGTGGCTATTTTTATGTGCTAGAACTTAGAGAAACTTCTAAAGAGAAAACAACTTGATAACTTTGGTTCTCTCGTTGTTAACTGTGAACCCATCCACTAAGTGAGCTAACTCCCCTCCCAGCCACTCACGGGCCCATCAGTTGTAATCAGAGCAAAATTAAGGTTTGATTTTGAGTGTTGACCCCTAGTGTCAGAGCACAGGTCATTAGTTTGATGAAGTTCTGTAGAGGAAGCAGCATCCTGTGGGACCCTGGCTTTAATTACTCTAATATTGCATTAGAGAGAAGCGCTCAGTTCCCTCTCCTTGCTCTTGGCACAATCAAGATTGGCCTTTGAAGTGTTTTACTAGGAGTGCAGGCTTTGTTAAAAGACAGGGATACATAGACACCCTCTGAATTGCTAAATAAAACCTTTGGAATAAGGGGGCTGTAGAGAGGAGATAGTATGTCTTTTTATTAATGTAAAAAGAAAATGGTCAAATATTTGTTTTCCCAGAGAACAAATGCATTAAATCAAGGAATAATGTAATGCTTACCGGATGAATATCATAGAGACAGTTAGAGGATACAATAATGTATCTGTTCCATTATGTCATCTGTGAGAGAATGGACAACGTCATTAAGACCATCTACATTTTTAAGTAGTCCATTTTCTTCTTCTACTGCTTCGATGAGTTGGTAAACAAACTGAAAGGGTGCATACTGACACCTGGAGTATGTTGTTTGAACAGGTATAAAGCCAAGGTTGGGATTTACTACCACCTGCAGTTATGGAATGTTTGCTCACAAGTATGATTCATTGGAATTATATTTCTTCAAAATTGTGAAATTCCTCAATGTCGCCACCCATGCTAAATCTGGCTTTTGCGCACTAGAGTCCTCCATATATCACTATGATGAATGTCAATTTCCCATCCTACCCCTGAAGCCCAAATGGACCAACCAGCTTCGAGGAACGTTTCCCTCTCTTCGGGCTCACAAAATTTCACTAAAAGTCGCCAGTCAGCATCGCCCAAAGGTTCCCCGCCCACTTCGCTTCTCATCACTTTTCTTCCATTAAAAATGAATGACTTCCGTTGTTTCATTGCCACAGATTGTCTTCAGTTAACGTGTACTGTTACTTGTGGAGTTTGCTAGTGCCAGCCTAGTTAGCTGAAATTGTAGCTTGTCTTGGGAACTTTAATAAAATATTTTTCAGTTACCTTTTTCTCAATTGAATGGAAGTAACCATTGACCTACAAAAAGCTACATTTGATAGCATAATAGTCTGCAACGTTACTGGGAGAACTGACACAGAAACTAGCCCCACAGCATCATTTAGCTGAAGTTCACCTACCCTCCCAGCTAGCACAGTGGATCTGGGCCAATTCCGACTGAGAGTCGGGACACTCTGCTGAGAGTTAGACACGACCGACGTCATGTGGCCCAAGTCTGGGCCGCCTTAGGCAGTATTACAGGGGTATCGAACCATGCTGTAGTGACTCCTGTGGCGGGCCAGGTGCATGCACGCTGACATGGTCACCAGGTGCATGGTGTTTCCTCCGACACCATTTTTTTCCTGGTGGATGGGTATAATTTGTATTCATAAAATGTATAATAGTAATATTTAAAATGACCAAATCTGGTAATTTTATAGACATTTATTTAAATTTGCATCGGGCCTTTTCTGGGGTGATTCTGGTAAGATGACGGCAAAGTCAGCTGAATTCCGGTACATCGGGCCGATTCTGGCCAGTCATTCCTTTTGATTCTGGGCCGAGTCCAACACCCAATTCCGGGTCGATTCAATCAGTTCCCACCCCCCAGAAGAGGGGCCGATTCCTCATCGCTATCTGGTCCACATATGTATTATTTTTATACAATTGAGTGTGAACATGCCACGGAAAAGGACTAATACTTGTGTTGATGATCCCGACTCCTGTGAGAATGTCAGCATCCATGTTTTTCTTGACAGCAGAGAGCAGATCATGACGACATGGTAGCCTACTATTTTGGTGCATTCGTTTTAGCCTGCTGAGGATGCAGGGTCAGCGCCGGCTGCATTTTCATCTCGTTAAACTCGATGGTGAAGCCACAAAATAATATTGCAAGCAAACGGGCGAATCAGAAACGGGCGAGTCAGAGTCTTTTCATCTTCAATCTGAGCCAGAGACCGCCTCTGCAGGAGACAGTCACCAGTGGAACATTCACTGCACTTCACGCCAAGGGACTGGTCCGTGGGTAAAGACATTTGTCACCATCCATTGAATTTTTGTTTTTGGACATTTAGCTACTGGTTTTTATCCAAGAGTTATCAGGTATTACAATATAAAGACATGGAAAGGAGATGAAAATTGAATTTATTTATTTTTATCAGCTAATTCCTTTCATAAAATGTATTGTAAAAGTGTAGCAAAACATTTAGATCAAATGGATTGAATCGTAGAGTATAGTTCTTAGGAGGTAGACTTACTTCTGAGACTTTTACCGTGAGGCAGTGACCTACCTCTCGGCTCTCTGGGAGACACTCATTACAGCTCGTAGGGATATGTGTGTGCTTGATCTAGGGCCTGTAAACCACATCCTCTGGGCTGCCTGGCAGAGGGTAGAAAGAGGACAGATAGAGGTGGTAGTCTGTCCTGTCTGGTGTATCAGAGGTGTTGACAGGTCTCACCAGAGGAAGGAGATCACACTTCACTCTATCAGTCACTTTGTAAAGAGAGGGAGTTTCCTCCCACCCTAACCAGGGTAGGATGGGATTGGCTAACACTATTAAGTCTGTCACTCCAACGTTGCTAAGGAAGGAAGTTCAACTTTCATTTTTGCGTTAAGTAATCTTATGTCTTATGTAACCATACCAAACGTAACATATCATACTAATTTGAGTGTCTATTAGACCAGGCTGGTTGTTAAGCCCTTCCTTTGAGAAGGAGGCAGCCACCCTTAGCACTGATTGATAGTAAGATGTTCTGAACTCTCATGGGAAGGCAACTGTGTTTTATGAAACTCATATATCAAAGATAATAGATTGTAAAACCAGCTTGGCTCAGCTTTCTTTTTAGCTTATGAATACAATTAATAAGCAACAACAAATGGTGAATAAATAATCAGTTGGACGCCCTTGAGAATGGTTATAACCTGATTGAAATAATTTCCCAAGCTCTCTTAATACCACAACTCACTAAGGGGAGAAGATGAGTGCACACACACACACACACACACACACACACACACACACACACACACACACACACACACACACACACACACACACACACACACACACACACACACAGCGATGGGTACGGCAGTGCAAGAGATGGCAGCCAGAGCTGTTGATCAGGATGCCGCAGATGGGAGTAATACATCCGTTTAGCATTAATCAATGTCGCTCAGAGGTTCATTGAGCAGCGCACTCACCAGAGCCCACATCCTACCTTTGTCTCTCCAAGCCTTTTAATATAATTGGACATTAAACTCCTGTCATTATTCCTCCTGCTCCTAGACTTATTTATGCCTTTCTAGCTTGCTTGTCTTTACCTTTTCATTACACCCTGCCATTCTACATCAGCAAACTCATTAAGGGGTATGAATCAAAGGAGAAGGCTGATGTGTGGCTGAAAAGTGTGATTTAATAAATCTGCGTTAGGGGCGGCCATGGTACAAGACACATCATTCATGTTGTTTACTGGCATTTATGTGGCGCTAGGTGAGGGCACTCTGACGATAAAGACAAAGAGGCCGAAACACAAAGGCAAACAACAGTGCTGCATTCTAATCTAATGCACACTCCTACCTACTGTAAGTGACTGGATCATCATCATACCAACGGAAGGCAGCCAGCTACATCCTAAAAACGTCACTGTTGCTGTAATTCACACCCTGCGCCAACACATGTTAGTGTAGCTGCTGCTTCTTACTACTCTACAAATAGATCCTTGATTTACATGCCCATGGTTAGTGTTGCTTGTGTTTTTCTGGCATTTTCCAACACATTTCACAACACATACTGTATCTATGTAGTTTTCAGGGATATTGTTATAATTCCTCCATGATTGACATACAGTGCATTTGGAAAGTATTCAGACTCCTTGACTTTTTCCACATTTTGGCACTTTACAACCTTATTCTAAAATGGATTCAATTGTTTTTTCCCCTCATCAATCTACACACAATAGCCCATAATGACAAAGCAAAAACTGTTTTAATACATTTCTGCAAATGCAAATGCATTAAAAAAACTGAAATATCACATTTACAGAAGAATTCAGACCATTTACTCTGTACTTTGTTGAAGTACCTTTGGCAGCGATTACAGCCTTGAGTCTTCTTGGGTATGATGCTACATACTTGGCATACCTGTCACGCCCTGGCCATAGAGAGGCTTTTTATTCTCTATTTTGGTTAGGCCAAGGTGTGACTAGGGTGGGCATTCTATGTCCTTTTTTCTATATTTTATATTTCTATGTCTTGGCCTGGTATGGTTCTCAATCAGGGACAGCTGTCTATCGTTGTCTCTGATTGATAACCATACTTGGGTACCCTTTTCCCCCACCTGTTTTGTGGGAAGTTAACTTTGTAGTTGTTCAGGGCACATAGCCCAAAGCTTCACGGTTTGGTTTTTGTTCTTCGTTTTGTCGGCGTCATTTTAAAATAAAGTTCAAATGTACGCTTACCATGCTGCACCTTGGTCCAGTCCTTCAGCCAGCCGTGACAACACCCCATATTTGGGGAGTTTCTCCCATTGTTCTCTGCAGATCCTTTCAAGCTCTGTCAGGTTGGATGGGGAGCGTCGCTGCACAGCTATTTTCAGGTCTCTCCAGAGATGTTCGTTTGGGTTCAAGTCCGGGTTCTGGCTGGGCCACTCAACGACATTCAGAGACTTGTCCCGAAGCCAGTCGTGCGTTGCCTTGGCTGTGTTCTTAGGGTCTTTGTCCTGTTGGAAGGTGAACCTTCACCCCAGTTTGAGGTCCTGAGCACTCTGGAGCAGGTTTTCATCAAGGATCTCTCTGTACTTTGCTCCGTTCATCTTTCCCTCAATCCTGACTCCCAGTCCATTTGAACTTTATTTTTAAATGACGCATCATACCCAGTCTCCCAGTCCCTGCCGTTGAAAAACATACCCACAACACGATGCTGCCACCACCATGCTTCACCATAGGGATGGTGCCAGGTTTCCTCCAGACGTGACGCTTGGCATTCAGGCCAAAGAGTTTAAACTTGGTTTCATCAGACCAGAGAATCTTGTTTCTCATGGTCTGAAAGTCCTTTAGGTGTCTTTTGGCAAACTCCAAGCAGGCTGTCATGTGGCTTCCGTCTGGCCACTCTATCTTAAAGGCCTGGTTGGTGGAGTGCCGCAGAGATGGTTGTCCTTCTGAAAGGTTCTTCCATCTCCACAGAGGAACTCTGTCAGAGTGGCCATCGAGTTCTTGGTCACCTACCTGACCAAGGCCCTTCTCACCCGGTTGCTCAGTTTGGCCAGGTGGCCAGCTCTAGGAAGAGTCTTGGTGGTTCCAAACTTCTTCCATTTAAGAATGATGGAGGCCACTGTATTCTTGAGGACCTTCAATGCTGCAGAAATGTTTTGGTACCCTTCCCCAGATCTGTGCCTCGGCACAATCCTGCTCTACAGACAATTCCTTCGACCTCAGGACTTGGTTTTTGCTCTGACATGTACATTCAATTGATTGGACAAGATTTGTAAATAATGTACATAATATCCCACAGTTGACTGCCATAGGTGGACTTCAATCAAGTTGTAGAAACATCTCAAGGATGATGAATGGAAACAGGATGCACCTGAGCTCAATTTCGAGTCTCGTAGCAAAGGGTCTGAATACTTATGTAAATTGTAAATAAGGTATTTTTAGTAAATTAGCAAACATTTCTTAAAAACTGTTTTCGCTTTGTCATTATTAGGTATTTTGTTTAGATTATTGAGGATTTTTTATATTTGATCCATTTCAGAGTAAGGCTGTAACGTATCAAAATGTGGAAAAGGGGAAGGGGTCTGAATACTTTCTGAATGCTCTGTATGTTTTTTTAATTAGGCTCCTCTCTCCTGCACCTTCTTAACACAATGTTTGCCAATTAATGATGGAGTTCACCAGCAGGGGAGAGGAGGAAGGAGAGGTGAGAGTCTGATGGCTCCAGGATCCTTGGAGACTCCCCAGTCATCAACTGTATGCATGGCCAGGCGTAGAGCCCTTCTTCATGGGTGTTTAAGCAAGCACTTTAAATGGAAATGTACTTGACACTTTAGGAGATGTAATCATCACAGATTAGAATGCAACTGACTTCCCCCAGAATATGCAGTGGACTTCTCTCTCTTTCTCACTTCATTGCTTTTTAATTTTCTTCATCATTTTACATCTTTGAGAAATTTTATTTGTCTGCTCTTTATAACGGAACAATTGGAAAATGTGTGGGTAGTCTCTTTGACAAGCACAGAGCCTGCTGTAGGAGGGGATGTGATAATGTGTTGACAAATCTCAGACAGTAGCTAATTAGCCGGCTCTAAGAAGTGACAGATGTGGGATGCTCTTCTTCATGCGTTTATAGACAGACAGCAGATCAGATCTGAAGGGATAAGTTTGACAGTGAAGTAGATGAAGAGAAAAAAACTCCACTGAAAAGAAAGGGAGATTCTTGACAGGATGCAATTAGCGTTTCGATATATTTAAAAAAAATCATCAAATCATAATTGTAGTGGATGTAATACCTTTAGATTTTTCATAATACCTTTCGAATTTGCTTGATGGCTTGTTCTTCTCTTTGTCTCTTCTTTCTCCTCCTATCTCTCTGCCTGGTTGCCTGTACAGTACAGTGCCTCATCTCCAGGTCTTCCTTCTTGAGGGACCTGCCCTCCCATTACCACAATTACAACTAATATGTCTATGGCTTGGCTGCTGCATCATGTGTGAACACATCACCCAGCTGGAACCCACTCTATCTCTGCTCCCCACTACACTGCCACTACCACCCCCACGGCCAGCCTGACAGACATACAGCTCCACACAACAGGTGGAGAGAAAGAGAAAGGAGGAGGAGGAGAGAAATGAGAAAAATATGAATGGAGGGATAGCAGGAGATGGAGAGAGGGAGCACGATAGGGGGAGGTCTGAGAAATTGTGAAATAATGAGATACAGGTATGGAAAAATAAGAAAGGTGGAGGTAGAGAGATAACCAATGAGAAAGTGGATGGGTGAAAGTGGATGCTAACCAAGGAAAAAGTGGATGGTGAAAGTGGATGCTGACCAAGGAGAAAGTGGATGGTGAAAGTGAATGGTGAAAGTGGATGCTGACCAAGGAGAAAGTGGATGGTGAAAGTGGATGCTAACCAAGGAGAAAGTGGATGGTGAAAGTGGATGCTAAACCAAGGAGAAAGTGGATGGTGAAAGTGGATGCTAACCAAGGAGAAAGTGGATGGTGAAAGTTGATGCTGACCAAGGAGAAGTGGATGGTGAAAGTGGATGCTAACCAAGGAGAAAGTGGATGGTGAAAGTGGATGCTAACCAAGGAGCAAGTGGATGGTGAAAGTGGATGCTAACCAAGGAGCAAGTGGATGGTGAAAGTGGATGCTAACCAAGGAGCAAGTGGATGGTGAAAGTGGATGCTGACCAAGGAGAAAGTGGATGGTGAAAGTGGATGCTAACCAAGGAGAAAGTGGATGGTGAAAGTGGATGCTGACCAAGGAGAAAGTGGATGGTGAAAGTGGATGCTGACCAAGGAGAAAGTGGATGGTGAAAGTGGATGCTGACCAAGGAGAAAGTGGATGGTGAAAGTGGATGCTGACCAAGGAGAAAGTGGATGGTGAAAGTGGATGCTAACCAAGGAGAAAGTGGATGGTGAGCGAAAGGAGTGTGTTATAAAGATAGAGCGAGAGAAAGAGAGAGAGAGAGAGAGAGAAAGAGAGAGAGAGAGAGAGAGAGAGAAAGAGAGAGAGATAGAAAGAGAGAGAGAGAGAGAGAGACAGAGAGAGACAGAGAGAGATAGAAAGAATAGCACCATCATGTTCTCTAGTGATTTAAAACATGTGCTAGTGAAGCGGGATGCAGATTTTGTTCCCTGTCTCTCCAGCGTGGTGAGTGAGTGGCCATGCTGAGAAGTGCTGGACTGAGAGCTGCAGGCTTTTGTTCTCTGTCTCAGATGGTCTGTCTGTCGTTTACGCCCGAGCCAGCTCACTGGGAGCTGCAGTCTGCTTCATATTAACTGCCTCAGAGGTCAACCCAGTTTGATCATTATCTCCTAACAAGCAGCTGGGAATCCCCGTCCTCCTTCTGGTCCATTTATCAGCACTTTGCATATTCTACTCTGTCATATCCTAATACTCTCTCTCTCTGTCTCTTCCTCGCTACCTCTCATATGATGAAAAAAACCACTGTGACATGTTTCATTCGTTGACTCTTCACTATTGACTCTTCACTACACTACATTTTGTAGTATGAATGTCGCTGATATTACACATACTCACAGTGCTAAGATGGAAAATGTTAATCTCAAACTGTTTTATGGATCACTCAACTGCATCTCACTCATTTCCAATCAGTTATGGACATCTGATCTTCGTGGGCAGTACAGTATGAAATCATTCCATGCGTTAGGTAATTGAACACAAGCATAAAGCTAAATAAAACCCAGTCCTTGATAAATCTATAAACCCTACTACAGGGTAAATTAGCTCGCAGTCAGACATTTCTTCCCTTAAAAAAATACATCCACTCCCCGCCTCTGCACGCCGTGCGTTGTCTCACACACTTTCCATGGGAAATTAATTCCATTATTAAACATGCCACACTTCACAAATTTCAATTACTGGGAACAGCACAAGGAGAGGAGGGGAAATGGAGAAGAGAGAAAGTAATGCACGCCCAGGCTAATGCATGAATATTGCATTAGGCCAAGAGAGTAATCAAGGCTGGTAACTCAAAAGTCAAGTGTCTCAAGGGTCCATTTATAAACATGACTTCTGACCAGATGGCCATCAAAGACAGGTCCCTTTATGAGATGCATTTACAGTGCCTTCAGAAAGTATTCAGACCCCTTGACTTTTTACAAATTGTGTTGTATTATGGGGCGGCAGGGTAGCCTAGTGGTTAGAGCGTTGGACTAGTAACTGGAAGGTTGTGAGTTTAAACCCCTGAGCTGACAAGGTACAAATCTGTCGTTCTGCCCCTGAACAGGCAGTTAACCCACTGTTCCCAGGCCATCATTGAAAATAAGAATGTGTTCTTAACTGACTTGCCTGGTTAAATAAAGGTAAAAAAAAAAAATAGCTAGAATTTAAAATTGATTAAATTCAGATTCTTTGTCATTGGCCTACACACAATACCCCATAACGTCAAAGTGGAATTATGTTTTTCAAATTATTTTTTACAAATGAATCAAAAATGAAAAGCTGAAATGTATTGTGTCAATAAGTATTCAACCCCTTTGTTATGGCAAGCCTAAACAAGTTCAGGAGTAAAAATGTGCTTAGAAAATCACATAATAAGTTGCTTGGACTCACTGTGTGCAATAATAGTGTTTAACATGATTTTTGAATGACTACCTCATCTCTGTACCCCACAGATATAATTATATGTAAGGTCCCTCGGTCGAGCAATGACTTTAAAACACAGATTCATCCACAAAGACCAGGGTGATTTTCCAATGCCTTGCAAAGAAGGGCACCTATTAGTAGATAGGTAAAATGTTTATAAAAAGCAGACATTGAATATCCCTTTGAGCATGGTGAAGTTATTAATTAGACTTTGCATGGTGTATCAATACACCCAGTCAGTACAAAGAGACAGGCGTCCCTCCTTACTCAGTTGCGGGAGAGGAAGGAAACCGCTCAGGGATTTCACCATGAGGCCAATGGTGACTTTAAAACAGTTAGAGTTTAATGGCTGTGATAGGAGATAACTGAAGATGGATCAACAACATTGTAGTTACTCCACAATGCTAACCAAATTGACAGAGTGAAAAAAGAAAGCCTGTACAGAATAACATATTTAAAAACATGCACCCTGGCAATAAAGTAAAACTGCAAAAATGTGCCTAAACAATTCACTTTTTGTCCTGAATACAAAGTGTTACATTTGGGGCAAATCCAATATAACACATCTATATTTTCAATCATAGTGGTGGTTGCATGATGTTATGGGTATGCTTGTAATAATTAAGTACTGGGGAATTTTTCAAGATAAAAAAGAAACTGAATAAGGTTAAGCACGGGCAAAATCCTGGAGGAAAACCTGGTTCAGTCTGCTTTCCAACAGACACTGGAAGATGAATCCACCTTTCAGCAGAACAATAAACTAAAACACAAGGCCAAATCTACACTGGAGTTGTTTACCAAGAAAACAGTGAATGTTCCTGAGTGGCAGAGTCACAGTTTTGACTTAATACTTGAAAATCTATGGCAAGACCTGAAAATGGGTGTCTAGCAATGATCAACAACCAATATGAGAGAGCTCTAAGAATTTTAAAAAATAATAATGAGCAAGTGTTGCACAAGCCAGGTATGGAAAGCTTTTAGAGACTTACCCAGAAAGACTCACAGCTGTATTCACTGCCAAAGGTGCTTCTGCAAAGTATTGACTCAGGGGTGTGAATATTTATGTAAATTATATACAGTTGAAGTCGGAAGTGTACATACACCTTAGCCAAATACATTTAAACTCATTTTTTCACAATTCCCGACATTTAATCCTAGTAAGAATTCCCTGTTTTAGGTCAGTTAGGATCACCACTTTATTTTAACAATGTGAAATGTCAGAATAATAGTAAAGAGAATAATTTATTTCAGCTTTTATTTCTTTCATCACATTCCCAGTGGGTCAGAAGTTTACATACACTCAATTAGTGTTTGGTAGCATTGGCCTTTAAATTGTTTAACTTGGGTCAAACGTTTTGGGTAGCCTTCCACAAGCTTCCCACAATAAGTTGGGTGAATTGTGGCCCATTCCTCCTGACAGAGCTGATGTAACTGAGTCAGGTTTGTAGGCCTCCTTGCTGGCACATGCTTTTTCAGTTCTATATTTTCTATGGGCTTGAGGTCACGGCATTGTGATGGCCACTCCAATACCTTGACTTTGTTGTCCTTAAGCCATTTTGCCACAACTTAGGAAGTATGCTTGGGGTCATTGTCCATTTAGAAGATCCATTTGCAACCAAGTTTTAACTTCCTGACTGATGTCTTGAGATGTTGCTTCAATATATCCACATAATTTTTCTCCCTCATGATGCCATCTATTTTGTGAAGTGCACCAGTCCCTCCTGCAGCAAAACACCCCCACAACATGATGCTGTCACCCCCTTGCTTCACGTTTGGGATGGTGTTCTTTGGCTTGCAAGCCTCCCCCTTTTTCCTCCTAAAATAATGATGGCCATTATGGTCAAACAGTTCTATTTATGTTTCATCAGAACAGAGGACATTCCTCCAAAAAGTACGATACTTGTCGCCGTGTGCAGTTGCAAACCGTAGTCTGGCTTTTTTATGGCGTTTTGGAGCTGTGGCTTCTTCCTTGCTGACTGGCCTTTCAGGTATGTCGATATAGTTTTACTGTGGATATAGATACTTTTGTAGCAGTTTCCTCCAGTATCTTCACAAGGTCTTGCTGTTGTTCTGGGATTGATTTGCACCTTTCGCACCAAAGTATGTTAATCTCTAGGAGACAGAATGCATCTCCTTCTTGAGCTGTATGACGGCTGCGTGGTCCCATGGTGTTTATACTTGCATACTATTGTTTGTACAGATGAACGTGGTACCTTCGGGCATTTGGAAATTGCTCCCCTAGGATGAACTAGACTTGTGGAAATCTGCTATTTTTTTCTGATTTCTTTTGATTTTCCCATGATGTCAAGCCAAGAGGCACTGAGTTTGAAGTCCTTGAAATAAATCCACATAAATCCCCCTCCAATTGACTCAAATGATGTCAATTAGCCTGTCAGAAGCTTCTAAAGCAATGACATTATTTTCTGGAATTTCAACTTAGTGTATGCAAACTTCTGACCCACTGGAATTGTAATAGAGTGAATTATAAGTGAAATAATCTGTCTGTAAACAATTGTTGGAAAAATTACTTGTGTCATGCACAAATTAGATGTCTTAACTGACTTGCCAAAACTATAGTTTAACAAGAAATTTGTGGAGCGGTTGAAAAACGAGTTTTAATGACTCCAACCTAAGTGTATGTAAACTTCCGACCCACTGGAATTGCTATACAGTGAATTATAAGTGAAATAATCTGACTGTAAACAATTGTTGGAATAATGACTTGTGTCATGCACAAAGTAGATGTCTTAACTGACTTGCCAAAACTATTGTAAGGGTGCGTGCTGGTGGCAGGGAAGTCAGGCGCAGGAGATCGAACTTGGTATAACAGAGCAATTTATTAAGTACTCAAAAACTCCGAAAACCACAATATACAAAATAATGTAAGTGGGGGTACAAAATCCATCGCACACCAAAACATAACTTGCACAACGCTTACAAACAATCAATCACCGACAAGGACATGAGGGAGAAAAGAGAGTTAAATACACAACATGTAATGAATGGGATTAGAGCCAGGTGTGATACAAGACAAGACAAAACCAAAGGAAAATGAAAAGAGGATCAGCGATGGCTAGAAAGTCGGTGACTTCGACCACCGAACGCCGCCCGGACAAAGAGAGGGAACAACTTCGGCGGAAGCCGTGACAATTATAGTTTGTTAACAAGACATTTGTGGAGTGGTTGAAAAATGAGTTAAAATGACTCCAACCTAAGTGTATGTAATCTTCCGACTTCAACTGTATTTCTTTATTTAATTTTCAATAAATTAGCAAACATTTCTAAAAACATGTTTTCCCTTTGTAATTATGGGGTAATGTTTGCAGATTGGCGAGGGAAAACATTTCATCCATTTTGAATTCAGGCTGTAACACAACAAAATTTTGAATAATTCAAGGGGTATGAATACTTTCTGAAGGCACTTTATGCTACTTTGAAGAACTTAAATGTGGGAATGAGGTAAAGCCTTAGAAAACAACACAAAGCTGCCCCTTCACCTTTTGTAGTTATCGAAATAAAAATGAGCTAATGCTGTAATATGATCATTTGCTCTATGCCTCCCCCCAGACTTCCTAATATTTCCATTATCGTACAATCCATACAATTTACCTTGAGGGTTGGAAGTATTGAAATGAATGTCAAGGTTTCTGGAACATTTTTTTCGGAAATAGGAAATGCACATTCCCATAGGATTGCAGTTTTCAGTTTCTCCCATAGAGGACATACCTCTGTTAATTTCCACATTCCAGTCCCTGTTTTTCTAATATTCTGCCGACCTGAGCACTATTTCCATTTGGCATAAAATGTCCCCAGCTATGAGTCGGAGAGGAAAAAAGGTCAAAGCAATTTATATTTGACACAGGGAGTTTGATCGCTCTGTCATCGCCTCAGGGTCCAAACACACCACACACACACACACACACAACACACACACACACACACACACACACACACACACACACACACACACACACACACACACACACACACACACACACACACACACACACACACACACACACACACACACACACACTCTCACTCCTCCTAACTCTGTGTGAGAAGGTGTCAACCCAAGGAGACTTGGGTTGCACGCCTATGATGCTTCTTGGTAAGCAGCAGAGATTGGAGGAATGGCTACATGGTGCAGGGATACAAGGGCGTTTTGGATTTAGTCATTTTTGAGGGGATGATTTTTAAAATAATATTTCTGAACGGCAGCTATCTAGCTTTGTTTTTAGCCCAAAGATAAGTCTGTTAATCTCCCATCAACAATAACAAGGGCCTTGAGACAAATAAAGACAGCATGAACTGAAGGCAACACACTCTACTGTGAAGATGCTTGAGGATGGAGAGAGAGCGAGACAGACAGAGGCTGGGTTGACGGGCAATGTGTCAGTGTGGAACATCATGAGTGGAGTGGATGAAATGGTCACAACAGGGAGTTATTTATTGTACACATCTGCCTGTGTAATGAAATACAAGACTGAGGGAGTCTGGGTAGTGGTCTGCTGCCTCCATGAATGCTCATCATGGTGATTTACGATAAGGCTGGACGAGGAGGGGGACAAATGACCTTCACACACAGTTATCAGACAGAGATATCAATGGGTAGGGATCTCTGTATCATGTCCCCCCCAGGACCTCCCACAGATTTGTGTCTGTGTGCGTGCGAGCGTGCGTGCATGTACATGAGAGCAAGAGAGTGCGAGCGAGAGGAGGGTGGGTGTGTGTGTTGAGTAAAACTGACATTTGAGCTCGGCCTCAGGAGATGTATGGCTGATGTGGAATGTGTGTGTGTGTGTGTGTGTGTGTGCTTGTTTGTGTGCATGATGAGACAATTATATATGAGCTTCTCTCCACAGCCAGCACAGTGTGGCACAGGAAAACTCAATTTCCCTTTCAAAATGAGTCATAATCAAAAATCCTATTCACTTACTGGCAGTCAAACCATCTGCTATCTACCAAAGCATTATTCAGACTGCCCCACCAGGAGTTGGACACCTAATGTCACTATAATTGCCTTTCACATCAGTTACCGATATAAATCACCTATTAAACATTTATAATCAATCCATCATTATCAAATCATACCGTATTTGTAATTTGACTGTTTACATTACATGCCTAAATAACTCCTTATTTGAATAATCCATCTGTAGATGCTCTACAGACTATCTGCAGACTATCAGTAACATTTCAACTAACTATCTACTAACCCTAGCCCTAACCTTAACCCTAATCTTAAACCTTACCCTAACCCTTATTCTAAACCTAACCCTAACGGTAACCATAACCTTAGCAAGCGGTCACTTATCAACAGATAGTTTGTTGATAGGATGACTATTTGTAGAGAATCTACAGATGGACTATCCGGTAGCCTAGAGATTAAGAGTGTTGGGCCAATAACTGGTTTGAATCCCTGAGCTGACTAGGTGAAAAATCTGTTGATGTGCCCTTAAGCAAGGCACTTAACCCTAATTGCTCCTGTATGTCGCTCTGGATAAGAATGTCTGCTAAATTACTGAAAGGTCAAAGAGTAAAAAATCCAAATATATGTTGACCTCTGATTTGGTGTGTGTGGATTGAGTATCTCTCTGTCATACCCTACATCTGTAAAGTATCCCCTGCCACTAATGGTGTTTTGTCAGACTGACAGACAGGTTGTTATGACGCCTTTCAGTGAACTGACTAGATGTGTGTGTCTCTGTCTGAGAGCTTGGAACTGGCTATTGCATGATGCCTCTGCCCATGCCTTGGCTGGGCACTGGATTTGTGGGTCTGCTACTGGTTGCAGCGGGACATGTCATCACCCACATAGGGGCCTGTTGTTTAGTGTCTTTGATACCCCTTAGCCTGCTAGAGTCAGCAATCCTATTCTCCACAGTTTCTCTCTTTCTCCCTTCTGAGAAGTGCAGTGCATAAACGCATGGATGCAATATATGTTTATATTATACACTTTTAACACATATTATGCACCTGAATACTCCTGCTCACACCTACAAATGCGTTGTTGTATCATAAAGCCTGCAATATAACAGGCTTGAGTAATAATTACTTTTGCAGCTCAATAATCATGACATTGATCAGCCATATCAATTTAGATTAGCAAGTCATGCAGCACAATGCATTGTTCACTGTAAATACAAACATTTATCGTCACTGTGTAGGGAAATATTCATTCATATACTGTAATGCCCATGAGTGGACTGGAGAAAGGCACTGTGAGAGACAGGATTTGGACTCAACCAGTGGTGACTTGGATTTGGACTCGACCAGTGGTGACTTGGATTTGGACTCGACCAGTGGTGACTTGGATTGGGACTCGACTAGTGGTGACTTGGATTTGGACTCGACTAGTGGTGACTTGGATTTGGACTCAACAGTGGTGACTTGGATTTGGACTCGACTAGTGGTGACTTGGATTTGGACTCGACCAGTGGTGACTTGGATTTGGACTCGACTAGTTGTGACTTGGATTTGGACTCGACCAGTGGTGACTCGGATTTGGACTCGACTAGTTGTGACTTGGATTTGGACTCGACCAGTGGTGACTTGGATTTGGGACTCAACCAGTGGTGACTTGGATTTGGACTCGGCCAGTGGTGACTTGGATTTGGACACGACCAGTGGTGACTTGGATTTGGACTCGACCAGTGGTGACTTGGATTTGGACTCGACCAGTGGTGACTTGGATTTGGACTCGACTAGTGGTGACTTGGATTTGGACTCGACTAGTTATGACTTGGATTTGGACTCAACCAGTGGTGACTTGGATTTGGACTCGACTAGTGGTGACTTGGATTTGGACTCGACTAGTGGTGACTTGGATTTGGTCTCGACCGGTGGAGAGTTTGCTGTCAGAAAATCTCTCTCTTTTGCATAATGCAATATAAAGTACCAGGTACAACAGTAAATGTTAGATATCTGCATTATCTACTTAGCCTTACAAATGTGCAACACTGTAAAGAAATGTAGCTTTAACAATGGTTGGACCGCAGCTCTTAGCACTACCAAGGGACTCGTGACTTGATTATAAAGGACTCAGACCGGGACTCGAACACTAGAGATTGGGGACTCAAGGTTTATTGAAGACTACATCACCGGAATAGGGCAACCAGATTGTGGAATCCCTAGCCCTGGCTCAGAGATTCACTCAAATGAACCGGAGGGATAGCAGTGAAGAGCTCGTTGCCGGATTGCTCACTGTCTGTGTTGCATGGCTGCACAGCATCACATCATCACATACTCTTAGAAAAAAGGGCTCCAAAAGTGTTCTTTGGCTGTTCCTATAGGAGAACCCTTTTGGGTTCCATGTAGAACTCTCTGTGCAAAGGGTTCTACTGTTCTCTCTGCTACCGCACGGCAAGCGGTACCGGAGCACCAAGTCTAGTTCCAAAGGGCTCCTTAACAGCTTCTACCACCAAGCCATAAGACTGCTGAACAACTAATCAAATGGCTACCTGGACAATTTGCATTACTTTAGTTAATTTAGTAAATATTTTCTTAATTCTATTTTCTTAAAACTGCATTGGTGGTTAAGGGCTTGTAAGTGAGTATTTCACGGCGCATGTGACATTTTTTTATATTTATTTGACCTGGAACCAAAAAGGGTTCGTCAAAGGGTTCTCCTATGGGGACAGCTGAAGAAACCTTTTAGTTTCTAGATAGCACCTTTTTTCTAAGAGTGCAGACCTTAATGTCAGTTTCAGCATATCTGACTGAGATCTAAAGCCGTTTACAGCTGGAGCCACAACCGTGTTGTGTCCACATAATTCATGAAAAACAAATTATTGAATCAATATTCATAACAATGTCTATGTTGAATTATCTTGATTTTAATTTGGTTGCATTCCTAATCAGTACGAGCAAGAATACGTGTCTGTGTGCGTGTCCGTGCACATGCTTGTGTGTGTGTGTGAGAGAGAGACAGTTTGTACGTGTAGTGATTGGCAGTGTATTACAGCTAGGAGACTACCAGAGGTCTTCAGCCCGGACAAGGGTGTGTCTGTGGACCAGGGGGTGTCTGTGTCATAAATCAGATCAATCCATACTAGAGCCAGCAGTGAGCAGTTTCCTACCCAGATAGTATAGTATCTAGAAGCTTTGGCAGTAACTCCTTTTCCCCGTCATCTACAGTATTTTTTAATCTTTATAATAACATTGACTGGCGCTGGGAGATCTGTGTGTTCCATTTGTCAGGCCTTTTAACTGGAGCACCTGTTACTCAGGTCCACAGATCATAAACCCAATAAAATAGGACAATTTGTGTTAAATTTACCAAGCTGTGCTGTTATTGGCTCTGGGCTCGTCAGTCCCCACCTTTATCAATTCCAAGTGGAGCACCTTGGGTAGTGAGAGGGCCAGGGCCATCCAGGTTATTGTCCTATTGATTTATGTCCCTCAGCATGCCAAAGTTAAGGACTGACTGGCCAGAGACAGCCTGCTGAGAGACGACCACTACCTACTGGGAGTAGAATATAAACTACTGCCCTGTTATAGTCTCTCTTTATACATGCTGTTGACAGAGTTATGTTAGGGAAAGACATACTGTACTGGGAAATTACAGTGAGGAGGATGGCCTAAATCTGGCAACCCAAGCATCATATAAACAATGGCACATGCATTGATATAGGCTATTCTCACTGCGGTTGCCAGTATCTGTTTGGAATCTTTAATTAATTGTCAGCTAATACAATGTTCTCATTTCAAATCCAATCAGAACTGAGTGATTGGATTTGAAAAACTAATTTAGATTTTAGTTTTTTTACAAATGAAAACAGTAGAGTACATAACTACAGATGCTGGATTTGAATTTGATCACTGTTACTGCAGGAAATTTCCCGAACAGCAGGAAATACAAACTTGTAGTGTGTTCAAGGTTTAAAAGGTGTATTTTTAAAGACAGCTTGGTCTTCCGGGTGGTGCAGCGGTCTAAGGCATTGCATCTCAGACCCTGGGTTGATTCCAGGCTGTATCACAACCGGCCATGATTGGGAGTTCCATAGGGCGTACCAGAATTGGTCCAGTGTTGTCCGGGTTAGGGTTTGGCCTGGGTAGGCCATCATTGTCACTGTAAACTGACTTGCCTTATTAAATATAGGTTAAATAAAAAAATATTCTATAGTTAGTAATTTCCACTTAAAAAATGTCAGACTTGATTTGCCCTAACTAAAAATGTATCATCCCTGTTTCTGCAGGATTATTTTTCCTGCTGTGTGAAACTCAAATTAAGATCAAGAAGGTAGGGCCCAGTCCTGAAATACAGTGAGGATTTAACAGGAAGATGCCAGTCATCTCTTTGATTGGGGTGTGACAGCTGGAAATCCAATACTTGGGCAGTGGCTCATGCATACTGGAGTTACTTAACAAATATTAAAATAGTGAAAAGTATAGAGCTGGGGAGGGAACAAAGGCATCGTCCCATTTCAGACCTGTCACTCTGACAGATTACTCCTTTTTATTCCTACATTGGGAACAAACTCTGGTCAAACCTTTTAAAAAAGGTGAATAACTAAGGATCTGTAATCTCTCACCATTAACAATTCCCCCAATGAATGTTAGCTTGGGAAAACCTTCTCATATCTGGTCAATTAGATTTGTAAGAGGGTAAAGTAGAGGAGAACCACTCATCTGAGCCCACAATAGCTAACCTCTGCTGAATATGTTGCCACAGTAGGCAGGAATTAAAAAGCATGATAAGCAATAACATTATTCTCAATAAGGTGCGTCATTTTTAGAACACATGCACACACTTCCTATTATTTAAAAAAATCGCTGACATAATGAACTTCATCAACACATATCATGCTTACAACTACACTCCCCCATGCAGTCACACACGGCTCCCCACATTACCAGTCCTCTATTACAGAAACATGTCTCATATCGCTCTGCTTATTAACTTCCCAGTGACAACATTAATAGGGTGCGATGGTCCGTTCAGTTCTTTCCCCTCTCCGTGTGCTACCCTGGGCCTTGGGCCCTCCCCTGCATGCGTTCCCCCTGCCTCTCTCTCTCTGGAGGGGGGAATTGCATGTCATTACAATGTAGTCAATAATGGTTTGCTTGTGGGTTTCATTCTGGTCACAGAAATATATTGAACTCTATTGGACAACTTTCAAAATTGGAAAGAAGATTAACACTGTCATCTGAATGTGTAACTGCTTCAACTGCCAGAATAAATTGTATGTAAGAAAAACGTGTATTCGTAGCCAATTTCTAAATCTACTGTAATATGTGTGTATGGAATGAGGACTTTCCATGCATGGATGCTGCTGGTCTAGACTGAGCTGCATCCTGGCAAGCAGACTCAGGTAATCACAGCTCGCATCAAACCAATCACAGACCCATTCAGGGGAGGCATGTACTCTATAAAACACGGTCAAATGAATGATCACACATCTTCATAGAGAAAGTAAACAGACGTGTGCGCACACAGACAGACAGACACACACACACACACACACACACACACACACACACACACACACACACACACACACACACACACACACACACACACACACACACACACACACACACACACGCACACACACACACACACATACACACTGCATTAAGAGTTAGACCCATCTGGTCTCCGTGGTAGCATAGCACTCAATGGACTCTTATTTCATTATCTCAGCGTGTTATCAGTGACCCGGAGAAAAGTGACATCTGATTTACCTCAAGATCAATTTGTATGTAAATCGTAAAACTGGAGGGCAATAGAGAGGTGGCATTATAAAAGCTGTTTTCAAGTGTGCAAGCAGGTTTGTGGGTTTGGTTCAGTCAGCCCGACAGTCCCCACAGAGAAAGACTAATGGAGATGATTTAGGTAATGGGACCCCTTGGGCCAAGGGGGCGGATCTCTGAAGAGGGCCCATAGTACAAAACGTACTTTCACACCTTATTCTAAGACATCCTATTAATGTCAAAGTCATTCAAATCTCGTTATTTTCAATTTAATGTGCTTTTCAATAGTTGACATTATAAAGCTATTGTGTTTTTTGTTGTTGAAGTTATCGGAAGGATAACTGTCATTTAAAGAACTTAATTTTCTGAAAGCTGGCACATATTCCTTCATATCTCACTCAAATGATTGACATAAAGACATTTCTTTTTAATTATTTAGCAGACTTTCAGTAGTAAGTGCATACATGTTATTTTTTTCTCCTCTGTACTGGTCCCCCGTGGGAACTGAATCCACAACCCTAGTGTTGCAAGAGCCATGCTCTACCAACTGAGCCATACGGGAAATGTAACTGTATGTACACTGTAATGTCTCTTTATGTAACGAAAAAATGATTAAGGTACATAAAGATGACATCACATGAGAACATCATCACATAGTAACATTATACTTCCTGCTTTTAGACACCCACTGTGTACAGCCTCTCTGCCAGCCCTGCTAGCCATCAGTGTGCCTTGAAAATATTACAGCCAGCCAGAGAGAGGACCTTTTATCTGGAGAATATAAATTGATGTTCTGCCTCACACATATTCAGCCAATTTCCACCTCTTTGATTCCGGACCAAAGCAGAATTTGTCAGATCACACATGACGTGTCACTCTGCGCCCGGAGCAGGGAGGCCTCAGCGCCTCACATCATCCTCAGATTCACACTCCATCCACACATGGTGCAACAACTTCTCTGTAGAAGTCAGCAGCCTCTCCTCAACTAAGTCTCTACTGATGTACCTGTAATGACTCTAAAAAAATACCCTCAGGCAGCCTGGCAGTTTTGTAGGAGCACAGTAGAGTATTTTTGAAACAGAATAGCCTTCAACAAGAACAAAAGGTAAAATACCAGAAAATAGACACACATTGGGAGGAGCACCATTGTGGCAGTATGATAGAACTTGCACTTACAAGATGTGGCAGTGCAGAATAAATGCTTGCATGCTTATTTTCCCCAATGGACAATGTTCTTAATGAGTATCAGAAGATGCAGATTAAGCAGGCTACATATTGACTGCATTACCGCTGAGGCCATTAGGTCTATAGACAGTATTCATGTATTCATATGAATTGCTGATCAAAGCCAGAACCAATGGTAAAACTAGCTCTTATTTTAATTACTGTCTGGCTAATGTTTGTCTTAAGTGGTCAGGGAGAGTGGCTGGGGTGGAGTGTGGGACCAGGGGGAGGGGTCAGGGGGAGTGGCTGGGGTGGAGTGTGTGGTCAGGGGGAGGGGTCAGAGAGCGTAGCTGGGGTGGAGCATAGAAAGCCAGGGGGCTTGGTCAGGAAGAGTGGCTGGGTGGAGTGGCTGGTGTGGAGGGTGGGGCCAGAGGGAGTGGCCAGAGAGAGTGACTGGGGTGGAGTGTGGGGACAGGGGGAAGGGTCAGGGAGAGTGGCTGGGGTGGAGTGTGGGGACAGGGGGAAGGGTCAGGGAGAGTGGCTGGGGTGGAGTGTGGGGACAGGGGGAAGGGTCAGGGAGAGTGACTGGGGTGGAGTGTGGGGACAGGGGGAAGGGTCAGGGAGAGTGACTGGGGTGGAGTGTGGGGACAGGGGGAAGGGTCAGGGAGAGTGGCTGGGGTGGAGTGTGGGGACAGGGGGAAGGGTCAGGGAGAGTGACTGGGGTGGAGTGTGGGGACAGGGGGAAGGGTCAGGGAGAGTGACTGGGGTGGAGTGTGGGGACAGGGGGAAGGGTCAGGGAGAGTGACTGGGGTGGAGTGTGGGGACAGGGGGAAGGGTCAGGGAGAGTGACTGTGGTGGAGTGTGGGGACAGGGGGAAGGGTCAGGGAGAGTGGCTGGGGTGGAGTGTGGGGACAGGGGGAAGGGTCAGGGAGAGTGACTGGAGTGGAGTGTGGGGACAGGGGGAAGGGTCAGGGAGAGTGACTGGGGTGAAGTGTGGGGACAGGGGGAAGGGTCAGGGAGAGTGACTGGGGTGGAGTGTGGGGACAGGGGGAAGGGTCAGGGAGAGTGGCTGGGGTGGATGGTGGGGACAGGGGGAAGGGTCAGGGAGAGTGGCTGGGGTGGATGGTGGGGACAGGGGAAGGGGTCAGGGACCACTTGATTATGCAGGTGATTGACAGCTGACCTTGAGAACTGATGTCATCTGACACATGACAGGTAATCAATATCTATATTGCATGCCTTTTGTCACTGCTTAGATCAATATGACCGGCAGCGGTTTGATACTAATTGGTACGATACAACAAAGGGAGAATTAGACTTAGATTGTAGTATCTTAGGGCCTATCATTTAAAAGATACACTCTTTGAAAAAAGGTTTCTAAAATGGTTATTCGGCATGTCCCTATAGCAGAACCCTTTTGGTTCCAGGAGTAACCCTTTTGGGTCCCCAGAAGAAGGTTCTTATCTACATGGAACCCAAAAGGGTTCTACCTTGAACAAAAAGGGCTTTTCTCCTATTTGAACAGCTGAGGAACCCTTTAACGTTCTAGATAGCAACTCTTTTCTAAAATGTAGACATGGAGAGAAAAAACACTTAAATGTACAGTGCAGGGAAAAACATGATTTGACTGTGTTTTATATATACTTCCACACTATGAGGATGGAATAATACTGTGAAACTGTCAAAATTATATGATAATGTCCCTTTAGTTTTATTTTTGATCCTTTTAATTGAAAAACAATCACAGTAAGGAACTTAATTGTTACCCAGAAATGATTTGATATTGAGATAAAAAGCTGCATTTGTGTAAATTATTCTGCCCACAAACAAGCAAATATACACACAGACACGCCTTCAAATCGGCATTAAATATGGGCCTGCGACTGTCATCTAACATTAATCCAGAAATGAGCCTGCCAATCCCAGTGACAGGGAAAAAAAAGCTATTTGTGTTATTAGATGGCTAAATAATCTATGACTGAAAACTGCTAGTGAATATGACAATGATTGCATTACTCACTAACTGGGCCTTCCATTTCTAAGTGAATCAGTAGCTTCCTTCATGTCACTTCTGGTGACAGTGTGTCAGTGCTCTGTTATGGTCCCAGCTATTGGTCCCAGCATGGCTTCTGGGCAATAGAAACCATCACACAGGCATAATAACAAATTAACCATGCAGTGCTGTTTTGTTAGCATAAAACGAAAAACCCAAATTCCCATCAAAATGAAATATCCCAGAAGTGTTCATCCACAAGTACTGTAGTAAAGAGATCCAGGTATTTCCACAAGTACTGTAGTAAAGAGATCCAGGTATTTCCACAAGTACTGTAGTAAAGAGATCCAGGTATTTCCACAAGTACTGTAGTAAAGAGATCCAGGTATTTCCACAAGTACTGTAGTAAAGAGATCCAGGTATTTCCACAAGTACTGTAGTAAAGAGATCCAGGTATTTCCACAAGTACTGTAGTAAAGAGATCCAGGTATTTCCACAAGTACTGTAGTAAAGAGATCCAGGTATTTCCACAAGTACTGTAGTAAAGAGATCCAGGTATTTCCACAAGTACTGTAGTAAAGAGATCCAGGTATTTCCACAAGTACTGTAGTAAAGAGATCCAGGTATTTCCACAAGTACTGTAGTAAAGAGATCCAGGTATTTCCACAAGTACTGTAGTAAAGAGATCCAGATATTTCCACAAGTACTGTAGTAAAGAGATCCAGGTATTTCCACAAGTACTGTAGTAAAGAGATCCAGGTATTTCCACAAGTACTGTAGTAAAGAGATCCAGGTATTTCCACAAGTACTGTAGTAAAGAGATCCAGGTATTTCCACAAGTACTGTAGTAAAGAGATCCAGGTATTTCCACAAGTACTGTAGTAAAGAGATCCAGGTATTTCCACAAGTACTGTAGTAAAGAGATCCAGGTATTTCCACAAGTACTGTAGTAAAGAGATCCAGGTATTTCCACAAGTACTGTAGTAAAGAGATCCAGGTATTTCCACAAGTACTGTAGTAAAGAGATCCAGGTATTTCCACAAGTACTGTAGTAAAGAGATCCAGGTATTTCCACAAGTACTGTAGTAAAGAGATCCAGGTATTTCCACAAGTACTGTAGTAAAGAGATCCAGGTATTTCCACAAGTACTGTAGTAAAGAGATCCAGGTATTTCCACAAGTACTGTAGTAAAGAGATCCAGGTATTTCCACAAGTACTGTAGTAAAGAGATCCAGGTATTTCCACAAGTACTGTAGTAAAGAGATCCAGGTATTTCCACAAGTACTGTAGTAAAGAGATCCAGGTATTTCCACAAGTACTGTAGTAAAGAGATCCAGGTATTTCCACAAGTGCTGTAGTAAAGAGATCCAGGTATTTCCACAAGTGCTGTAGTAAAGAGATCCAGGTATTTCCACAAGTACTGCAGTAAAGAGATCCAGGTATTTCCACAAGTACTGTAGTAAAGAGATCCAGGTATTTCCACAAGTACTGTAGTAAAGAGATCCAGGTATTTCCACAAGTACTGTAGTAAAGAGATCCAGGTATTTCCACAAGTACTGTAGTAAAGAGATCCAGGTATTTCCACAAGTACTGTAGTAAAGAGATCCAGGTATTTCCACAAGTACTGTAGTAAAGAGATCCAGGTATTTCCACAAGTACTGTAGTAAAGAGATCCAGGTATTTCCACAAGTACTGTAGTAAAGAGATCCAGGTATTTCCACAAGTACTGTAGTAAAGAGATCCAGGTATTTCCACAAGTACTGTAGTAAAGAGATCCAGGTATTTCCACAAGTACTGTAGTAAAGAGATCCAGGTATTTCCACAAGTACTGTAGTAAAGAGATCCAGGTATTTCCACAAGTACTGTAGTAAAGAGATCCAAGTATTTCCACAAGTACTGTAGTAAAGAGATCCAGGTATTTCCACAAGTACTGTAGTAAAGAGATCCAGGTATTTCCACAAGTACTGTAGTAAAGAGATCCAAGTATTTCCACAAGTACTGTAGTAAAGAGATCCAGGTATTTCCACAAGTACTGTAGTAAAGAGATCCAGGTATTTCCACAAGTACTGTAGTAAAGAGATCCAGGTATTTCCACAAGTACTGTAGTAAAGTGATCCAGGTATTTCCACAAGTACTGTAGTAAAGAGATCCAGGTATTTCACACAATGTTCCTTTTATTTGATACGTTCAAAAAGATGGCAACTGATATAAATGGTCAGTCACATATTATGGCAAACATAAACTAAACTGCAGGCCAATCTCAGGTCTACTGGTTGCTATGGCACTAAGAGATCCCCTTTCCTACTGTTCCAGTGGTGTTGTACCATGCAATTGACACATATAGGGTACTTACAGATTTTATTAGAGGAGAAAACTACGATGAATATAGCCGGAGCCAGGAAACAGTTTCATAGGGTCAACTTGATCCATTTTTACACCCAATACAGAGGGTTAAACTATGTGCCATCAAGCATACATTCCCTCAGTGCAGTTTAGTCAGTACACCACCTGGGTGCATGGAGGGTACTATACAGCATGCACTAAACACTAATTCAGAAGCACTATATTGTATCACTTTACAGCAGGGGTTTGACTGTCCTCCAGTGACCCAAATCATCCTCCTATGACCCAAATGAAGAACAAAATAGTGTATGTATTCTCATAACTCCCGACCCACCTCTCACATGCCCAGGGCCCACTTTGGGTCTCGAC
Organism: Oncorhynchus kisutch; assembly: GCF_002021735.2. Lineage (NCBI taxonomy): Eukaryota > Metazoa > Chordata > Actinopteri > Salmoniformes > Salmonidae > Oncorhynchus > Oncorhynchus kisutch. Next base: position 20,741,976 of record NC_034179.2, read on the forward strand.
CCACAGTTTAAGGAACCCTGCTTTACAGCATGAGGATACGCCCTGGACCATGTCTTCCTCAACCCATTAACCCCTCACATGCTTTCATCTCCACTCTTCCTCCAACCCTACCCGAGGTACTAGGGTTTAATGGCTCCTCTCCACTCGGCTGAATGGGGTGAAGCACAGCCTAGCCTGCAGCACAGGACACACACTGGAACCTGTCAGGGAGAAGGCTGGAGGACTCTTGATGACCTGGTTTGTTTTTATATCTTCCATAAATTACTCCATTAACATCTCCATAAAGGCTCTAATAAAGGCCTAGGGTGTTCAGCTAAGGAATGGAAACATCTGCTTCTTGTGATAGGGAGGCCAGTGAGGCTTTGGTTCCACTTCATAGAAGATCTGGTGGTTCTGTAGATCTAATGTCTGTCTGGGTTGCAAAATTCCGGATGTCCTGCTTATTCCCTCCTGATTCTCTGGGAACACCAGGGAATTCATTGAAAGTTCCAGGAATTTTGCAACCCTAGTCTGGACTGACTGGGTGAGACAGAGTAAAACTCTGAAGGAATTCTATTTCATATCAAATGAATGGGCATAAAATTGACCAGATGAAATGGAATCCAATTTACTGGTACTCTGAAGTAAGAGCACTAGTGTGTGGACGCATGATGACAAAAGTCTCAAGCAGTGGGCTTCATGATGGAGAATACATTAAGTACACATTATGGTAAAGACATTAGGCCATTTAGATATGGACTGAGATTGAAATATCCATGAAGAGATGGAATGCTTTTCCATTTATTAAGAGAAATATGGAGTCAACAATATGGACTTGGAGTTATTCCTCCAGAGTAGCAGTTTATTTAACTACAGCAATATCAAGATTGGAAGACAATAGGTAAGGGAGGCTTCTGGAAACAATAAATATTGTAAGAAATGTTCTTCTAAAAGAGGTCAAAGAAGGACAAGTTGTACTGTCATTTGTTTGTACTGTAGAGATCAGATAAAAACACACTGTTCATGCTAAAATAATCTCGGAGAACAAATGTAGACAAAAGAACAAAGACACAAAACACAAAGAGCCTGCATGCATTACGATTTGTGCTCCTCGACACTCCAAAGAATTAATCCCTCAAACAGTTTTGACACTCAACCCTGTAGGGGGTAGCTAATGTTATGGCAAGGGACTTCATTTAAGTAGCCTGCTTCTTCACTCCTTTTCTCCCCAAACTGAGTGATCTAATTATTGCATGTTAAATGGGCATCTGGTAAATGGTGCGTATAATGATGCGCTTGCACTGAATTAAGTGCCTGCCTGTCCTGCTGCAGGGGCTAACACACAAATTGGCCTTCTCCTGCTCTCTCCGCCTCCTTCTCCCGCCTCCTACCATCCCTTCTGCCATCAGTCTTGTCCTCTGTCCCTGATGTGAGCGAAGGCAGGGTGGGTACCCTCTCAGAGGGAGAGGGAAACGCCCCAGGTCCTGTCTGGATTAATGAAGGCAGGCCTCAGATAGTTTTGGTCCATAACCCACCACTGTTGGGGGGAATGAGGGGAAATTGCAAAGTCTCATCAACTTAAAAATGAATCCAAAATCATGCAGTCAAATTAAACAGTATTAGATGGTTATTTTGATCAATACTTTTGTAGGATAAATTGTAGTCAGTTTAGTCTAATTCAGTAAGTGTACAGCATTTTGTTCTATTGTTTGAATGTTCTATCATCTAAGTGGGTACATTGGGGGTCTGTGTGTAGGCCCCAATGTGTTCTGGCTGGTTTTGCTTTGCATTTTTACTTATACACACCCTTAAAACCCTTTTCATGTATTTTCTGTTCAAGGATTTTCCTTTTTTGGTATTCCCTTTCATACATCAACCAAAATACATTAAACCTAAATATCTTACCCATTTTTTATAGTAAAGCTATTTACCACTGAGACTCTCCAAGTGTTATTGACTCCCCGATCTATTATTGACCTTGGTCTGGGGTGGCTTGCATCAGACTACTGGTTCCAACACCGTGTGTTGCCTAGTCCTCTTGAGTTAATCTAACAGAGTAAATATCAAGACTAGAATATCAGACTGTCTCCGACTCTCCGTCTGTCTCACTGTAATCTGACCTTTTCCTACATGATCTGCTGTCAGACTGTTGCCAATATGAGCCAGACAGACTGAGGAAAGGTTTCCCATCTCCGCCTGTTTAAATGTCTGTTGACAGCTTCATTACAATGCCAGGAGATGAGTCTACAACAAGAGGATTTATGAAAATGTCATCTCACTGCAGATGTAGATGTAAAACACACATACATGTCTCCCACACACTAACAATAAGGGTTTAGGTTCGTTTTTGGTTTAAGTGTGGCCTTTCTAGTTACAATAGCGCTAGTAGTAGGTAGGCAGCCCACACTGAGCATCTGACAAGTAACAACATCTGGGTGCCCAGGATACTCGTAATATCCGAGTGGGCCCATGCAATGTGATCCTCAGAAATTGAGAAAGAATGTTATCACCACTGGGGGCAGCAGAGGACAGACAGTGTGAGAATATTGTGTCTCTTTACTCACTGTGATATACTTCCTGTTGTAGAGTCACAGTAACACCCTTAGATCATTGAGGTTCTGACACTTCAAGGGTGACTGGAGCTGAATGGTGATTTGAGCAGAGTTCATGGGTTTGGAAAACAGGGACCTCTGCTCAAAGTTTGTAATTACTGTGTGTCAATAGTCATTATAGGGCTATTTATAGAAAATTATGCCCATCTAATGATTGGATGGGGGTGGAGTTGGTTGCGGACAGTAATATTGACTACAGGGCACTGGTGAGAGAAAAACAGACTGTCCCAGCCAGGATGCCAGCCCCTCCTGTCCCTCCCACCCATCTGCCCCTGCTCCACTTGTAAAGCGCCAGCCTCAACCACAAACCACCTGACCTTGGTTCATGTGATTAATGACGGACATGGAGGGAGAGTGCGTATGCTTACTGTCTCGGTAATGGACACATCAATCAGTGACATGTCACAGACTCAAATTAGACATCATTAACTGACAAGACGTGTCTAGTGTGTGTCTAGTGTGTGTGTTTTGTGTGTGTGTGTGCCTAGTGTGTGTGTGTGTGTGTGTGTGTGTGTGTGTGTGTGTGTGTGTGTGTGTGTGTGTGTGTGTGTGTGTGTGTGTGTGTGTGTGTGTGTGTGTGTGTGTGTGTGTGTGTGTGTGTGTGCCGTCTTTCAATGCAGGTCGTTTATGCATGTGCATGTATAACCTTGACTATACCCAGTAATGCGAGACAATTACAGCTACCTATGTATGATAAAAATGAAAACACCAAGCATGTACTGCAAGCTCTGTTACAAGACCTTCAGCATGTACAGTATACAGGTATAATCACATTATGTAATATAATATAATCACAGTCTCCTCTGAGATAAACCAACCAAGAAGGTATCTGTATCGCTCTCTTTTTAGTGGCTTCATCCTCGGCAGAGAGAGAAACAAAAGTGAGAACAGGATGATTGACTTGACTGAAGCTGAGTTGTGTGGGAGCCCAGACACTCTCCTGCTCTTCCTGTGCCAGGCCTGTGGTGTTGTGTGTGTGTGTGTGTGTGTGTGTGTGTGTGTGTGTGTGTGTGTGTGTGTGTGTGTGTGTGTGTGTGTGTGTGTGTGTGTGTGTGTGTGTGTGTGTGTGTGTGTATGTGTGTGTGTGTGTGTGTGTGTGTGTGTGCGTGTGGCAGTGGCGGTTGGGCCTGGGAGCTACTGGGAGCTAGTGTGGCTGAGGAGAGGCGGAGCAGGCTGGAGCTGTTCACTCCAGTGCCTCTGCATGCTGAGGACAGCTGACACACGCTGGTATTAAGACAGACTCATCAACCGTCCACCGATACAGAGAGCCTTTGGACAGCAGAGGAGATGAGGAGGGAAGGAGAGGAGATGAGGAGGGAAGGAGAGGAGATGAGGAGGGAAGGAGAGGGACATCCAAAAACGTGCCTGTCCCCACTGGATAGCTCACCTGTTCCTATAAAATGCAGCCAACTTTCCTCCCGCCCACATATGCATGAACTTTTACACCCCAAATGTAAAAATATGTAAACATGCACACGCAGACATTCACAGACACCCACAGACATGCACACACATTTTGTTCTTCTATCATCATGGGAACCTAAAATGTATTCCTATTCAGAATCCTATTTTCCCTAAACCTTACCCTTACATTAACCCGTAACCCTAACCCAAACCTAACTCCTAACCCTTACATTAACCCTAAACTTAACCCGTAACCCTAACCCAAACCTAACTCCTAACCCTTAAATTAACCCTAAACTTAACCCGTAACCCTAACCCAAACCTAACTCCTAACCCTTACATTAACCCTAAACTTAACCCGTAACCCTAACCCAAACCTAACTCCTAACCCTTACATTAACCCTAAACTTAACCCATAACCCTAACCCAAACCTAACTCCTAACCCTAACCCTTACATTAACCCTAAACTTAACCCGTAACCCTAACCCAAACCTAACTCCTAACCCTAAACCTTACCCTTACATTAACCCTAAACTTAACCCGTAACCCTAACCCAAACCTAACTCCTAACCCTAACCCTTACATTAAACCTAAACTTAACCCATAACCCTAACCCAAACCTAACTCCTAACCCTAACCCTTACATTAACCCTAAACTTAACCCGTAACCCTAACCCAAACCTAACTCCTAACCCTTAAATTAACCCTAAACTTAACCCGTAACCCTAACCCAAACCTAACTCCTAACCCTTACATTAACCCTAAACTTAACCCGTAACCCTAACCCAAACCTAACTCCTAACCCTTACATTAACCCTAAACTTAACCCATAACCCTAACCCAAACCTAACTCCTAACCCTAACCCTTACATTAACCCTAAACTTAACCCGTAACCCTAACCCAAACCTAACTCCTAACCCTAAACCTTACCCTTACATTAACCCTAAACTTAACCCGTAACCCTAACCCAAACCTAACTCCTAACCCTTACATTAACCCTAAACTTAACCCGTAACCCAAACCTAACTCCTAACCCTAAACCTTACCCTTACATTAACCCTAAACTTAACCCGTAACCCTAACCCAAACCTAACTCCTAACCCTAACCCTTACATTAAACCTAAACTTAACCCATAACCCTAACCCAAACCTAACTCCTAACCCTAACCCTTACATTAACCCTAAACTTAACCCGTAACCCTAACCCAAACCTAACTCCTAACCCTAAACCTTACCCTTACATTAACCCTAAACTTAACCCGTAACCCTAACCCAAACCTAAACCTAACTCCTAACCCTAACCCTTACATTAACCCTAAACTTAACCCGTAACCCTAACCCAAACCTAACTCCTAACCCTAACCAGTAATCCCCTTACATTTACCCTAATTCTAACCAAAACCCTAATTGTATACCTAAACCTAACACCTGATCTTAAAATAGCCTTTGTCCTCATGGGGACTTGGGCAATGTCCCTACGAAGGATAATTTCCCTTGTTTTACTATCCTGGGTACTTTGGGGGATTTTAGGCCCCCATAAGGATAGAAAAACCAACACACACACACGCACACACACGCACGCACACACACGCACACGCACACACACACACACACACACACACACACACACACACACACACACACACACACACACACACACACACACACACACACACACACACACACACACACACACACACACACACACACACACACACACACACACACACACACACACACACACACACACACATACACACCTTACCGGAACATTGGGGTAAGCCACTCAATAACTACCTTTGCTTACATTACAGTATGGTCATTAGGTCCATATTTTTGCATGCAGTAGAATATTGCACTGACCGTGTGTCTTGACCACATGTCTTGACCACATGTATTGACCATGTCTGTTGACCTGGAGTGCTGACTGCATGTGGTTTCCAGGCTGTGGTGCCACCATCGACTGTATAAGGAGACAGCAGGGCTGACAGCTTGGTTTTGTGCTACCCTGCATGAGCCTTGAGCACTACAGATGCCACCCCACTAGTGGATATGGGCAATGTGGCACAAAAGGTGGGACTTGATTGGTACCAGTTTTAAAAATGTCCATCTCTGGTACTTGTTTAATTGTATTAGTAATACTGTTATTAAGTGAAATAATACAATACAATTGACAACGCCATGCCATGAGTAAAATATATTACATCAAAAGCTGATATGTAACTGTCAATTCTAGTGTGCCTCTCAGTCAAGGCCTTCGAGACACAGGCCTCTCTGTACTACCACACCATACCATGACATCCATTCAATGGATGTACTGTCATTCTTTGAATGTCACCCGACAAGTTTGTCTCTCCACAGACAAAGCAGCAGTCTTAGAAAAGCACAGTGCAATCTGTTCGCAACGGACTAATAGACAGAGCACCACAGCAGCGCTAGTCCACAGGGGGATGCAGGAGTGCTATCACGCAGCTCAAGGTCATTGAGGTTTGCTGCATGCACAACATCACACCACCAAACAGAACAAACAAGTAAAACATGGATTTCACTCCTCTCTTCCTCCCTTCCTCCTCTTCTCTTCTCTTCTCGTGGGAGTCTGCAGAGTGAGCTGTTGGAAAAGGTGCCTTAGCGGTGAAGGTCACCTTTGATGGCTACGTCTAGTTCTACCTGCACTCCACTGGCGAACAGGAAATCCATCACCTGGCATCGCCATGGTAATAGACTCATTTTTTTCTGGCTGCTGCTGGTTGTCAGGGAGACCCACGAGGGAGTGGTGAATAATTGACCCGGTGCCAGAGGGAACGTGGAGGTCAGCAGAGCCAATGACGATGAGGACACCCCTCAGACTCTGGTCTACCCACACTACCTCAAATACTGGGAGGTACAGAGGTCCTGTAGGGGAACAGGGACAGTGAGCCAGGGAGTGAGACAGAGAAAGATCAAGAGACTAGAAAGAGAGTAAAGGAGAGCATGCAAAGGATAGGTAGAGAGAAAGCAAAAGAGAGACAGGGAAACGGGGAGTGAGAGACAGGGAAACGGGGAGCGGGGAGTGAGAGACAGGGAAACGGGGAGTGAGAGACAGGGAAACGGGGAGTGAGAGGGAGGGATGGGGAGATGAGGATGGCGTTTTTTAACACCATGGCCTGACTGGAGAGGGATGTCACAAAGCCACCTTGACTGAATAATAATATTGACTATGGGACTGCAGAGATCAGAGAACTGTTTTGCATATTATTAATCTAACAAACAAGACCCAGACATTTTTCTTAGAGTGAGACACTTTGTGACTGATAAGGAGTCATCAGTGAGAGAGTTAATAATCTTATTCAATATGATATGTGGACACAGAGAATTGGGTTCTGGCTGGGATATGCTAAATATAGTCCGGTATGACGCAATCACATTCATTCCATAAATGTCCTAAATCATATTCATTTCCATATCTGTGAGTCCTCAACATGTTCTATTCAGAGTGTGCCCAAAGTGTCCAAAGGAAGGATGACGTTATTACAACCTGAATAATATTCTGCTTATGAATAGTCATATATTCTGTCTTTCATGACAGACAAAAAGCTGAGAAAGTATTTTTGATGTCAATGACAGTAGCTATGTCACTAAAAAATGCATGTTAACGGAGGTTTTTCATACAGTAGGGAGGGGACATAAAAGGAAAAAGTTTCTGTATGTAAAAACAGAACAGATTGTGTGGCGGTGTTCCCTTTAGACTGGTTCATGTGTAGGATGTAGTGTGCAGGCTGCTCTTGTCCTGCAGCAGTGCTGCCTACAGGGCACAGGGTCCTTGCATCTACACATGTATATGAGCTCCCAGCCCTGGCACAGATACTGGGGATGGCACTAACCCATGAGGGAGCTGGCAGGCTCTCCAAAATGTCTGCCAGGGCCTTGGTGCCCTCCTTCTGTTTATGTGCCATACAATACCGTCCATTTAATTTTCCCTCCTCTTTTGAGGAGATATTGTCCGGTGTTCATTTGAACAATCAAACCTATATCAGGCAGTACATGAATAAGTTCAAATGTTGGCACCTACACTAGCTATGGTTGTAATCCAACAATTCCAAGATAGATGCAGTTACAACCAAAATGTCTGACAACTTGATAAAGTTGAGAAAAAAATACAAATAATACAAATACTGGAGTATATTGTTATGATCCCCAAAAATTTGGAAATTAAATTATTTTATTCTAACGCAATTGCTCAGAGAAAAATTATTTTATTTAACTTGTAATATATTTTTTATCAAAAGATAGGGGTAGAAATGATTGGCATCCTTGTCTGCAACACTCCGGCACCCTCCCCCCTTGCGAGGAAAACTGCGCTGAGCCTTGTTCCGATCGTTAGTATAGACGGACCAAGGTGCAGCGTACGTAGAGTTACACATTATTTATGAAAGAAAGTGAAACTTAGAAAAAAAAACAATAAAGAATAAACTAAACGTGCCGACAATGCAGTGCGAACAGGCAACTAAACATAAACAATATCCCATAACCCACAGTTGGAAAAAATGCTACTTAAGTACTATCTCCAATTAGAGATAACGATAACCAGCTGCCTCTATTTGGGAATCATACAAATCACCTACAGGGTAGGGTATCCTAGTGGTTAGAGCGTTGGACTAGTAAACGAAAGGTTGCAAGTTCAAATCCCCGAGCTGACAAGGTACAAATCTGTCGTTCTGCCCCTGAACAGGCAGTTAACCCACTGTTCCTAGGCCGTCATTGAAAATAAGAATTTGTTCTTAACTGACTTGCCTACTAAAATAAAGGTAAAAAAAAAAAAACTAGAACCCACATAGAAAATATAAACTAGAACAAAAACCCCATGTCACGTCCTGACCTACTCTACCATAGAAAATACAGGTTTTCTATGGTCAGGATGTGACAAAATGAGATTAGAGAACACATTTGGAGGGATTGTAGGCCATTCCTCCATACATAATCATCCCAGATCCTTGATATCCTTCATCTGCGCTTATGGACTGCACTCTTCCATTCAAACCACATGTTTTCGATGGGGTTCAAGTCCGGAGACTGAGATGGCCATTGCAAAATGTTTATTTTGTGGTCAATTAAACAGTTATTTGTTGATTTTGATGTGTGATTGGGGTTATTGTCTTGCCGGAAGATCCACTTGTGGCCAAGTTTCAGCCTCCTGGCAGAGGAAACCAGGGTTTTGGCAAAAATGTCCTGGTACTGGGTAAAGTTCTTGATGCCATCGACCTGGAAGCAAAATAGCCCCATAACTTAAAAGATCCACCACCATATTTTAAAGTAGACATGAGGTTCTTTTCTGTGTATGCATCCTTCTTTTAACACCAAACCCATCACTTGTGTGCGTGGCCAAAGAGCTCTATATTCAGGTTATTCCATTGAAAACATGTGGTTTGAATTGAAGAGGGCAGTCCAGAAGCACAGACAAGGGGTATACAGTATATTTTATTTTATTTTGGAGTGCTGCATCAGATGAGTGCTGCATCAGATGACCTGGCCTAAAACAGTTACATTCCTCCACAGATAAGTCACCCAATCAATACAAATGGCACCAGATCATCAAAATGAAGTACACTGCTCAAAAAAAATGAAGGGAATACTAAAATAACACATCCTAGATCTGAATGAATGAAATATTCTTATTAAATACTTTTTTTCTTTACATAGTTGAATGTGGTGACAACAAAATCACACAAAAATGATCAATGGAAATCAAATGTATCAACCCATGGAGGTCTGGATTTGGAGTTACACTCAAAATGAAAGTGGAAAACCACACTACAGGCTGATCCAACTTTGATGTAATGTCCTTAAAACAAGTCAAAATGAGGCTCAGTAGTGTCTGTGGCCTCCACATGCCTGTATGACCTACCTACAACGCCTGGGCATGCTCCTGATGAGGTGGCCAACTCCTGGACAGTTTGTGGTGCAACGTGGCGTTGGTGGATGGAGCGAGACATGATGTCCCAGATGTGCTCAATTGGATTCAGGTCTGGGGAACGGGCGAGCCAGTCCATAGCATCAATGGCTTCCTCTTGAAGGAACTGCTGACACACTCCAGCCACATGAGGTCTAGCATTGTCTTGCATTAGGAGGAACCCAGGGCCAACCGCACATGGTCTCACAAGGGGTCTCACAAGGGGTCTGAGGATCTCATCTCGGTACCTAATGGCAGTCAGGCTACCTCTGGCAAGCACATGGAGGGCTGTTCGACCCCCCAAAGAAATGCCACCCCACACCATGACTGACCCACCGCCAAACCGGTCATGCTGGAGGATGTTGCAGGCAGCAGAACGTTCTCCACAGCGTCTCCAGACTCTGTCACGTCTGTCACATGTGCTCAGTGTGAAGAGCACAATTTTGGTGTTCTCTGGCAAATGCCAAACGTCCTGCATGGTGTTGGGCTGTAAGCACAACCCCCACCTGTGGACGTCGGGCCCTCATACCACCCTCATGGAGTCTGTTTCTGACCGTTTGAGCAGACACATGCACATTTGTGGCCTGCTGGAGGTCATTTTGCAGGGCTCTGGCAGTGCTCCTCCTGCTCCTCCTTGCACAAAAGCAGAGGTAGCGGTCCTGCTGCTGGGTTGTTGCCCTCCTACGGCCTCCTCCACGTCTCCTGATGTACTGGCCTGTCTCCTGGTAGCGCCTCCATGCTCTGGACACTACGCTGACAGACACAGCAAACCTTCTTGCCACAGCTCGCATTGATGTGCCATCCTGGATGAGCTGCACTACCTGAGCCACTTGTGTGAGTTGTAGACTCCGTCTCAAAAGTGACCAAAACATCAGCCAGGAAGCATAGGAACTGAGAAGTGGTCTGTGGTCACCACCTGCAGAACCACTCCTTTATTGGGGGTGTCTTGCTAATTGCCTATAATTTCCACCTGTTGTCTATTCCATTTGCACAACAGCATGTGAAATGTATTGTCAATCAGTGTTGCTTCCTAAGTGGACAGTTTGATTTCACAGAAGTGTGATTGACCTTGAGTTACATTGTTATATTGTTACATTGTTTAAGTGTTCCCTTTATTGTTTTGAGCAGTGTATATTTTGGATTTCGTTCCAGGAATTCGTTGCATTAAAACTAAAAGCAGATTTACCTAGTTCGGTGGAGACGCTCAGAACCAAAAAAGTTAACCAATCCTGTGGATGGGTTAGGCAACTCAGGTGTCTATACTTCAACAGCAAAGTTAGATAAGACATAAGTTGATGAAGTAGGACCTTGTAAACAAAAAGGGAGTAATACAGAGATCTACAGGTCTTTAGCAAAGTCCAGTCAACATTTTGATACAGGATGCAGTGACCTGTCACCTGTGAGGTCTTTAGCAAAGTCCAGTCAACATTTTGATACAGGATGCAGTGACCTGTCACCTGTGACCTGTGACCTGTCACCTGTAACAAGGGCACCATGGTAGATGGCATCCAAAGGTTTAAGAGTAGTAGCAGCTGCACTTTCATAAATAATATCACCATTATCAAGAACAGAATAATCTGCTTCCTACTGCTTAGAGAAAGGCACAATCTGTTTCTGTAGAATAAGCCAACTTTAAATCTTAGCTTAACCAGCTCATCTATAGTTTTTATAACGTCAAATCCTTATCAATCCAAATACCTAAGAATGTATATGAGGGCACACGTTCCATTGGAGATCCTTCTAGTGAGTGAACATGTAGTTCAGCTGAAACATTCTTGCGAGAGTTTGAAAACAACATGTACTTAGTTAGTTTTGCCCGTATTAAGCACAAGTTTTTAATAAAAACTCTGACTGTAGTTTTGATGCAGACAGATTAACAGTCGGGGAAACAGCATACATAATAGTATCATCCGGATGTAGATTACTTTTTTTTTTTTTACAGATTGACCAATAGTGTTTATATAAATAGTGAAGAGAACAGATCCCAAAATTGACCCCTGTGGTACACCTTTATGTACTTCAAGAAATTCAGACTTAACCCCATCAATCACAATAGCATGATTTCTGTCACTAAGATAATCATGAAACCAATGAACAGGTGTCAGAGTTCAGGCATATCTAGGAAAATGTTTTCAATAAAATAGCATGATTAACAGTACCAAAAGCTTTTGACAGGTCCACAAACAAAGCAGCACATTTCATTTTAGTGTCTAAAACATTGACAAGATCATTAATAACTTAAGTGATTGATGTAATAGTGCTATGCCCAAACCCAGATTGGTTTACATTCAAAGTATATTCCACATTTGTACAAAGTTGCACATTTACCAAGGATTCAATCATCTTAAAAGGTGGTGTTCAGGCTTGAAAAGGGGAAATAGTGATTAAGATCACTACTATCCCTGCCTTTATGTAGTGGCAGCACAACAACTGATTTCTCTACATTTGAAAAGTACAATGTTAAATAAAAAATGTGGGTTGTTGAGCCAATAATGATGGGCGCTGCGCACTTAAGCAGACCAGGATCCAATCGGTCAGAACCCTGTGGATTTCTTGTTGTCTATTTCTAGCAAAGCATCCAGGACTAAAAGAAAAGCTCTGATTATAATTTCTCTGATCATTCAGCAAGTTTTCCCTATTAGCATCCAGCCCAATATCATTGTGAAGAGGCTTAGAAGTTATTTCAATGAGATAGCCCACTGAAATAAAATGGTGATTAAATGCATCAATGAGGGCATTTTTTCCCCGTAATAAGGTCAGTGTCTGAATTAAATTGTTGTGGCAGAGAGGAGGAAGTGGAACCCTTCAGGTATTTGACAGTTCTCCAGAATTTAGCCATGTTCCCATTACAATCCAAAAGACAGATGACATAATAATCAGATTTAGCCTTTCTGATTTGTCTTACACAATGATTCCTAGTTGCATAAAAAGGATTGGACCATTTCTGAAAACATTTTGCCTAAAATTACATCATCAATATAAAAAAATATAAAAAACTTGTGCCCCTTTTTCTCCCCGATTTTGTGGTATCCAATTGGTAGTTACAGTCTTGTCTCATCGCTGCAACTTCCGTAAGGACTCAGGACAGGCGAAGGTTGAGAGCCGTGCATCCTCCGAAACACAACCCAACCAAGCCACACTGCTTCTTGACTCAATCCCCACTTAACCCGGAAGCCAGCCGCACCATTGTGTCAGAGGAAACATCATGCACCTGGCGACAGTGTCAGCGTACAATGCGCCCGGCCCGCCACAGGAGCCATTAGTGTGCGATGGGAATAGGACATCCCTGCCAGCCAAACCCTCCCCTAACCCACACAATGCGGTGCCAATCGTGCACCGCCCCATTGGTCTCCCGATCGCGACCCAGTTCCTACATTTGAATATAAAAAACAAAACTACACTACATTGTATCTCTGGGTCCCTCAGGGTAATAAATCAGAGCAAGATTATTGAATGTAAGTACATTATTTAGCTTCTGAGGTGAATGTTACAAACCAGTTGCCATAATAAAAGTGTTTTGTTGTTGTGCACTATCCTCAAACAATAGCATGGTATTTTTTGTTGTTGTAATAGCTACTGTAAATTGGACGCTGCAGTTAGATTAACAAGAATTGAAGCTTTCTGCCCATATAATACATGTCTATGTCCCAGAATTGGCTGTTGTTTACAATGTCACTATAGTCACATTATCACATATTGAGCAACAACCATCCCAGTTTAGGGACACTGATCCTGTAGAGGTTTAAGCCTGCCAGTCAGGGCCTAAGCCTATGTTCCTGGCCTTGACCCAAGTATCATCTCTTTTATGAATGACTTCTGATCATTCCGGAGTGTACCAGGCCTTCAATCTACCTTTAACCCTTCATTTTTTGAAAGGAGCATGATTATTCACAATAGTATTGAAGACACCTGCAAAAAGGCTCAAAGCTAAATCAGGTTCAGGGATAGCCTGTTCACTGAAGTTTTTAAAGTTTCTCTTTGTGATGATATAAGGCTTACATTTTTGTAGTCTCACATCTCTAACACAAACAACTGGGCAATAGTCACTAATGTATTGGGCGAAGACACCACTAGAAACACATTTCTCTGGTGTATTTGTAAAACTAAGATCAATCAGAGTTGACATTGAAAGATCTCTAGGCTTGGGCCGTGTAGGCTTAGTCACCAGCTGGGTTAGGTTTAGGTCATTACACATGTATTTTAGATTGTCGGAGGCGTGCATCTCCCAATCATAATTTAGGTCACCCAGGATAATAACTTCTGATTTAGTAAAAGAATACAACGAACTAGTTAACTACTCGAGTGCACAAAGGTTAGTCGAGGGAGGACGCTATACCAGTTATTGATACATTTTTACCCAGACAAAGGTATAAAGATAGTAGCAAAAAATTGTAACTCCACCTCCTCTACCCTGTCTGTCAGCTCTGAACACATTATAACACTCAATATTAATATCAGAGTCCAGAATGTCTCCAGAGATCCAATTACGCTATAGTCAATGAACAGCATTTTTACATAGGTATTCCTCTAGTCCAGATGGAATAGGGTAGTGTGTAGTTGGATTGTGATTGCATCTTCTGTGGATCTATTGGGGCAGTATGAAAATTTAGGGGGCTAGGGTGTCAGGTAAGGGGAAGGTGATAGGATCCTTAACTAGCCTGTCATGATGACAGAAGTGAGTGCTACAGGGCGATAGTCATTTAGTTCAGTTACTTTTGCTTTCTTGGGTACAGGAACAATCGTGGACATCTTGAAACAAGTGGGGACAACAGATTGGGATAGGGAGAGATTGAATATGTCTGTAAACACTCCAGACAGCTGGTCTGCGCATGCTCTGAGGACGCGGCTAGGGAAGCCGTCTGGGCAGGCATGTTATCCTCAAAGCAGGAAGGTGTTTATCTTGTCCTGGAGCAAGACATCGGTGTCCGCGACCTAGCTGGTTTTCCCTTTGTAATCCGTGATTGTCTGTAAACCCTGCCACATACGTCTCGTGTCTGAGTCGTTATATTGTGACTACACTTTGTCTCTGTACTGACGTTTTGCCTGTTTGATTGCCATCGAAAAGAAGAGAGTAATTAAACTGCCACATCTAGTTATATCATCGTAGTCTTGATTGAAACATTTGCACTGGGATTAAATGTATGTTAGAATAGTACAACATCCCCTATACACTTCCTGATGAACTTAATGCAACCTTGAATTGTGAAGAGAGGGTCCAGGCTCCTAAAAGGATCTCATAATCATGATCTCATAATCTAGGCGAAAGAAACGCACACCTATTTAGGCGAGGTGCTGGCTAGCAGAGTAGAACACTTAAATAAAGGAGAGCCGAACACTAGGAGCTCATATGCAAAAATGTTTATTTCCAACGTTGCGACAGACAAGCTGTCTTCATCAGGGTATAATGACAAACACTGCGAGATGACTCATTTATATAGTGTCAAAAGACACACACAGGATTGTGTAATCATGGCCAGGTGTGGCAAAAAAGTATTTAGTCAGCCACCAATTGTGCAAGTTCCCCAACTTAAAAAGATGAGAGAGGCCTGCAATTTTCATCATAGGTATACTTCAACTATGACAGACAAAATGAGAAAAAAAATCCTGAAAATCACATTGTAGGATTTTTTATGAATTTATTTGCAAATTATGGTGGAAAATAAGTATTTGGTCAATAACAAAGGTTTATCTCAATACTTTGTTATATACCCTTTGTTAGCAACGACAGAGGTCAAACGTTTTCTGTAAGTCTTCACAAGGTTTTCACACACTGTTGCTGGTATTTTGGCCCATTCCTCCATGCAGATCTCCTCTAGAGCAGTGATGTTTTGGGGCTGTTGCTGGGCAACACAGACTTTCAACTCCCTCCAAAGATTTTCTATGGGGTTGAGATCTGGAGACTGGCTAGGCCACTCCAGGACCTTGAAATGCTTCTTACGAAGCCACTCCTTCGTTGCCCGGGTGGTGTGTTTGGGATCATTGTCAGTGAGATCATATCCAAGATGGCGTAGCAGTAAGTCGTCCTGTCGTGTCGTGTCCCTGTATATTTTGTTTATATTTTGTTTATTTTTCGTTTTTTTACATATTTTTCGTTTTTTACATAGCTATCCCTTTAAAAACATTTTGCTAAACCTAAGCTTCCAAATACGCTGGATCTTCACAACTAGCTATCTAGCTAAACTGCAACCCTGGATGATTACCCCTGGCTAGCGTTTCCACCCACTTAGCTTGAAGCTAGCCCGGCCTGCGCTACCACCGTAGCATACTCCTGAGCTACAATACCCGGGCCCACGACCGGTCTATCGATGTCACCGCATGAAGAGGAATAAACAGACTCACCCCATCGCGACGTCCCCCAAAGGCTAACTCTCTAGCCCTCGCTATCTCCCTGCTTGCTAATTCGGCCTGCTAACTGCTAGCTTGTCCAGCTCCGGTCCGCTAACTGCTACCTTGTCTAGCCCGGGCCTACAAACTGTTAGCTTGTTAGCACAGGCCTGCTAACCGCCTGAATCGCCGCGTCCCAAACGCCCACCGGACCCATATTTACTTTCTATCTCTTTTGACTTTTAATTTGTTTATACCTTCCGGAAACCTGCCTCACCCAATGTGATACGGAATCGCTATTATTTTTTATTTATTTTTAGAACACACTCAAGAACCTCCAGAAGCTAACCAGCTAACTAGCTACAAGCTATTTAGTCATTGTTCGTTTTTTTAACCTGGATAACACTCGCCAGTCCAGCTTCCCTTCCCCATCCACCGCTGCCCCCTGGACACTGATCTCTTGGCTACATAGCTGATGCACGCTGGACTGTCCATAAATCACGGTACTCCATTCTGCTTGTTTGTTTTATCTGTTGGCCCCGTTGCCTAGTCTACGCCATTTTACCTGCTGTTGTTGTGCTAGCTGATTAGCTGTTGTCTCACCTACTGTTTTAGCTAGCTTTCCCAATTCAACACCTGTGATTACTGTATGCCTCGCTGTATGTCTCTCTCAAATGTCAATATGCCTTGTATACTGTTGTTCAGGTTAGTTATCATTGTTTTAGTTCACAATGGAGCCCCTAGTTCCACTCTTCATACCCCTGATAACTCCTTTGTCCCACCTCCCACACATGCGGTGACCTCACCCATTACTACCAGCATGTCCAGAGATACAACCTCTCTCATCATCACCCAGTGCCTGGGCTTACCTCCGCTGTACCCGCACCCCACCATACCCCTGTCTGCGCATTATGCCCTGAATATATTCTACCATGCCCAGAAACCTGCTCCTCTTATTCTCTGTCCCCAACGCTCTAGGCGACCAGTTTTGATAGCCTTTAGCCGCACCCTCATACTACTCCTTCTCTGTTCCGCGGGTGATGTGGAGGTAAACCCAGGCCCTGCATGTCCCCAGGCACCCTCATTTGTTGACTTCTGTGTTCGAAAAAGCCTTGGTTTCATGCATGTCAACATCAGAAGCCTCCTCCCTAAGTTTGTCTTACTCACTGCTTTAGCACACTCTGCTAACCCTGATGTCCTTGCTGTGTCTGAATCCTGGCTCAGGAAGGCCACCAAAAATTCAGAGATTTCCATACCCAACTATAACATCTTCCGTCAAGATAGAACTGCCAAAGGGGGAGGAGTTGCAGTTTACTGCAGAGATGGCCTGCAAAGTAATGTCATACTTTCCAGGTCCATACCCAAACAGTTCGAACTACTAATTTTGAAAATTACTCTCTCCAGAAATAAGTCTCTCACGGTTGCCGCCTGCTACCGACCCCCCTCAGCTCCCAGCTGTGCCCTGGACACCATTTGTGAATTGATCGCCCCCCATCTAGCTTCAGAGTTTGTTCTGTTAGGTGACCTAAACTGGGATATGCTTAACACCCCGCCAGTCCTACAATCTAAGCTAGATGCCCTCAATCTCACACAAATCATCAAGGAACCCACCAGGTACAACCCTAACTCTGTAAACAAGGGCACCCTCATAGACGTCATCCTGACCAACTGGCCCTCCAAATACACCTCCGCTGTCTTCAACCAGGATCTCAGCGATCACTGCCTCATTGCCTGTATCCGCTACGGAGCCGCAGTCAAACGACCACCCCTCATCACTGTCAAACGCTCCCTAAAACACTTCTGTGAGCAGGCCTTTCTAATCGACCTGGCCCGGGTATCCTGGAAGGACATTGACCTCATCCCGTCAGTTGAGGATGCCTGGTCATTCTTTAAAAGTAACTTCCTCACCATTTTAGATAAGCATGCTCCGTTCAAAAAATGCAGAACTAAGAACAGATACAGCCCTTGGTTCACCCCAGACCTGACTGCCCTCGACCAGCACAAAAACATCCTGTGGCGGACTGCAATAGCATCGAATAGTCCCCGTGATATGCAACTGTTCAGGGAAGTCCGGAACCAATACACGCAGTCAGTCAGGAAAGCTAAGGCCAGCTTCTTCAGGCAGAAGTTTGCATCCTGTAGCTCCAACTCCAAAAAGTTCTGGGACACTGTGAAGTCCATGGAGAACAAGAGCACCTCCTCCCAGCTGCCCACTGCACTGAGGCTAGGTAACACGGTCACCACTGATAAATCCAAGATTATCGAAAACTTCAATAAGCATTTCTCAACGGCTGGCCATGCCTTCCGCCTGGCTACTTCAACCTCGGCCAACAGCTCCGCCCCCCCCGCAGCTCCTCGCCCAAGCCTCTCCAGGTTCTCCTTTACCCAAATCCAGATAGCAGATGTTCTGAAAGAGCTGCAAAACCTGGACCCGTACAAATCAGCTGGGCTTGACAATCTGGACCCTCTATTTCTGAAACTATCTGCCACCATTGTCGCAACCCCTATTACCAGCCTGTTCAACCTCTCTTTCATCTCGTCTGAGATCCCCAAGGATTGGAAAGCTGCCGCAGTCATCCCCCTCTTCAAAGGGGGAGACACCCTGGACCCAAACTGTTACAGACCTATATCCATCCTGCCCTGCCTATCTAAGGTCTTCGAAAGCCAAGTCAACAAACAGGTCACTGACCATCTCGAATCCCACCGTACCTTCTCCGCTGTGCAATCTGGTTTCCGAGCCGGTCATGGGTGCACCTCAGCCACACTCAAGGTACTAAACGACATCATAACCGCCATCGATAAAAGACAGTACTGTGCAGCCGTCTTCATCGACCTCGCCAAGGCTTTCGACTCTGTCAATCACCATATTCTTATCGGCAGACTCAGTAGCCTCGGTTTTTCGGATGACTGCCTTGCCTGGTTCACCAATTACTTTGCAGACAGAGTTCAGTGTGTCAAATCGGAGGGCATGCTGTCCGGTCCTCTGGCAGTCTCTATGGGGGTGCCACAGGGTTCAATTCTCGGGCCGACTCTTTTCTCTGTGTATATCAATGATGTTGCTCTTGCTGCGGGCGATTCCCTGATCCACCTCTACGCAGACGACACCATTCTATATACTTTCGGCCCGTCTTTGGACACTGTGCTATCTAACCTCCAAACAAGCTTCAATGCCATACAACACTCCTTCCGTGGCCTCCAACTGCTCTTAAACGCTAGTAAAACCAAATGCATGCTTTTCAACCGGTCGCTGCCTGCACCTGCATGCCCGACTAGCATCACCACCCTGGATGGTTCCGACCTAGAATATGTGGACGTCTATAAGTACCTAGGTGTCTGGCTAGACTGCAAACTCTCCTTCCAGACTCATATCAAACATCTCCAATCGAAAATCAAATCAAGAGTCGGCTTTCTATTCCGCAACAAAGCCTCCTTCACTCAAGCCGCCAAGCTTACCCTAGTAAAACTGACTATCCTACCGATCCTCGACTTCGGCGATGTCATCTACAAAATGGCTTCCAACACTCTACTCAGCAAACTGGATGCAGTCTATCACAGTGCCATCCGTTTTGTCACTAAAGCACCTTATACTACCCACCACTGCGACTTGTATGCTCTAGTCGGCTGGCCCTCGCTACATATTCGTCGCCAGACCCACTGGCTCCAGGTCATCTACAAGTCTATGCTAGGTAAAGCTCCGCCTTATCTCAGCTCACTGGTCACGATGGCAACACCCATCCGTAGCACGCGCTCCAGCAGGTGTATCTCACTGATCATCCCTAAAGCCAACACCTCATTTGGCCGCCTTTCGTTCCAGTACTCTGCTGCCTGTGACTGGAACGAATTGCAAAAATCGCTGAAGTTGGAGACTTTCATCTCCCTCACCAACTTCAAACATCAGCTATCTGAGCAGCTAACCGATCGCTGCAGCTGTACATAGTCTATTGGTAAATAGCCCACCCTTTTCACCTACCTCATCCCCGTACTGTTTTTATTTATTTACTTTTCTGCTCTTCTGCACACCAATATCTCTACCTGTACATGACCATCTGATCTTTTATCACTCCAGTGTTAATCTGCAAAATTGTAATTATTTGCCTACCTCCTCATGCCTTTTGCACACATTGTATATAGACCCCCCCTTCATTTTCTACTGTGTTATTGACTTGTTAATTGTTTACTCCATGTGTAACTCTTTGTTGTATGCTCACACTGCTATGCTTTATCTTGGCCAGGTCGCAGTTGCAAATGAGAACTTGTTCTCAACTAGCCTACCTGGTTAAATAAAGGTGAAAAAAATAAAATAAATAAATAAATAAAATAAAAATTGTCATGCTGAAAGACCCAGCCACGTTTCATCTTCAATGCCCTTGCTGATGGAAGGAGGTTTTCACTCAAAATCTCACGATACATGGAAGATTCATTCTTTCCTTTACACGGATCAGTCGTCCTGGTCCCTTTGCAGAAAAACAGTCCCAAAGCATGATGTTTCCACCCCCATGCTTCACAGTAGGTATGGTGTTCTTTGGATGCAACTCAGCATTCTTTGTCCTCCAAACACGACGAGTTGAGTTTTTACCAAAAAGTTCTATTTTGGTTTCACCATATGACATTCTCCCAATCTTCTTCTGGATCATCCAAATGCTCTCTAGCAAACTTCAGACGGGCCTGGACATGTACTGGCTTAAGCAGGGGGACACGTCTGGCACTGCAGGATTTGAGTCCCTGGCGGCGTAGTGTGTTACTGATGGTAGGCTTTGTTACTTTGGTCCCAGCTCTCTGCAGGTCATTCAATATTGTCCCCCTGTGTGGTTCTGGGATTTTTGCTCACCATTCTTGTGGTCATTTTGACCCCACGGGGTGAGATCTTGCGTGGAGCCCCAGATCGAGGGAGATTATCAGTGGTCTTGTATGTCTTCCATTTCCTTATAATTGCTCCCACAGTTGATTTCTTCAAACCAAGCTGCTTACCTATTGCAGATTCAGTCTTCCCAGCCTGGTGCAGGTCTACAATTTTGTTTCTGGTGTCCTTTGACAGCTCTTTGGTCTTGGCCATAGTGGAGTTTGGAGTGTGACTGTTTGAGGTTGTGGACAGGTGTCTTTTATACTGATAACAAGTTCAAACAGGTGCCATTAATACAGGTAACGAGTGGAGGACAGAGAAGCCTCTTAAAGAAGAAGTTACAGGTCTGTGAGAGCCAGAAATCTTGCTTGTTTGTAGATGACCAAATGTTATTTTCCACCATAATTTGCAAATAAATTCATAAAAAATCCTAGTATGGGATTTTCTGGATTTTGTTTCTCAATTTGTCTGTCATAGTTGAAGTGTACCTATGATGAAAATCACAGGCCCCTCTCATCTTTTTAAGTGGGAGAACTTGCACAATTGGTGGCTGACTAAATACTTTTTTGCCCCACTGTAAATGGATAGTGTACGATCATAGATGCAATTTGGCTACATAAGCATTTACAATAGCAAAATCACAAGAATGGCTTCAAATCAAAGTTTATGTTGAGACCGAAGGGAGCAAGAGTCTTTAAATTAAAGATCCAGGCAGGCTCTCGTTTTGACAATAAATTGTCGAGGTCCCCCCCTCTCCTAGGGAGGGTGACATGTTCGATGCCAATATAACGTAGAGACGAAATCGAGTGGTTTTCTTCCAAAAAGTGGGCCGCAACTTGGTAAGTAGAGTTTTTGCATCTAATGGTGCTCCGAGATACGTACTTTTAATTTGCTCTTTGTTTTACCCACATCATTTTTATCACAAGGACAAGTTATAAGATAAATAATTCCTTAGTGGAGCACGTGATAACACCTTGGATTGGGATCTGTTTCCCTATTTTGGGGTGTTTTGAAGGATCTACATTTATAAGTGCCATTGCATTGAGCACAGCCGTTACATTTGTATTTTCCATCCAGTAGGGGTGCAAATAGACGCTGTGCAGGGAAATCTTGGGGGGAACTCTGAGGTTTCTGGCCTGCGAGAATTCCGCAAGGTTTCTGCCCCGCAAAATGGTCTAAGAACCCTCCCAATGTGTTCTCCAATCTCATAAAACATTTGAGAGAAAGTCTCAGTGTCGTTATCCTCGCAAGGGGAGGGTGCCAGAGTATTGAAAACGTGTGCCAATAATTTGAGATTATATTTTATTATTACTTACTAAAATCTCTTTCTCTGAGCAATTGTATTAGTATGAAATAATATAACTTCCCATTTTTGGGGGCATACAATATAGCTCAGTATTTGTATTATTTAGTTTATACAGTCTTTTTTTGCTCATCTTATTATTTTCGGTCATAACTGTACCTGAGACCCCTTCCAGTAAATATAACAATTGGGAGTGTAAAAGTGTTGGCGTACTGATAATTGTGTAGGAGTTGCAACTCTATTGTCGTCAAGGTTATTTGTCAACCAATTTCTTATCTAAGTCAGAGCAGCCACCTCTATCTTCGCATTTACATTCCTGCCGGCCTCTCTCGCAACACCTCAGGTGTAATGCTTCAATGTGCACTACAGCTAAGCTATTATTTAATTGGTCTATAAAGAGGGCCAGTGAAAAAGTATGAGCCATGCAATGATAATGATATTAATACTGTAATAATGACTGAAGCACTCTTAATGGCTCTTCTTGATTTCAGATAGTAGAGAGTGTTATTTATCAAGATTGCAACACAGCTTAGAGCCAGCCGTGTTGTGGATATTAATCAGTCTAAAATCTGAAATGTAAAAAATCCTCTCATCGGTTGATCTACAATAGCTTTCTCTGTTGCTCCCCAAGGTGGAATGAACCAATTTATTATGATGTTTCTATGTTGTAGATGTATTTGATAAACTGCTGTTGCTAGGAATGCCCTTTGTGTGTGTCTGCTGTAATTAACACATTGAGCACAGCCTTGCACAGTGTTGTTTCTACATAACATGTGAAATCGCCCTCGTAATAAAAACATTCCAGGAATGTAATTGATTGTGGTAACAAAACATTCTGTATCTAAAGCGTAACAGGAAATCAGGTGTAGGAGATGATAATGAAGTCATCTTACAGTAGACGATCAGAGGATCTAAGGAGGAAGTGCTAATCATCTTTGGGCCTGGGAAAGGATTGTTCTACAGGCTGTGGGCTCTGCGACTGTTTATGTGCCCAAACCTCATAAATCAGATCTAAGCATCTCAAAGATGCACCACTACAGTGTGTGAGGAGGTGCGGATAAGGACAGATATCCTAATCCCTTCTCAACTTTTAGCCCCCACTCAACAATACAAGACACATACACCTACCTGTGTATACATATGTATATCTTAATGACTGTTAATCAAAAACTTTCATCCATACTCCTTAGTAGCCAGTACCGTAGAAGATGGTGTTTGTGTGTACATGTATATATCTGACAGGAAGACCCTACACTGAGAGTGTGTATAAAGACAATGTCATGTGAATGTGTCTCAGGGAGACACCAGCTGTAGGGCTGACGCTGCCTCCTCAAACTGGGCTAAGCACTCACAGACAGCTTCTCACACAGCCTCTCTCACAGACAGACAAGACAGTGGAGATAGTGGAGATAAGACAATGGGCTGGGCCTCGTCTCATCTCTGTGCTCCTCACACGGGACACAGGGATCTGGCACACTCAATCTTGGCCTGATCTTGAACGAGGCTTTATCAGGTTTGGCCACAAAGCCGATTAGTGGATTCCACCACAGTCTGGTAGAACAGAGAGAGGCTGGCTGTCTTAGCTCACCTCCCATAGGAATCCACTGGCCGACAACTGCATACTATACAGCTCTGTTTGTGAAAGAATGGGAATGTAAGGAAACAGAGAGAGAGATGGGGCCCTAAACAGAGAGTACACAGTGGCAGAATACCTGACCACTGTGACTGACCCAAAATTAAGGAAAGCTTTGACTATGTACAGACTCAGTGAGCAGCCTTGCATTGAGAAAGGCCGCCGTAGGCAGACCTGGCTCTCAAGAGAAGACAGGCTATGTGCGCACTGCCCACAAAATGAGGTGAAATCTGAGCTGCACTTCCTCACCTCTTGCCAAATGTATGACCATATTAGAGACACATATTTCCATTAGATTACACAGACCCACAAAGAATTCGAAAACAAATCCAATTTTGATAAACTCCCATATCTACCTGGGTGAAATACCACAGTGTGCAATCACAGTAGCAAGATTTGTGACCTGTGGCCACGAGAAAAGGGCATTTATTTATGTTGATTTATTTTCCCCTTTGCACTGTAAACTATTTACACATCGTTACAACACTATATATATATTTACTGTTCACTTTTTATTGTTTATTTCACCCATTTCAATTGATAGAGAGAGAGAGAGAGAGAGAGAGACCCTGAGAGAGAGAGAGAGAGAGAGACCCTGAGAGAGAGAGAGAGAGAGAGAGAGAGAGAGAGAGAGAGAGAGAGAGAGAGAGAGAGAGAGAGATAGAGCGACCCTGAGAGAGAGCGAGAGAGAGAGAGAGAGAGACCCTGAGAGAGAGCGAGAGAGAGCGAGAGAGAGAGAGACCCTGAGAGAGAGCGAGAGAGAGAGAGAGAGACAGGAGAGAGAGAGAGAGAGACCCTGAGAGAGACAGGAGAGAGAGAGAGACCCTGAGAGAGAGAGACCCTGAGAGAGAGAGAGAGAGAGAGAGAGAGAGAGATAGAGCGACCCTGAGAGAGAGCGAGAGAGAGAGAGAGAGAGACCCTGAGAGAGAGCGAGAGAGAGAGAGCGAGAGAGAGAGAGACCCTGAGAGAGAGCGAGAGAGAGAGAGAGAGAGAAACAGGAGAGAGAGAGACAGGAGAGAGAGAGAGAGACCCTGAGAGAGACAGGAGAGAGAGAGACCCTGAGAGAGAGAGAGAGAGAGAGAGAGAGAGAGAGAGAGAGAGAGAGAGATTAACCTATAGAAGAGTCCCTTAAGCAAGCTGGTCCTGGGGCTCTATTCACAAACAGACCCCACAGAGCCCCAGGACAGCAACACAATTAGACCCAACCAAATCATAAGAAAACAAAAAGATAATCACTTGACAGAATTAACCCCAAAAACAGCAACCTGGAATGCTATTTGAACGTAAACAGAGCGTAAACAGTGGCAGATTACCTGACCACTGTGACTGACCCACAATTAAGGAAATCTTTGACTACACTCAAAAAAGGGTTCCAAAAGGGTTCTGGGGCTGTCTGCATAGGAGAACCCTTTTTGGTTCCATGTAAAATTATTTTGGGTTCCATGTAGAACCCTCTCTGGAAAGGGTTCAACATGGGACAGAAAATGGTTCTATCTGGAACCAAAAGGGGTTATTCAAAGGGTTTTCCTACGGGGACAGCCGAAGAATCCTTTTTGATTCTAGATAGCACCTTTTTTCTGAGTGTATGTACAGACTCAGTGAGCAATGCTATTGAGAGAGGCCGCTGTAGGCAGACCTGGCTCTCAAGAGAAGACAGGCTATATATGTTAGAATAGTACAAAGAGAACATTTGTTTCTGAGTGGCCAGATGACAGTTACATGACTTGTACATCAGTGACATGCTAAAAGTAGACCTATGTATAAGAAGCATATTGTATATTCTTCAGAGTAATCATCAGCCTTTACGAGCATCTCCAAGATATTCAGAGCAATTCATAGCCCATATGTAGACCACAAACTCACTCCCCACTCTGATTCCCAATGTCGCCTCAGCACCCTCGCAAAACTACACATAATGGAACTGGAAAATATATAATTCATTACTAAACTTTGTGACATTTTGTAAATATAATAATATATAATCATAAAATGCACATTTATTATGCATCTGGCTGTAGTTGTAACAGAAATGTTGGTTTCTCATATATGTAGGCCATCTATCGGTCTGAATTAATTGAAACATTAATTAATCATCTCTTTGACGTTTCCTTCATATTTTCCGATTCTCTCCATATCAGTTGGCAGGGAGCCTTTTTTTTGCCAGCGAGAGACTTAGTCTGTATCATACTCTCATGAAAAGAGATAGAGATATGGAAAAGGGAAAGATGATAGTAGATCAGATAGATGAAAGGCGATAGGTATATGAGATGGAGGAAGTGGCCAGAGCGGGACAGAGACCTTAGACAGGAAGTCTCATTTCTCATGATCACTCACAATCCCAAGAGGTCAAATTACTCACAGTATCAAATCAAATCACATTTTATTCGTCACATGCGCCGAATACAACAGGTGTAGGTAGACCTTTCAGTGAAATGCTTACTTTACAAGCCCTTAATCAACAACGTAGTTCAACAAATAGAGTTAAGAAAATATTTACTCAATAAACGAAAGTTGAAAAATGAAATCCGAAAGTAACGCAAGAAAATGACATAACAATAACGAGACTATATACAGGGGGTACCGGTACCGAGTCAACGTGCGGGTACGTTAGTTGAGGTCATTTGTACATGTAGGTAGTGTGGCCATTTGATTAATTGTTCAGCAGTCTTATGGCTTGGAGGTAGAAGCTGTCTTTTGTACATAGACTTGGCACTCCGCTTGCCATGCGGTAGCAGAGAGAACAGTCTAGTGATGTACTGGGCCATACGCACTACCCTCTGTAACGCTTTGCGGTCAGATGCCAAGCAATTGCCATACCAGGAGGTGATGCAACGGGTCAGGATGATCTCTTGGGTGCAGCTGAAGAACCTTTTGAGGATCTTTGGACCCATGACAAATCTTTTCAGTCTCCTGAGGGGGAATAGGCATTGTCGTGTCCTCTCCACGACTGTCTTGGTGTGTTTGGACCAGGACAGTTTGTTGGTGATGTGGACACCAAGGAACTTGAAGCTCTCAACCTGCTCCACTACAGTCCCGTTGATGAGAATGGGGGTGTGCTCGGCCCTCCTTTTCATGTAGTCCACGGTCATCTCCTTTGTCTTGATCACGTTGAGGGAGAGATTGTTGTCCTGGCACCACTCTTCCAGGTCCCTGACCTCCTCCCTATAGGCTGTCTCATTGTTGTCGATGATGAGGCCTACCGGAACCCCCATCAGAGCTAGCCAGCTAACTAGCTAAAAGGTAGTTAGCCACTAGCAGTGGTCTACACCGTTAACACGGACACCAGCTAGCTTCAGCTTGGTCAATTGGTCAATACCTGCCAGTCTGCACAGCGCGATATCAACCCAGAGCATACCAGACAGCTTTTTCTCTACCACATCACCGGATTCCTACTGCAAGCTCTGGACCATTACACCGGATCATTGCAGCAAGCTAGCTGCAACCTGAGTGGCTACTGCTGGCTATCGCGTCTGTCCCGATGGAAGCACCAGTTAGCCTTGAGCTAGCCTCGAGCTAGGCCCATCTCCCGGGTAGCTGAAGAGGTCTTCCAGCTATTTATTGGGTTAAAATATATATTTTTCCAATTGGCCTGGACCCATTTTGCTGACACGGAGCACTGCCGATCCATCATGACTGGTCTGCCGACGTAATCGTCTGAGGAGGTTTCGACAGGCTTTTCCATTGTGACGTCACAGTAGACCCATCTGCTAGCACCAGCCCGCTAGCCCTGGCCCGCTAGCTTTCTGAATCGCCATGTCTCTAGCACGCCTAGCGTAGTTACGACTTCCGAACAGCTCCCTGATCCACCTATTGCTGCTCATTAGACCCCATGATCACTCGGCTACACATGCCTCTCCCTAATGTTAATATGCCTTGTCTACTGCTGTTTAGGTTAGTTATTATTGTTTTATTTCACTGTAGAGCCCCAAACCCCACCAAACAGGCCTTAGATAGCTCTTTTGTCCCACCCCGCCACATATGCAGAGACCTCACCTGGCTTAACTGGTGCCTCCAGAGACACTACCGCTCTCACCGTCACTCAATGCCTAGGTTTACCTCCACTGTAGTCACATCCTACCATACTCTTGTCTGTTCATTATGCCCTGAATCTAT
Source organism: Oncorhynchus kisutch (assembly GCF_002021735.2). Lineage (NCBI taxonomy): Eukaryota > Metazoa > Chordata > Actinopteri > Salmoniformes > Salmonidae > Oncorhynchus > Oncorhynchus kisutch. Next base: position 20,770,112 of record NC_034179.2, read on the forward strand.
TCCACCACACCCAAAAATCTGCTCTTTTTATTCTCTGTTCCCAATGCACTAGTCAACCAGTTCTTATAGCCTTTAGCCGTACCGTTATCCTACTCCTCCTCTCTTCCTCCGGTGATGTAGAGGTTAACCCAGGCCCTGTAGCCCCCACCACCACACCTATTCCCAGGCCCCAGGCACTCTCATTTGTTGACTTCTGTTACCATAAAAGCCTTGGTTTCATGCATGTTAACATCAGATTCTTCCTCCCTAAGTTTCGAGCTTCTACTTTTAAAAATCCATCTTTCCAGAACGTCTCTCACCGTTGCCGCTTATTATAGACGCCCCTCAGCCCCAGCTGTGCCCTGGACACCATTGGTGAATTGATTGCCCCCCATCTATTTTCAGAGTTCGTACTGTTAGTTGACCTAAACTGGGATTTGCGTAACACCCCGGCCACCCTACAATCTAAGCTAGATGCCCTCCAACTCACACAAATTATCAAGGAACCTACCAGGTACAACCCTACATTTGTAACCATTTGCACGCTCTTAGATATCATCCTGACCAACTTGCCCTCTAAATACACCTCTGCTGTCTTCAACCAGGATCTCAGCGATCACTGCCGCATCGCCTGCGTCCGTAATGGGTCAGCGGTCAAACGACCACCCCTCATCACTGTCAAACTCTCCCTAAAACACTTCAGCGATCAGGCCTGGCCCGGGTATCCTGGAAGGATATTGACCTCATCCCATCAGTAGAGGATGCCTGGTTGCTCTTTAAAAGTGCTTTCCTCACCATCTTAAATAAGCATGCCCCATTCAAAAAATGTAGAACTAAGAACAGATATAGCCCTTGGTTGCCCCATACTTGACTGCCCTTGACCAGCACAAAAACATCCTGTGGTGTTCTGCATTAGCATCGAATAGCTCTTGCGATATGCAACTTTTCAAGGAAGTCAGGGAAGTCAGGAACCAATATAGTCAGTTAGGAAAGCCATGGCTATCTTTTTCAAACAGAAATTTGCATCCTGTAGCACTAATTCCCAAAAGTTTTGGGACAATGTAAAGACCATGGAGAATAACAGCACCTCCTCCCAACTGCCCACTGCACTGAGGCTAGGAAACAGTGTCACCACCGATAAATCCTAAATAAAATTTCAATAAGCATTTTTCTACGGCTGGCCATGCTTTCCACCTGGCTACCTCTACCCCGGCAAACAGGTCTGCACCCCCCACCACAGAAACTTGCCCAAGTCCCCGCCCCGTTTCTCCTTCAACCAAATCCAGACAGTTGATGTTCTGACAGAGCTGCAAAATCTAGATCCCTGCAAAGCAGCTGGGCTAGACAATCTGGACCCTCTCTTTCTAAAATTATCCACCAAAATTGTTGCAACACCTATTAAAAGCATGTTCAACCTCTCTTTCGTATCGTCTGAAGATCCCCAAAGATTGCAAAGCTGTTCAAAAGGGGGAGACACTCTAGACCCAAACTGTTATAGATCAATATCCATCCTTCCCTGCCTTTCTAAAATCTTCGAAAGCCAAGTTAATAAACAGATCACCGACCATTTTTAATCACCCGTACCTTCTCCACTATGCAATCTGGTTTCCGAGCTGGTCGTGGGTGCACCTCAGCCACGCTCAAGGTCTTAAACGATATCATAACCGCCTTAACCGACAGTACTGTGCAGCCGTATTCATCGACCTGGCCAAGGCTTTCGACGCTGTCAATCACCGCATTCTTATTGGCAGACTCAATAGCCTTGGTTTCTCAAATGACTGCCTCGCCTGGTTCACCAAATACTTCTCAGATAGAGTTTAGTGTGTCAAATAGGAGGGCCTGTTGTCCGGACCTCTGGCAATCTCTATAGGGTGCCACAGGGTTCAATTCTCGAGCCGACTCTTTTCTCTGTATATATCAATGATGTTGCTCTTGCTGCTGGTGATTCTCTGATCCACCTCTACGCAGACCACACCATTCTGTATACATCTGGCCCTTCTTTGGACACTGTGTTAATAAACCTCCAAACGAGCTTCAATGCCATACAACACTCCTTCCGTTGCCTCCAACTGCTTTTAAATGCTAGTAAAATTAAATGCATGCTCTTCAACCGATTGCTGCCCACACCCGCCTGCCCGAATAGAATCACTACTCTGGACAGTTCTGACCTAGAATATGTGGACAACTACAAATACCTAGGTGTCTGGTTAGACTGTAAACTTTCCTTCCAGACTCACATTAAGCATCTCCAATCCAAAATTAAATCTAGAATTGGCTTCCCATTTCGCAACAAAGCCTCCTTCACTCATGCTGCCAAACATACCCTCGTAAAACTGACTACCCGGCCGATCCTTGACTTCGGCGATGTCATTTACAAAATAGGCTCCAACACTCTACTCAGAAAATTGGATGCAGTCTATCAGAGTTCCATCCGTTTTGTCAACAAAGCCCTGTATACTACCCACCACTGCGACCTGTATGCTCTCGTTGGCTGGCCCTCGCTACATATTCGTCACCAAACTCACTGGCTCTAGGTCATCTATAAGTCTTTGCTAGGTAAAGCCCCACCTTATCTCAGCTCACTGATCACCATAGCAACACCCACCAGTAGCACTCGCTCCAGCAGGTATATTTCACTGGTCATCCCCAAAGCCAACACCTCCTTTGGCCGCCTTTCCTTTCAGTTCTCTGCTACATATGACTTGAATGAACTGCAAATATCACTGAAGCTGGAGACTTATATTTCCCTCTCCAACTTTAAGCATCAGCTGTCACAGCAGCTTACCAATCACTGTACCTGTACACAGCACATCTGTAAATAGCACACCCAACTACCTCATCCCCATATTGTTATTTATCTTCTTGCTCTTTTGCACCCCAGTATCTCTACTTGCACATCATCATCTGCACATCTATCACTCCAGTGTTAATGCTAAATTGTAATTATTTTGCCTCTATGGCCTATTTATTGTCTTACTTCCCTAATCTTACTACATTTGCAGACACTGTACATAGATTTTTCTATTGTGTTATTGACTGTACTTTATCCCATGTGTAACTCTGTGTTGTTGTTATTGTCGCACTGTTTTGCTTTATCTTGGCCAGGTCGCAGTTGTAAATGAGAAATTGTTCTCAACTGGCTTACCTGGTTAAATAAAGGTGAAATATTGTTTTTATATAAAAGTCCCAGGGTCCTTAGCTTAGTGATGAGCTTTGAGGGCACTATGGTGTAGTCAATGAATAGCATTTTCACATAGGTGTTCCTTTTGTCCAGGTGTGAAAGGGCAGTGTTGAGTGCAATGGGTATTGCATCATCTGTGGATCTGTTGGGGCGGCATGCAAATTGGAGTGGGTCTAGGGTTTCTGAGATAATGGTGTTGATGTAAGCCATGACCAGCCTTTCGAGGCACTTCATGGCTACAGAGGTGAGTGCTACTGGTCTGTAGTCATTTAGGATGGTTGCCTTGGTGTTCCTGGGCACATGGACTATGGTGGTCTTTTTGAAACATGTAGGTATTACATACTCGACCAGGGACAGGTTGAAAACGTCAGTGAGGACACTTGCCAGTATGTCCGCGCATGCTCGGAGTACACATCCTGCTAATCCATCTGGCCCTGTTTAAAAGTCTTACTCATATCGGCTACGGCGAGTGTGATCACACAGTCATCAGGTACAGCTGGTGCTCTCATGCATGCTTCAGTGTTGTGTCATGACGTTGGCCTGGGGGGTAGGTTTATGACAGTCATAAATACCTCTTCCCTCCTTTTTTCCTCTCTCTAACCTACTGAGGTTACATTTTTTTTTAAACTTGGTTAACATAGAGATTCTGAGAACTTCAGGAGGTGGGGGAAAATTAACTATATTCTGGTAATCCGAACAATTCTTGAAACATGTAGGTATTACATACTCGACCAGGGACAGGTTGAAAACGTCAGTGAGGACACTTGCCAGTATGTCCGCGCATGCTCGGAGTACACATCCTGCTAATCCATCTGGCCCTGTTTAAAAGTCTTACTCATATCGGCTACGGCGAGTGTGATCACACAGTCATCAGGTACAGCTGGTGCTCTCATGCATGCTTCAGTGTTGTGTCATGACGTTGGCCTGGGGGGTAGGTTTATGACAGTCATAAATACCTCTTCCCTCCTTTTTTCCTCTCTCTAACCTACTGAGGTTACATTTTTTTTTTAACTTGGTTAACATAGAGATTCTGAGAACTTCAGGAGGTGGGGGAAAATTAACTATATTCTGGTAATCCGAACAATTCTTGAAACATGTAGGTATTACATACTCGACCAGGGACAGGTTGAAAACGTCAGTGAGGACACTTGCCAGTATGTCCGCGCTGCCCCTGAACAGGCAGTTAACCCACTGTTCCTAGGCCGTCATTGAAAATAAGAATTTGTTCTTAACTGACTTGCCTAGTTAAATAAAGGTTAAATAAAATTAAATAAAAAATTGAACATATGCGGTGGTACTTAATGAATATGATGTCAGTTCGGTTGTCATCTGAGACATTCTGATCAATGATAAGATTACATAAACTCTACAGTGGAAAGTCTACACATCAGAGTTATCGGATTCACATGGAATTGTTGTTCAATTTAAATGTTTGAATATGAAATGATTTATGGGATGAAATGTTATTTTACCTTCTAAAATGTGATCTGTAGGTTTTCATAAGATATTGCTGCTCACTCAGTGGCCCGCCCACGTGAAGAGACAGAGGTTGTAAACTATGACACACAACCCTTTTCTCCCATCCTATATAAGCCCTTGACGACAATAGAACTTCCTGTTCCGATGAGGTAGGATGACGATCCTATGTTAGAATGTTTCAGAAAATAACTACAGGACGAAGCCAACATCAGCAGGAGCTTTGGTTGCGAATGGTATGAACTTTGAACTCATATTCACTACAGAAGTGATACCTCCTAGCTGTTGAGTTAGCGACCGCAGCTGCAAACGCAGGCTGGGAAGGAACAGACAGAGTATCCCCTCTATCACACAACAAAGTTACTACAACGTATCCAATTGACAACCAGAGGCATTCTTCAAAGGACAGAGGACTCGGTTTGGCAACACGGCCTTCCATCTACCACCAACCTACTGAAGCGCAGCTCAGAGTAAATATTTATTGCATTTTCCTTTTCCAAATGGGCGGTAATTTAGAATGCATAAGATACTGTATTTACGATAGCACAGCTTCGCCTTTTTTCCTGTCTTTCCGCTCTTTCACTCAACCCGGCCCCTTTTCCTTTGTGTAACAAGCCATCATATCTGTTCCGCCTGCTAGGGACGTTTTCCTTTATGACTTCATTTGTAATCAAGTTATGATTTAATTACGTGTATGTGAATTATGTGTGATTAGTTATTTGTGTGATTAGGTATTTAGGTATTTAGTAAATAAATTATTAAACCCAATTTTGTATTGCTGATTCAACTTGTTAGCCAGGGTTCTTGCAGATAACCAAGAATTTACAAGTTTCAGATTATGAGACTGAAGTAAAATTAAGATTAATGTTGTCTGCTATTGATGTAAAATATTACTAGGTCTTTAAGAGTTTATTCGGAAGATAACAGCTCTATAAATATTATTTCGGGGTGCCAGACTCTCTAGTTAATTACATTTACATGATTAGCTCAATCAGGTGATATTATTACGGACAAATTATTTTATAGAATAGCATGTAATATCACTTAATCCGGCATAGCCAAAGACACGACAGTTGCTTGCCTCGAAGCGCGGATAGAAGTCATTCTTGTCTGGTCAGCTTGTGTTACTGGACAGCTCGCAGCTGGGCTTCCCTTTGTAGTCTGTAATAGTTTGCGAGCCCTGCCACATCTGACGAGCATCAGAGCTGTTGTAGTAGAATTCAATCTTAGTCCTGTATTTACACTTTGCCTGTTTGATGGTTTGTCTGAGGGCATAGCAATATTTCTTATAAGTGTCCAAATTAGAGTCCCACTCCTTGAAAGTGGCAGCTCTACCCTTTAGCTCAATGCTGATTTTGCCTGTAAACCATGGCTTCTGGTTGGGGTATGTACGTACAGTCACTGTGGGGACAACATCATCGATGCACTTATTTATGAAGCCAGTGACTGATGTGATATACTCCTCAATGCCATCGGATGAGTCAGAGAACATATTCCAGTCTGTGCTAGCAAAGTAGTCCTGTAGCTTAGCATCTGCGCCATCTGACCACTTCCGTATTGATGTACTGGTACATCCTGCTTTAGTTTTTGCTTGTAAGCCGGAATCAGGAGGATTTAATTATGGTCAGATATGCCAAATGGAGGGCGAGGGAGAGCTTTTTACGCGTCTCTATGTGGGGAGTAAACATTTTGGTAGAGGTGAAGTAAAACGGATTTAAGGTTTCCTGCATTCAAGTCTAGGAGCACCGCCTCTGGATGAGCATTTTCTTGTTTGCTTATGGCTTTATACAGCTCATTGAGTGTGGTCTTAGTGTCAGCATCGGTTTCTGGTGGTAAATAGACAGCTACAAAAATTATAGATGAAAACTCTCTTGGTAAATCATGTGGTCTACAGCTTATCATGAGATCTACCTCAGGCAAGCAAAACCTCAAGACTTATATGTAAGGATATTCTGTAAGTAAGGTTTTGAATCATGTACAGTTTTTGATTAGTTTGTATGCAACATTTGTTCGACCATTTCATTGCGCTTTCATTTCTTCAAGCTTATCTACCCTTATCTACCCTTATCTACCCTTACATAAGCTCTGTCCTCTGTTTGGAAAATGTAATTGAACAACTGGCATGTCTGTCTTGTATTGTGATGATCACAAAAAGCTACCAGACCGCATGGTACATGAGACATGTCTCTGTAATGGAATGGGTTTATCACAGTGTGACTCAGAGAATAACAGCCCAGACACAACAGCCACGTCAGGGTGCTGGGCAGACCACAGATGCATGCTGGGAAAAGGAAATTGGGGCCCTGTATAAGAGCTGTGCTGAAACCACAGGAACAGAAATGGATAGAACCAATTTTACTTTCCTAGTCATATTCTTTCAGCAAAGTTGAATTGACATACAGTATGAATGGTATTTATTTACATGCAATCTACAATATTAACACAGCACAGACTGTCTTAGCATAGTTTCTTATGGCTGTGTGGGTTCTGTGCATTGTCAGGTCTGTGCTGTGCATGTCTGCCTGGGAGATTAGCCCTGATAATGGCACATGGTGCAGACGTTTATTGGGATGACTCTTGTCCTGGAGGTGGATATGAGCGATTTCCACTAGATGGGCCAGCTGCAAAGTAAACATTTAGACTATATATTGTAAAAATTCATTATTGCTGTTGTTGCTTTTTGGTCTTAATTTAAGGTTATGGTTAGGCATAAGGTTAACAGTGAGGTTAAGGTTAGGGTTAAGGTTAGGGTTAGGTTTAAATCAGATTTGATTACTTTGTGGCTCTGCCAGATAGTGACAACCCTGCAGAGCTGCCTCCAGTACATGAGACATCCCAATAAATGTCAACCAGTGATAATGGCAGAGATAATTTTCTGACTCCACACAGCTGTATTCCCATCTGCCTGCTCTCACCCCAGAGAAGGGCCTTAATTGATAAGCATAATAAACACATTAGCTATTCACACGGCTATGAAAGCTCATCTACATAGAAATGTAAAACGAATAGTGGTCCCTTCCTCCCTAAGGTGTTGTGGTGACATTCGTCTTTGACATAATGTTCCTCAGGTTCATTTGCAAATTACAACCCCTCCTATCCATGTTCTTAAAGAGAGCCGAGAGCGATGATAGGCCTACACATAAATGTAATGTTTAGTAAATAAACACAGTGTCATCCACTAATAGGAAACTGGTATGAACTGGCATTTCCAATGTGTTTTCTGTGTAATTTCGTTTTTTAAATGTATAACAGCACTATGACAGCAGCTATAGCTGGGCATATCAAGTGGATCCCTTTGTATGTTGGTGGTCCATTGCGCTTCTCACTATGTTGATCGAAACTGGTATTAATTTAAAAACTGGGACATTGTCATATATTTTCTGCATTGTTCATCACCCCACCATGTAAGCATCTGCCATTTTCCTATGCTGTTACCAAGGCTACAGTGTTGGAGAGCGCAGCCCTAACAAACACCCCCATCTGCTGTACTGTACGAGCTCCATGGATCCTGCCCACCACCACCCACCCCACACAACACACTTCCCCAAAAACTTCCTCTGCCAACAAGCAGTTCATTAGCCGATCTTGAAAGCATCAGTTAAAACTTTCCTCCATGGCTTTGCATTATTGTATCAGCAGCGCATCATAAATCATGTTCTTTCTCCCACTCCAGGAGCGAGGGGGATCGCAGGGATCTTTTCCAGAATAGATTGGAAACCCTCAACCATACTACTCATTTTAGAAAAGTTAAGAATCGCACGCGTCATACAGAGATGGATGCTGCCTAGAGCCATGAAAACGATTCATTCCTTTTACTCTTGTAGAAGCAGGCCTGTAACAACATCTAACGTAATACTCCCAATTATTCCTATGGATTATGATCATACAGTCCAAGTATGCCATTATACATCGCTTTTATGCCATTTACTCCATCTTGTTATATGTAACCCACAATGTGTGGTCTATGTACACAGCCATCCCCATCATGTTTAGGGCCACAGGGTCAGAGTGGCTATGTGAAATCTCTAGCCACACATCCCCGGGGAAGAATGTGGGGATGGATATATGAATTCTCCAGTAACACATCCTGTGTGTGTGTGTGTGTGTGTGTGTGTGTGTGTGTGTGTGTGTGTGTGTGTGTGTGTGTGTGTGTGTGTGTGTGTGTGTGTGTGTGTGTGTGTGTGTGTGTGTGTGTGTGTGTGTGTGTGTGTGTGTGTGTGTGTGTGTGTGCGTGTGCGTGTGTTGCAAAGAACACAGATTATTTGTTTAATGGTCTGTGTAGGATAAGACATGAATGTTCTTTTTTTTTATTTGGGCCAAAAACCACGCAAAATGTTGCACCATTCTCTCTCAAAAATCTATACACAATTCTAACCAGAACCTTCATTTTGTGCTTGTCCGTTTAAAGACATTGGGTTAAAGGTGGGGGGGTTCAAGCTCTAATAATCATGATACCAATTTCAGAAGCCCAAGCAGTGAGCACCTACAGCAGTACATTGACTTGAGCCATGCAACAGCCATGTTGTTCATCAACATATAGTATCATTTTAATGAAATTCTGATACATTAATAGTGAAATATGTATTTCCAGGAGACAGGAGTTATGTTGGTATATTTATTTTGACATGCCAATACTAGAAGAAGTGCTGTTCGACTCTGGTTTATCCTAATGGTGTAGGCATGCTGTGTAATCTCATTCTCATAATGGTTTAATAGGAAAATGTCAAATTAGCACTATTATGCTAAGTAAATTAAGCTCCTAAATAATTAAATTGAAAATCTACTGTTGCATATCTTTTGCATACGAGTACCAAATCGTATCTTTGTATGCGTGTGTGTGTACTGGCATGCAATACATGTATTTCTATTTGTGTGAGTGGGCGTACACAGTATGTGTGGGAGATTTGTTGTGTATGTACAGATGTAGGATCTTAATTTGGACCGTATTGTCACAGCAAAATTTATCTGCAGCACCAAGATTTGAATGTTTATTCCAGAACGTTGCTTGATCAGTTGAATTACATGCAGTTGAGCCCATAAAAATGTCAATCTCAGCAACAAAAGAGTGATCAAATTAAGATCCTACATCTGTATGTGAAAGTACCATTCTTACAATTGTGTCTTTGCTCTCCATACCTCTGCCTGCTCCTGTAGCATCCTTTCCCTTCAGATTCCCATTCCTTCTGTAGCTGTTCATTATCCTGCCCTCTGCTCCTACACACACTACACTTCCAGCCCATGTTGCCCTTCAGGCTGAATCTGACTGGCATCCATCCAAAGAGGTTGCCTACTGCACTCCTGCACCACCTGCATGAAGACAAAGGGTATGTATGTAGAACTTTTTAAAGAGTATCTTAAATACAATAAATCCCATTGCATGTGAATCAGTACTGTACATTTAAATAAATTAGTATGCTCTGTACAATCTCATGAAGTAATGACCTTTTCCCCTCAATATTAATTGATACAGTACTGTACAGTAGAAGCATTTACACCATGCTCTCATTTGCATATTTCTCAGTAAGGTATTGGACTTAACAAGTGAACCGTTGCATCAACCAAACAAAATTGTTCATCATATCCTGGCATGGCTAGCATGTATTTAGGATCTAGCACAATTTTTCTCTAATCCTATTAGATTGATTAAAGCATGTTAAAGACTATGAAATACAGTAGTGTATTTAACCAACTAAAAACAATCAAGACTAACATATCCAACAGCATACTATGTTTCCTCTCCATAGAAACGGTTGATTTCTGTTAAATCTGAATTACATGCAGTTGAGCCCAGTAAAGACTGAATTGTTTGGAAAAGGTCCAACTTTCCCCTCAAACTGTGCTGCACTCCATTAGCTAATGTTGTTAAATGTAGCTAAACTGAAGAAATAAGTTAGAATAAGTAAATAAATAGAGATTGCACTGTGATTAATGAGTAGGGGGCTGGGAAGGTATTGAGGTACCCCACTGTCTCTCTAGTAAGGATTGGGTAGTGAGCATCAGGAGGCTGGTGAGGGGAGGACAGCTCATAATAATTGCTGGAATGGGGTGACTGGAATGGTATCAAACCCATGGAAACCATGTGTTTAATGTGTTTGACACCATTCCATTAATTCCTTTCCAGCCAATACTATGAGCCCGTCGGCCCAGGGCCTTTTTTGGGCCCAAGACGAGATTTGAAAAGCGGGCCAATTTGTTTAGTGGCCCCCCTCCTGGAGAGTTTAAAAGTTAATGTCCTGCAATTCTACACATTTTGCTATGGGGCGGAGAGAAAATGACTTTGCTTATGCCTGGAGCCAGCCCTGCGTCCTTCCCAATTAAGGTGCCACTAGCCGCATGTTGTAGTGAGGTACCCCACTGGGTCGTTCCATGTCATTTCACCAAACCATGACACACATACTCTCAGATCGTTCTGAAATCATTTCTGTAGTTAGAAAGAGATAAGATTAGCATTCCTGCAACACTATTTTGTTGAAATATTAAGCTCATTGATTGCACCCAAATTGTACATTTAAATGTCGGATTCACATAATATTAAATAAATAGAGTACATTACATGTTATTTGGACCAAACTCTTTTCTATTTGGACCAACACTCATTTTTCCGTGGGTGGCTTTTGACCAAAGACATGGTGGAAAGCCACCCAGGGACCCCCAACACCCCACGCCAATCCCTCCCCAACAACAAGTCTGCCCTTACCATCAATATTACTTGCCAAAGTACAATCACTGGACAATAAATTAGAGAGGTATGATCACGAATATCCTACCAATTGGACATAAAAAACTGTAACATCTTATGTTTCACCGAATCATGGCTGAATGACGACATAGAAAACATTCAGCTAGCGGGATATACGCTGCACCGGCTAAACAGAACAGCACACTCCGGTAAGACGAGGGGGGTTGGTCTGTGTATATTTGTAAACCACAGCTGGTGCACAAAATCTAAGGAAGTCTCTAGATTTTGCTCGCCTGAAGTAGAGTATCTCATGATAAGCTGTAGACCACACTATTTGCCAAGAGAGTTTTCATAAATGTTTTATTTACTACCACAGACGGACGCTGGCACTAAGACCGCACTGAGTCAGCTGTATAAGGAAATATGCAAACAGGAAACTGCTCACCCAGGCGGTACTCCTAGTGGACGGGGACTTGAATGCAGGGAAACTTAAATCAGTTTTACCTCATTTCTATCAGCATGTTAAATGCGCAACCAGAGGGGAAAACAATTCTACATCACCTTTACTTCACACACAGAGACGTGTACAAAGCTCTCCCTCGCCCTCCATTTGGCAAATCTGACCATAATTCTATCCTCCTGAATGCTGCTTACAAGCAAAATATAAGCAGGAAGTCTAGACTCAGTCTATAAAAAAGTGGTCAGATGAAGCAGATGCTAAACTACAGGACTGTTTTGCAGGAATGTTTTGAGGAGTACACCAGATCAGTCACTGGCTTTATCAATAAGTGCATCGAGAACGTCTTCCCCACAGTCACTGTATGTACATACTGTGTGTACATACAGACCTCCCTACTCTTCTGCATTTGCACACACTATACACAGATCTTTCGATTTTTCTTTTCTATTGTGATATTGACTGTTTATGTGTAACTCTGGGTTGTTGTTTTTGTCGCGCTGCTTTGCATTATCTTGGCCAGGTCGTAGTTGTAAATGAGAACTTGTTCTCAACTGGCCTACCTGGTTTTAAATAAAGGTCAAATAAATTTAAAAAATAAAATAAGACATACCCCAACCAGAAGCCATGGATTACAGGCAATATTCGCTCTGAGCCAAAGAATAGAGCTGACGATTTCAAGGTGCGGGACTCTAACCCGGAAGCTTATAAGAAATCCCGCTATGCCCTCAGATGAACCATCAAATAGGCAAAGCGCCAATACAAGACTAAGATTGAATAGTACTACACCGGCTCCGACGCTTGTCGGATATGGCAGGGCCTGCAAACTATTACAGACTACAAAGGGAAGCACAGCAGCAAGCTGCCCAGTGACACAAGTCTACCAGATGAGCTAAATCACTTCTATGCTCGCTTTGAGGCAAGCAACACTGAGGCATGCATGAGAGCATCGGTGTTCTAGACGACTGTGTGATCACACTCTCCGCAGCCGATATGAGTAAGACCTTTAAACAGGTCAACATTCACAAGGCCGCTGGACCAGACAGATTAGCAAGATGTGTGCTCCGGGCATGTGCTGACCAACTGGCAGGTGTCTTCATTCACATTTTCAACATGTCCCTGATTGAGTGTGTAATACCAAAATGCTTCAAGCAGACCACCATAGTCCCTGTGCCCAAGAGCATTAAGGTAACCTGCCCAAATGACTACAGACCCGTGCTTTGAAAGGCTGGTAATGGCTCAAATTAAGACCATTATCCCAGAAAAACTAGACCCACTCCAATTTGGATACCGCTCAAACAGATCCACAGATGATGCAATCTCTATTGCACTCCACACTGCCCTTTCCCACCTGGACAAAAGGAACACCTACGTGAGAATGCTATTCATTGACTACAGCTCAGCGTTCAACACCATAGTGGTCTCAAAGCTCATCACTAAGCTAAGGATCCTGGGACTAAACACCTCCATCTGCAACTGGATCCTGGACTTCCTGACAGGCTCCCCAGGTGGTAAGGGTAGGTAACAACACATCCGCCACGCTGATCCTCAACACAGGGGCCCCTCAGGGGTGTGTAATCAGTCCCCTCCTGTACTCCCTGTTCACTCATGCACGGCCAGGCACGACTCCAACATCATCATTAAATTTGCCGATGACACAACAGTGGTAGGCCTGATCAACGACAATGATAAGACAGCCTACAGGGAGGAGGCCAGAGACCTGGCCTTGTTGTGTGAGGACAAGAACCTCTCCCTCAACGTGATCAAGACAAAGGACATGATTGTGGACTACAGGAAAAAGAGGACCGAGAATGGGGGGCATTCTCATCGACGGGGATGCAGTGATTATCCAACTTGAATAAACGCTTGGAGGTAAGGATGACAGCAGTGGTTTATTCTAAGGCGATACGGATATCACTTATTATTGATATCTATACAGCGCATTGATGTGAATCACATTGCTGTTCTCTCATTTAGCTATTCGCGGCTTATGGATTGTGGATGATGTGGATGGCTGTTCATAAACGCAAATGTGTATATGAACCCAATACTGATTGAATTCAAGAAGTTTAAGTTGCCTATCAATCATCGTTTTTGAAACCAGTGGACAGCCAGTGAAAATGCACTCTTGCAAAAGCTGCATAGTGCAGATCCCAGCCTATGGAATAAAGGTGGGGCTTTTACTGCTCAATCTAATTCATGATGATAAAAAATACATATATAGGCCTAATGGACACTTGCTCAAACTCGTACACTTTTGATAGACATAAAGGGGCAATCTGTAGTTACTACATCCATTTTTGGACTTATAAATGCTATATATCCAGTACCAGTCAAAAGTTTGAACACACCTACTCATTCAAGGGTTTTTCTTTATTTTTACTATTTTCTACATTGTAGAATAATTGGAAAGACATCAAAACTATGAAATAACACATATGGAATCATGTAGTGACCAAAAAAGTGTTAAAACAAATAATATATTTTATATTTGAGATTCTTCAAAGCAGCCACCCTTTGCCAGCTTTGCACACTCTTGCCATTCTCTCAACCAGCTTCATGAGGTAGTCACCTGGAATGCATTTCAATTAACAGGTGTGCCTTGTTAAAAGTTCATTTGTGGAATTTCATTCCTTCTTAATGCGTTTGAGCCAATCAGTTCTGTTGGGACAAGGTAGGGGTGGTATACAGAAGATAGCCCTATTTGGTAAAAGACCAAGTCCATATTATGGCAAGAACATCTCAAATAAGCAAAGAGAAATGACAGCCCATCATTACTTTAAGACACGAAGGTCAGTCAATCTGGAACATTTCAAGAACTTTTAAAGCAAAAACCATCAAGTGCTATGATGAAACTGGCTCTCATGAGGACCGCCACAGAAAAGGAAGACCCAGAGTTACCTCTGTTGCAGAAGATGAGTTAATGAGAGTTACCAGCCTCAGAAATTGAAGCCCAAATAAATGCTTCAAAGAGTTCAAGTAACAGACACATCTCAACATCAACTGTTCAGAGGAGACTGCGTGAATCAGGCCTTCAAAGTCGAATTGCTGCAAACAAACCACTACTAAAGGACACAAATAATAAGAAGATACTTGCTTGTGCCAAGGAACACGAGCAATGGACATTAGACCGAAATCTGTCCTAGACAGATTAGAAGGAAATCTGTCCTTTGGTCCGACGAGTCCAAATTTGAGACTTTTGGTTCCAACCGCCATGTCTTTAAGGATGCAGAGTAGGTGAACGGATGATCTCCGCATGTGTGGTTCCCACCGTGAAGCATGGAGGAGGAGTTGTGAAGGTGTGGGGGTGCTTTGCTGGTGACACTGTCAGTGATTTATTTAGAATTCAAGGTACACTTAACCATCATGACTACCACAGCATTCTGCAGCGATACGTCATCCCATGTGGTTTGTGCTTATTGCAGCTATAATTTGTTTTTCAACAGGACAATGACCCAATACACCTCCAGGCTGTGTAAGAGCTATTTGACCAAGAAGGAGAGTGATGGAGGTGATGATGCATTAGATGACCTGGCCTCCACAATCGATCTCAACCCAACTGAGATGGTTTTTGGGATGAGTTGGACCGCAGAGTGAAGGAAAAGCAGCCATCAAATGCTCAGCGTATAATGTATAACATTTATTGGAATGACTGGAATTATATCTTTGGTTTTTAATGTAAAGACATAATTTAATCGTATTATTATATGTAGTAGAAAGCGATGGGTTAGAAGAAGCCTACACAACCAACCAATAAAGAAAAATTGAACATCCATATATGGCCAGCTATGTAAACTTTTACATTGACATGTCCTGCAATAGATGTCGTTTAATTGGTAACATACTTTTTTGTCTTCTTCTAATGCCTCTTTAGGGGAAAGTAATCTAAAAGTAACTGAATGTAATCAGATTACGTTACTGAGTTTGGGTAATCCAAAAGTTACGTTACTGATTACAGTTGTGAACAGGTAACTAGTAACTGTAATGGATTACATTTAGAAAATTACCTACCCAACCCTGCCCAACGGTTCAGAGCTGTCACGTTCTGACCTTTGTTCCTTTGTTTTTGTCTGTGTTTTAGTATGGCCACGGCGTGAGTTGGGGTGGGCAGTCTATGTTTTTTTTTCTATGTTGGTTTTTGAGTACCTAATGTCCGATTTGGACCAATAATTTTTCAAACAATGAGTTAGACATAACGAATCCAAAGAAATTGCCCACAGTCACCCATGGACCTCCCATACCCCATACCAATCCGACCATAACAACGAGTATATAGTATCAGTTCTCTATGTCAGACAAGTATTATGGAGCTGCAGCTCAGAGTATTGTTTCTTCATCCTGTGTAATGTATTCTCAGTGAATTTGGCAATGTTTTTTTCCGCTGTTAGTTAGGGAAGTTGTTAGGTTTATGTCCCATCCTACATCCTGATAATACCATGTTCTGACCACTAGATGGTGATGTTTCCTCCCCCTCAATGTTAAAGGGATAGTTCAACCAAATTACAAAATTAAATATGTGTTTCCTTACTCTGTTAGCAGTCTATGGACAAGGTATGACAGCAATCGATGTTTACGTTTTGTTGTCCACTGTTTCAAAGGTAAACTTTTTAACATTGCTGGCTGCTTTTCCTTCACTCTGCGGTCCAACTCATTCCAAAAACCATTTCAATTGGGTTGAGGTCGGGTGATTGTGGAGGCCAGGTCATCTAATGCAGCCCTCCATCACTCTCCTTCTCGGCCAAATAGCCCTTACACAGCCTGGAGGTGTATTGGGTCATTGTCCTGTTGAAAAACAAATTATTATAGCTGCACTAAGCGCAAACCACATGGGATGACGTATCGCTGCAGAATGCTGTGGTAGCCTTGCTGGTTAAGTGTGCCTTGAATTCTAAATAAATCACTGACAGTGTCACCAGCAAAGCACCCCCACACCTTCACAACTCCTCCATGCTTCACGGTGGTAACCACACATTTGGAGATCATCCGTTCACCTACTCTGCATCTTTAAAGACATGGCGGTTGGAACCAAAAGTCTCAAATTTGGACTCGTCGGACCAAAGGTCTAATTTCCACCGGTTCATTGCTCGTGTCCTTTAGTAGTGGTTTGTTTTCAGCAATTCGACTTTGAAGGCCTGATTCACGCAGTCTCCTCTGAACAGTTGATGTTGAGATGTGTCTGTTACTTGAACTCTTTGAAGCATTTGAAGTATTTATTTGGGCTTCAATTTCTGAGGCTGGTAACTCTCATGAACTCATCTTCTGCAACAGAGGTAACTCTGGGTCTTCCTTTTCTGTGGCGGTCCTCATGAGAGCCAGTTTCATCATAGCACTTGATGGTTTTTGCTTTAAAAGTTCTTGAAATGTTCCAGATTGACTGACCTTCGTGTCTTAAAGTAATGATGGGCTGTCATTTCTCTTTGCTTATTTGAGATGTTCTTGCCATAATATGGACTTGGTCTTTTACCAAATAGGGCTATCTTCTGTATACCACCCCTACCTTGTCCCAACAGAACTGATTGGCTCAAACGCATTAAGAAGGAATGAAATTCCACAAATGAACTTTTAACAAGGCACACCTGTTAATTGAAATGCATTCCAGGTGACTACCTCATGAAGCTGGTTGAGAGAATGTCAAGAGTGTGCAAAGCTGGCAAAGGGTGGCTGCTTTGAAGAATCTCAAATATAAAATATATTATTTGTTTTAACACTTTTTTGGTCACTACATGATTCCATATGTGTTATTTCATAGTTTTGATGTCTTTCCAATTATTCTACAATGTAGAAAATAGTAAAAATAAAGAAAAACCCTTGAATGAGTAGGTGTGTTCAAACTTTTGACTGGTACTGGATATATATCATTTATAAGTCCAAAAATGGATGTAGTAACTACAGATTGCCCCTTTATGTCTATCAAAAGTGTACGAGTTTGAGCATGTGTCCATTAGGCCTATATATGTATTTTTTATCATCATGAATTAGATTGAGCAGTAAAAGCCCCACTTTTATTCCATAAACTGGGATCTGCACTATGCAGCTTTTGCAAGAGTGCATTTTCACTGGCTGTCCACTGGTTTCAAAAACGATGATTGATAGGCAACTTAAACTTCTTGAATTCAATCAGTATTGGGTTCATATACACATTTGCGTTTATGAACAGCCATCCACATCATCCACAATCCATAAGGCGCGAATAGCTAAATGAGAGAACAGCAATGTGATTCACATCAATGCGCTGTATAGATATCAATAATAAGTGATATCCGTATCGCCTTAGAATAAACCACTGCTGTCATCCTTACCTCCAAGCGTTTATTCAAGTTGGATAAACTTTGGATGCCGACCGCAGTCGCACCATTGGAAGACAGCTTGGACTGTAGCCTATAAAAACCTTTGCTGCTATTTTCTCGCTATCCATCAAACACATTTGGTGTGTCATCATAGTGGTCTCTGATTTACGGTCAGACTTCCTCACATGGAACAAATTTAAACTTACGCCTTTTTTCAATGCTGATTTAAATGTCATTGAGAAGACAGAGAAGTGTGAAACATCCTTTCTGAATTTAAAAGTAATCCTCAAAGTAATCATCTAGTTTTTTTATTTTATTATCTGTAATCTGATTACAATGTTTTAACTGGTAATTTAACGGATTACAGTAACCGTTTTTTTGTAATCCCTTACATGTAACGGATTT
Organism: Oncorhynchus kisutch; assembly: GCF_002021735.2. Taxonomy (NCBI): domain Eukaryota; kingdom Metazoa; phylum Chordata; class Actinopteri; order Salmoniformes; family Salmonidae; genus Oncorhynchus; species Oncorhynchus kisutch. The sequence goes on from NC_034179.2 coordinate 20,788,576, forward strand.
CATTAGTTACAGCATGTGACATTTAATCCGTTTCTCCCCAACCCTGCCTCCCCACTATCACATACTAGTGTCACTTGCTTGATAGTCATTATCACTTGCTTGTTACTATGTAAAACAAGACCGAATGTACCTAATAAGTGAGGACAATGCATTCTCTTAGCCATTCTATGAGATACGATGCAATAAACATCCACAGAAAGCTTAACTGCAGAGGCCCAGTAGCAGCAGTACATCAATTAGCTGAAAAAAACGATGCAATATTCCCTTTAGAATATGAAGGCATCACTGACTATCTGTGGTAGAAATGCAGCAACATTACTGTGATTAATGCCCCCTATCACACACACACACTTCAAAGTAGAAAAGTCCTAAAAAACCCTGTTGCCCTTCCACTAATGCTCCAGTCTACTTGACCCAATTGTGGCCCCCATCGAAGCTCAAGGAAGCAGCTTACTGAGAGCGTTATTAACTATCCCATTTCCCTGTCATTAAATTTCTATTGCATTATAGCATTTAATGTTTAATACCACTATAAATTCACCAGCATGTGTCCTTTACAGTCTGAGCCTAAACCCGAGATGCACTTCTCCTGTCATAAGCCACAGCATGTGACATACAACCAGCACTCTCACGTCATCCCGCACACATCGACGCCTTCTGATATAGACGAGGGAGCAAATGGTTTTTACTGAGCCACCCAACAGACCATCCTCCCACATCTCCATGCACATATCTCTACTGCATAATACTGTAGCTTGTGTGCTGTATCAGCTGGTGTCATAGGGATCTGCAGCCGTGTCGGGAATGTAAGGCACGCCCTCCCCTGTAGGCTTTTTCCTTTCACCATAATTAGATGGTAAATGATGAATGAATGTAGGATGGGATGTTAGGTCTGACTGTTGAAGACAGTTATCCCAGTTTGGTACTTCTTCTTTTCATTTGATCCAGGTTTAATTCCAACCAAACAATTATCCATTTCAGACAGATGTGGTATTTTACCTGTAAAAAAGACAAGACAAGGTTTACATGACCCCTTTCAAACAGACCCTAATTTACCACTTATTTGCAGGTATACCCCTTTTATACATATCAGTGGGTAACTGGCAAACTGGGAGGGGTGCGGGTTGGTGGGTGTTGTTAACTAAGGAGGGTGTTTGCAGTTCAAGTTAGGGAGGTGTTAAACAATCAAAGTGTTCATGAATTTACCTGCAAATCAGCAGAGAACCATTCATACAGACCAGATACCTGTATTTTGGTTACAGGATCTGTGAAAATGCAGGAATCATGACTAGGTCTTTACGTAGGATTTAATTGACCATGTTGTTTACCTTTTACCCATTTCAGGTATACAACATGTCTGTATATGAAAGGGATATATGTTGCATGTATCAACAGACCATAACAACTTACTTGACACCTGAGGTCAAGGATAGGATCAAATATATTACTTGAAGCGCATTCTTATTAGACAACTGTTGAGACATACGGTACCAGTCAAAAAACCTACTGTTTCAAGTGTTTTTCTTAATTTTGCCAAGAGTGTGCAAAGGCAAAGGATGGCTACTTTAGAATCTCAAATGTCAAATATATTTTTATTTAACACGTTTTTGGTTACTACATGATTACATATGTGTTATTTCATAGTTTTGATGTCTTCACTATTTTCAATGTAGAAAATAGTAAAAATAAGCAAAAACCCCTGAATGAATAGGTGTCTCCAAACTTTGGACTGGTACTGTAGCTTCACAAATATGTATTTTTTCTCTTTGCAAGTTTTAAACACTCGTCTCTTTGTCTGGTTGTATTTGCAGTCTCCCGTCAAGGCAAATGTTGATATACGTTTCAGTTATCTGGAGAATGTGCAGTGTTGTGTTTAGGCCATCGGTCATCATATTTTATTGGACAGGAGAGTTTGAAAGGCACGACATTGTAAAAGTACATATCCATACCTCAAGATGGCAGCCCAGCGACTTCCATACATCTTGATGCTTCACAACATTCTACATTAGTTCTCATACAAAATCTCAGTTTTATAAGGTTGAAAGTATTGGAACAGTACTAAGAGGCTTGAAAGCATTGGAACAGTGGCAGCAGTACAGTCACCATTGGCTTATTTTACTAAATGTTCCAGGTCCCATTGGGACTGGTTTACAGTACAGGACAAAACAAAACAAAAATATGACAAACTTGAAAAAAGGCTAAACTTAAAAATGGAACCATTAGTGGTGAAACTGCCACGTCTGTTTTCAATATTACATCATCAAAGAAGTTACTGACGAAACAAGAAAAAATAAAAGTTCTCCCTCAGACATCATTGCACACTTAATACAACAGCAGAATATCTACTACTCACCTCTGTTTGGACGCTTCTTACCTTCGTTTAGTCAACAAAACAAAAACAAGAAAAAATGTGCCTGGGGCGACCAGTGACGCTGTTTCACCTTTCGCAGATCTCAGCTTTAAACTTGATTGTAGGCTATTCCCATTTGTCTTGGGCCCTAAAAAGTGACATATGCTACTACATGTGTCAGTGTCCTGCCATGAGGAGACACCAGTCCTTTTTGTAGGTGTAGCTCCTCCTACCGAGACAAACCAAACAACAAACGATTACAAAGAAAATTCCCATTAACTTAGCTAATATGGTGTCATAAAGGAATCAAAGTAAATTATAATGAAAATTATACTTAAATTGTCAAATAGGATAAATTACAAATTGTTCAAAAATATACTAAGGCCCATCCTACTTGTTCTGAATCCTGGGCACCCCTCTAGTGTCCTTGGAATTTCCTAATTTAGGTTTACCCTTTCCTGCTTGGACAGACGGATGGAGACAACAAACAATATTGATTTCAATGTAATGTTTTTTGTTGCCCTTTTCTCCCCAATTTCATGGTATCCAATTGGTAGTTACAGTCTTGTCTCATCGCTACAACTCCCGTACGGACTCTGAAGAGGCGAAGGTCGAGAGCCGTGTGTCCTCAGAAACACAACCCAACCAAGTGTCACAGTTTCTGTTTCATTTTGAGTGTTTCCTTAGGTTACCGCTGGAGGGCACCCTTACCTTGTTTCTAGTTCCCAGGTTTCACCTGTGTTTGATTGCCCTCTGTTCACCTGGTTGCCTGGCTATTTCAGTTCCTCTGTTGGCCTGGATTCTTGCTTAGGTCCTGTGTTTTGTTTAGTGCACTATTGTGCTGTTGCCTTGTTTCTGTCAAGACTTTAAGTAAAGATCTGGATTTACCCTTACCTCTGCTTGCTGTGTTTCTCTGCGACTGGGTTCGAGTTTGTACAAACATCATTGTAAAAGTAGACCTAAGCCAATAATGGACCCAGAAGAGATATCTCACCTGTCCGAGGAACATGCCAAACTCCACCATTTACGGTCAGCTCTCACCCACCATGGAACTGTGATTGGCCACCATGAGGCGTGCCTGCAAGCATTGTCGGGTGATTTAAGAACTTGTGTCCACTCTGTGGACAGGACAGATGGGACCAACGGCTGCTGCACCTGTGGCTGTTCCTAATCCTCCACTCCCTACCAGCTCAGTGTCTTCCTCCCTCCGGGAGCCTCATCTACCAGCACCGGAGCGCTATGAGGGGTATCCTGGGAGGTGTCGTGGGTTCCTCTTCGAGCTGCAGGCATCAACGTTTCCCACCGAGCATTCCAGAGTGGCATACGTCATCTCCTCTCAGGACGGGCTCTGGCCTGGGCCACGGCCATATGGGAGCAGCAATCAGACATTTGTTTTAATTGGCAAAGCTTCACCCAGGACATGAGGAGGGTTTTTGATCACTCCATCAGTGGCAGGAACACTGCTCAAAGACTCGGATTACGCCATTGACTTTCGGACTCTCGCCACTGAGAGTGGTTGGAATACAGAGGCACTTCACTCAGCCTTTCTGAACGGACTAATCGGGGTCCTCAAAGATGAACTGGCTTCCCAGGACAACCCTGACACTCTGGAGGAGCTCATTGTTCTGGCCATCCGGATTGACAACCGGCTCCAGGAACGTTGTTGTGAGAGGATGGAGGGGTTCCGGGTTTCGGGTCTCACTGAGGGATTAGATTTTTTCGGGTGTCCCACTGCCTTATGCTGCACCTGCTTGTTCTGTACCCAGTCAGAGTTCTCAATTCGGTTCTGGTTCCCCTTCATATACTTCAAAGGAGCCAATGAAATTGGGACGCACCAAACTTTCCACTCTGGAGAGAAGGCGCAGTATTAATGAGCAACATTGTCTTTACTGTGGACAGTCTGGACACTTCCATGACTCCTGTCCTTAGCTGACGGGAAACGGGATGACTCGCAGTAAACTGGAGAATACTGGCGAGTCAGATACAGTCTCCAGCTGCCGACCCGGTATGCACCATGCAACCTGCGGTAGGACAATGGGCAGTTGGACATTCCTGCATTCATAGACTCTGGGGCTACCGGCTGATTTCTGGATTTGGATCTGGATTTACCCTTACCTCTGCTAGCTGTGTTTGTCTGCGACTGGTTCGAGTTCGTACAAGCATTATTGTAACACCAAGCCGCACTGCTTCTTGACACAATGCCCACCTAACACAGACAACAGCCGCACCAATGTGTTGGAGGAAACACCGTACACCTGGCGACCATGTCAGCGTGCACTGCGCCTGGCCTGCCACAGGAGTCGCTAGTGCGCGACGGGACAAGGACATCCCTGCCGGCCAAACCCTCCCCTAACCCAGACGACGCTGGGCCAATTGTGCGCCGAACCCATGTGTCTCCCGGCTGCGACAGAACCTGGACGCGAACCCAGAATCTCTACCGGCACAGCTAGCACTGCGAGGCAATGTCTTAGACCACTGCACCACTTGGGAGGCACTTTTCAATGTTTTACAATAAAAATGACATCATTTGCAAATATAAAACCTTGTCTGAGTACGTGCTGGCAAAATCAATGTGCCAATAGGTCGTTACCATCTAAACAATGCTGTACAAACGTGGTGGTTCTATGGGGGTGTGCCCAAAATTACATTTTGTCCACCTAACCAAATTCAGATGATATAAATCGACCTATAAACTATGCATATCTCTGCGACGCTTTCTATTCAAAATAAAGTTGAGGAGTAAAAAAAACATGTACAATTATAAGATATGTAACTAAAGCTTATAGTAGACAGCAGGTAAGTATTACATGTGTTTTATCTGATGTGTGTTGGCATGATATGATGCTCACTAAGATAAACATGAATAAATACCACAAAGTACATTTTGCTCTGCCCGGAGTACCCGTGAAGTACCCCCTCATGTGCATTTTTACTAGTAATCTTGTGGTCTCATGATCTCTTCTCAAGTATCTCTTGTGGATGGCCATGTACCCCCGGGGGTCCTAGTACCCCTGGTTGAGAACCACAGTACTAGGTAAGCCTCATAAACCTCTGCTAAGTCTAATGTGTCCAACACAAGGTTGAAAGTGCTCAGGTTGAAAGGGTCCCCCTGTTTATTTCAGGGTCTGCCCACCCCACTCCCTCCCTCTCTTTACCAATCACCCACAGCTGTTTCCAATTTCTGCCCAAATCCAGCCCAGCTGCCCGTTGCCCCCCCATCCTGCTGAAAGAGGTTAATGAAAGGGTCCAGGGCCCATGATGAAAAGATAGTGCTTGTGTTAAGGTTAGGTTCAAATCTAAAGCAGGCCGTTGGGCCGGAAAGGCCTGCTGTGTAATGGGGAAACGTCCTGGTGACACATCTGTACTGTGTTGCACCAGCAGAGTTACAGTAAAAACACTTGAGATGGTCCATACGCTTAAAAAGGGAGCACCAAATGTATGATCTTATGATAAGAATTTAAAATGCATGTTTGAAGCTGGTTGTGTATGCCCTGCAACACTTGGCCTTGCCCATATCTAGATAGACTTGAACCGGGATGTGGAACATGCCATGATTGACATACAACGAGTCATGCGTCCTCCGATACACTACAAAGCAAGCTATATCTACTCAGGGTTTTCTTTTTTTTCTTATTTTTGTTGTTGTTGATTTTTACCCCTTTTTCTCCCCAATTTGCAGTACAGCGCCCTTAACCCGGGAGGCCTTACTCAGGGTTTTCTAAGGCTAACCAGTTAGCTTCAGTTAGCTTCACATTCCAGCTCAGGCTTCAACCGTACTACGATGGTGGATATATGCCTGTAACTGTGCGTGCATGTGGCACATGGCTTGTCGAACGCCGAACTCTTCATTGAGACAATGGTGAAACATCAAAGGCGAGTCAGTGTCACATTTTAATTTGTTCCGAAATCAAAATGAAAGAAAAGTTATCTTGAAAATTCAGCAGGCTATGGTGTGAAATAGGCTTTTAGAAGTGCAGTCTTTATTTTACAACTTATTGTTAATGCCGACTTTGGTGTGCTTATCAATGCACAAGCACCTTTTTTCCCACTCCTAATGATAAAATAAGTGTATTACATCATACAAAAGTGTTTAAAATGCATTCTGTCATTAATACATGTGTAATGCAATATCACTGAGTTTACAAAACATTAAGAACACCTGCTCTTTCCATGACATACACTGACCAGGTGAAAGCAATGATCCCTTATTGATGTCACTTGTTAAATCCACTTCAATCAGTGTAGATGAAGGGGAGGAGACAGAAAGATTTTTAAGCCTTGAGACAACTGAGACACGGATTGTGTATTTGTGCCATTCAGAGGGTAATTGGGCAAGACCAAAAATGTAAGTACCTTTGAATGGGGTATGGTAGTACGTGCCAGGCGCAATGGTTTGTGTAAAGAACTGCAACGCTGCTGAGTTTTGTACGCTCAAGTTACCCGTACCAAGAACGGTACACCACCCAAAGAACATCTAGCCACTTGATACAACTGTGGGAAGCATTGGAGTCAACATGGGCCAGCATCGCTTTAGACACTTTGTAGAGTCCATGCCCCCACGAATTGAGGCTGTTCTGATAGCAAAAGGGGGGGGGGGGGTGCAACTGAATATTAGAAAGATGTACAAAAGTACAGTGTAGAAAGACAGAAAATATAGTCCCCTAAAAATTTAAAAAACACACTAAAAACCCAAGCTGGTCTCTCATTCCAATATTCGATAGGGTCACACTGCCAAGAAACAAGAACACACAATGTGCCATCTGGTAAATCACAGTCTTCTGTTCTCATCAACACTGCCCAATCTGGAGTCTCTCAGAGAAGCTGTCAATTGGCCACATTATCCAGGGGGCATACACTGACTGGTATCATATCACTGACATGTTGTAAAAAGTACATAGAAAGAGTATGCATACAGTATGTTTGTAATCATTCATTCTCTGCCTTCATACAGGACATGATAGTATCAATCCATCCTTGAGGTTATCCTTGGTTATCTTCAAGGATAATCTGTCCCTTAGGTGATCTGGTAAGTGTTTTACAACATCTTATCCGAGAATCATTGCTCTCCCATCAGAGCCAATATTATTTAATGAGAAGCAACAGAATTAGCCTACTTGTGAAGAAACAAGACTCTAAGACATACATGGATAAGCTCCCACACTCTGACATGAAAACAGGGAGTCTGTTACATCGCCTGGCCACCATTTAGACGCTATTCTTCAGGGGTTGGAGGATTTAAACGTGGCCAATGATTGGCTGCAAAGGGCCTAGGGATCCTGCCTGAAGAATAGCTTTCAGCCAATCCCTGGTGAGGGAGAAGAGTTCCATGCTTCAGTGACCAGTAATGGGGGAAAAAAACTCCAGACTATTGCACATGTGCCTGATTTACATGCAATAGTTGTAATTGCCTGAGTTTGAGTCCTATATTAGGATTAGTCCAGTAGCTTAATGTGCTGTTACTTGGGAGTTGTGTACCTGCTAATGCTCTCGGCCCCTTACGTTCCTGAAGGATTTTAAATTCATGCACTGTCTCAATCGTCAATCACGCTGACTGTTCTAGGGAGGTTGTAGCTGTGAGGCTAGCTGAATGTAGCAGAAGTACAACCAGACATATTTCTTAAATTACAATGAATTTTACAAAGAAGAAAATTAGGAATCATTTTGTAAAAGAATAGCACAGAAAATTCCCACAAAACAAAACAATTCTGCTATACAAGACTATGAGTAATGGAATAGTATACTTCGTTTCCTGACATTGGTTTCTAATCAATCTGCATCCCATATATTCTGATGTGATTTTAGCAAATACAGGACAACCTCTAATAAGATTTAGAGTGTTTAGATAACATGTTCACAAAAAGGGCACACAAACAAACACACACACACGTACTAGTACACACACATGCTCCAAACCTTCCCAGCTATCCCCCCCTGCTGTTCAGTTTACTGTCTCCTCAGCTCTCGTGGCTCCTTTGATGTCCCCCCACTCATCCTAAATCCTCTCTGATGGTCTCTGCATGAAACTATATGAAATATACAGACGGTAGAGCTTAAGGTAAACATGATAATATTCTCCACATGCTTCCTCAACATGCAACAAACTTTCAAACTAAGGCCCGTCTGTAGATTTGCCTCTCTCTCTCCCTGTTCTGGTTCCTCTGCTTAGAGGCTCAGGGACACTCCCAGCTGAGAAACTGAATTAAAAAACCTCCGGTCTCTGTCCTGTAGAGATAGAGAGAAACAAACCAGAAAAGGTTGCATTTGTAATAATCCTTATCAATATCCTTATCTGTTTTATACTCACAAAGGGAAGCAGTGTTGTTTTTCATCTTGTGATGTTCTCTTCTCACTGGCAGGTTTATCTCAGCATTCCATCTGCAAATGGGACATGCCACAGACATGAGGACCAGTGAACAGCACGAGATGGGACTTTGCCATTCTCATAACTCCTATTATTATCCTAAATAGGTAAGAACATCTTAAAGGCAGATGTACGGTGATAATTCTGCTACTGCTGTACCTCTAGGGCACAGATTATTTTTCAGACAGAAGTGTTCTTTAAAAGCAATTTGTGGAAAATGGCGTGAAGTACTGAATTAAAAATACTTTAAGTCGTTTTTTGTGGTATCTGTACTTTACTTTTACTATCGATATTTTTGACAACTTTAATTTTGACTCCCCTACATTCCTGAAGAAAATAATGTTATTTTTACTCCATACATTTTCACTGACACCCAAGAGTACTCGTTACATTTCGAATGCATAGCAGGACAGGAAAATGGTGTTGGAGTGTGCCCCCGGCTATCCGTCAATTAAAAGTACAAGAAATTGTGTAAATCTTGTTTGCTGAAATTGTTTATAGTTTTACTTTGATACTTAAGTATATTTAAAACCCAAATACTTTTAGAATTTTATTTAGGTAGTATTTCAGGGGAACTTTCACTTTTACTTGTATCTTTACTTTTACTCAAGTATGACCATTGGGTACTTTTTCCACCACTGTTTGTGGGTCAGAAAAGGGGCAGTTAATTGAAAATATATAGGTCCATTATAATTTCTACATACTTTCTATCTAGTTTTAGATGTTCAAGAGTGGCCTGGAGTGTTTGTTTTTTTACCCCGAATACGGTTTAAGTCGGAAGTTTACATACACCTTAGCCAAATACATTTCAACTTCGTTTTTCACAATTCCTGACATTTAATCAGAGTAATAATTCCCTGTCTAAGGCCAGTTAGGATCGCCACTTTATTTTAAGAATGTGAAACGTCAGAATAATAATAGCGATAATGATTTATTTCAGCTTTTATTTCTTTCATCACATTCCCAGTGGGTCAGAAGTTTACATACACTCAATTAGCATTGCCTTTAAATTGTTTAACTTGGGTCAAACGTTTCGGGTAGCCTTCTACAAGCTTCCCACAATAAGTTGGGTGAATTTTGGCCCATTCCTCCTGACAGAGCGGGTGTAACTGAGTCAGGTTTGAAGGCCTCCTTGCTTGCGCACGCTTTTTCAGTTCTATGGGATTGAGGTCAGGGCTTTGTGATGGCCACTCCAATACCTTGACTTTGTTGTCCTTAAGCCATTTTGCCACAACTTAGGAAGTATGCTTGGGGTCATTGTCCATTTGAAATACCCATTTGCGACCAAGCTTTAACTTCCTGACTGATGTCTTGAGATGTTGCTTCAATATATCCACATCATTTTCTTTCCTCATAAAGCCATCTATTTTGTGAAGTGCACCAGTCCCTCCTGCAACAAAGCACCCCCACAACATGATGTTGCCACCCCCATTCTTTGGCTTGCAAGTCTCCCCCTTTTCCCTCCAATCATAACGATGATCATTATGGCCAAACAGTTCTATTTTTGTTTCATCAGACCAGTTGCAAACTGTAGTCATGCTTTTTTTATGGCAGTTTTGGAGCAGTGGCTTCTTCCTTGCTGAGCAGCCTTTCAGGTTATGTCGATATAGGACTCGTTTTACTGTGGATATAGATACTTTTGTGCCTGTTGCCTCCAGCATCTTCACGAGGTCCTTTGCTGTTGTTCTAGGATTGATTTGCACTTTTCTCACTAAGGTACGTTCATCTCTAGGAGACAGAACGCGTCTCTTTCCTGAGGGGTATGACGGCATGGGGGTCCCATGGTGTTTATACTTGCGTACTATTGTTTGTAAAGATGAACGTGGTACCTTCAGTCGTTTGGAAATTGCTCCCAATGATGAACCAGACTTGAAATACATCCACATGTACACCTCCAATTGACTCAAATTATGTCAATTAGCCTATCAGAAGCTTCTATAGCCATAACATCATTTTCTGGAATTTTCCAAGCTGTTTAAAGGCACAGTCAACTTAGTGTAAACTTCTGACCCACTGGAATTGTGATACAGTGAATAATAAGTATGTAAACAAAGTGGCATAGTTAAAGTGGCTAGTGATACATGTATTACATAAGGATGCAGTAGATGATACAGAGTACAGTATATACGTATACATATGAGATGAATAATGTAGGGTATGTAAACATTATATTAGGTAGCATTGTTTAAAGTGGCTAGTGATATATTTTACATCATTTCCCATCAATTCCCATTATTAAAGTGGCTGGAGTTGAGTCAGTGTGTTGGCAGCAGCCACTCAATGTTAGTGGTGGCTATTTAACAGTCTGATGGCCTTGGGATAGAAGCTGTTTTTCAGTCTCTCGGCCCCAGCTTTGATGCACCTGTACTGACCTCGCCTTCTGGATGATAGCGGGGTGAACAGGCAGTGGCTCGGGTGGTTGCTGTCCTTGATGATCTTTATGGCCTTCCTGTAACATCGGGTGGTGTAGGTGTCCTAGAGGGCAGGTAGTTTGCCCCTGGTGATGCGTTGTGCAGACCTCACTACCCTCTGGAGAGCCTTACGGTTGTGGGCTGAGCAGTTGCCGTACCAGGCGGTGATACAGCCCGCCAGGATGCTCTCGATTGTGCATCTGTAGAAGTTTGTGAGTGCTTTTGGTGACAAGCCGAATTTCTTCAGCCTCCTGAGGTTGAAGAGGCGCTGCTGCGCCTTCTTCACGATGCTGTCTGTGTGAGTGGACCAATTCAGTTTGTCTGTGATGTGTATGCCGAGGAACTTAAAACTTACTACCCTCTCCACTGCTGTTCCATCGATGTGGATAGGGGGGTGTTCCCTCTGCTGTTTCCTGAAGTCCACAGTCATCTCCTTAGTTTTGTTGACGTTGAGTGTGAGGTTATTTTCCTGACACCACACTCTGAGGGCCCTCACCTCCTCCCTGTAGGCCGTCTCGTCGTTGTTGGTAATCAAGCCTACCACTGTTGTGTCGTCCGCAAACTTGATGATTGAGTTGGAGGCGTGCGTGGCCACGCAGTCGTGGGTGAACAGGGAGTACAGGAGAGGGCTCAGAACGCACCCTTGTGGGGCCCCAGTGTTGAGGATCAGCGGGGTGGAGATGTTGTTGCCTACCCTCACCACCTGGGGGCGGCCCGTCAGGAAGTCCAGTACCCAGTTGCACAGGGCGGGGTCGAGACCCAGGGTCTCGAGCTTGATGACGAGCTTGGAGGGTACTATGGTGTTGAATGCCGAGCTGTAGTCGATGAACAGCATTCTCACATAGGTATTCCTCTTGTCCAGATGGGTTAGGGCAGTGTGCAGTGTGGTTGAGATTGCATCGTCTGTGGACCTATTTGGGCGGTAAGCAAATTGGAGTGGGTCTAGGGTGTCAGGTAGGGTGGAGGTGATATGGTCCTTGACTAGTCTCTCAAAGCACTTCATGATGACGGAAGTGAGTGCTACGGGGCGGTAGTCGTTTAGCTCAGTTACCTTAGCTTTCTTGGGAACAGGAACAATGGTGGCCCTCTTGAAGCATGTGGGAACAGCAGACTGGTATAGGGATTGATTGAATATGTCCGTGAACACACCGGCCAGTTGGTCTGCGCATGCTCTGAGGGCGCGGCTGGGGATGCCGTCTGGGCCTGCAGCCTTGCGAGGGTTAACACGTTTAAATGTTTTACTCACCTCGGCTGCAGTGAAGGAGAGTCCGCATGTTTTCGTTGCAGGCCGTGTCAGTGGCACTGTATTGTCCTCAAAGCGGGCAAAAAAGTTATTTAGTCTGCCTGGGAGCAAGACATCCTGGTCCGTGACTGGGCTGGTTTTCTTCTTGTAGTCCATGATTGACTGTAGACCCTGCCACATACCTCTTGTGTCTGAGCCGTTGAATTGAGATTCTACTTTGTCTCTATACTGACGCTTAGCTTGTTTGATAGCCTTGCGGAGGGAATAGCTGCACTGTTTGTATTCGGTCATGTTACCAGTCACCTTGCCCTGATTAAAAGCAGTGGTTCGCGCTTTCAGTTTCATGCGAATGCTGCCATCAATCCACGGTTTCTGGTTAGGGAATGTTTTAATCGTTGCTATGGGAACGACATCTTCAACGCATGTTCTAATGAACTCGCACACCGAATCAGCGTATTCGTCAATGTTGTTATCTGACGCAATACGAAACATATCCCAGTCCACGTGATGGAAGCAGTCTTGGAGTGTGGAATCAGCTTGGTCGGACCAGCGTTGGACAGACCTCAGCGTGGGAGCTTCTTATTTTAGTTTCTGACAGCATAAGTCAGAAGGTTGACTTGTTGTCTACTTTATGTACACTCACATGGTTGTTTCTGCTGATCCCCTCTTTTTTAAATTCTATACAATAATTGTGTCGGAAACCTACTGCTTTTCTTATTCTTCATGATGTTTATTCGTACTACAGATCAGACCAACTCCAAACTCACTGCAGCTGGCCTGGTTGAACATTCAGATACAATCTCCTTTACCTCAAAGGATGCTCTCCCAGTTACCTCAGTCTCACTATGCATTCCTCTCTCAGCCAAGATGCAAAGCTGTAGCCGTGACTTTTAAAGAAATATGCTGTTGTTATTACAGGCTTGCTATCTCTATGTGAGAGGGCAAAACCAAGAACTTGAAGAGCTGGGTGACATTGGAGGTGGTTGTAATGTACTGTACAAGTTGAATGACACAGATGAGGGGAACAGGACTGTATGGTTTATTTATTATTTTTTTTTATTTCACCTTTATTTAACCAGGTAGGCTAGTTGAGAACAAGTTCTCATTTGCAACTGCGACCTGGCCAAGATAAAGCATAGCAGTGTGAGCAGACAACAAAGAGTTACACATGGAGTAAACAATTAACAAGTCAATAACACAGTAGAAACCAAAGGGGGAGTCTATATACAATGTGTGCAAAAGGCATGAGGAGGTAGGCAAATAATTACAATTTTGCAGATTAACACTGGAGTGATGAATGATCAGATGGTCATGTACAGGTAGAGATATTGGTGTGCAAAAGAGCAGAAAAGTAAATAAATAAAAACAGTATGGGGATGAGGTAGGTGAGAAAGGGTGGGCTATTTACCAATAGACTATGTACAGCTGCAGCGATCGGTTAGCTGCTCAGATAGCTGATGTTTGAAGTTGGTGAGGGAGATAAAAGTCTCCAACTTCAGCGATTTTTGCAATTCGTTCCAGTCACAGGCAGCAGAGTACTGGAACGAAAGGCGGCCAAATGAGGTGTTGGCTTTAGGGATGATCAGTGAGATACACCTGCTGGAGCGCGTGCTACGGATGGGTGTTGCCATCGTGACCAGTGAGCTGAGATAAGGCGGAGCTTTACCTAGCATGGACTTGTAGATGACCTGGAGCCAGTGGGTCTGGCGACGAATATGTAGCGAGGGCCAGCCGACTAGAGCATACAAGTCGCAGTGGTGGGTGGTATAAGGTGCTTTAGTGACGAAACGGATGGCACTGTGATAGACTGCATCCAGTTTGCTGAGTAGAGTGTTGGAAGCCATTTTGTAGATGACATCGCCGAAGTCGAGGATCGGTAGGATAGTCAGTTTTACTAGGGTAAGCTTGGCGGCGTGAGTGAAGGAGGCTTTGTTGCGGAATAGAAAGCCGACTCTTGATTTGATTTTCGATTGGAGATGTTTGATATGAGTCTGGAAGGAGAGTTTGCAGTCTAGCCAGACACCTAGGTACTTATAGACGTCCACATATTCTAGGTCGGAACCATCCAGGGTGGTGATGCTAGTCGGGCATGCGGGTGCAGGCAGCGACCGGTTGAAAAGCATGCATTTGGTTTTACTAGCGTTTAAGAGCAGTTGGAGGCCACGGAAGGAGTGTTGTATGGCATTGAAGCTTGTTTGGAGGTTAGATAGCACAGTGTCCAAAGACGGGCCGAAGGTATATAGAATGGTGTCGTCTGCGTAGAGGTGGATCAGGGAATCGCCCGCAGCAAGAGCAACATCATTGATATACACAGAGAAAAGAGTCGGCCCGAGAATTGAACCCTGTGGCACCCCCATAGAGACTGCCAGAGGACCAGACAGCATGCCCTCCGATTTGACGCAATGAACTCTGTCTGCAAAGTAATTGGTGAACCAGGCAAGGCAGTCATCCGAAAAACCGAGGCTCCTGAGTCTGCCGATAAGAATATGGTGATTGACAGAGTCGAAAGCCTTGGCAAGGTCGATGAAGACGGCTGCACAGTACTGTCTTTTATCGATGGCGGTTATGATATCGTTGAGTACCTTGAGTGTGGCTGAGGTGCACCCATGACCGGCTCGGAAACCAGATTGCACAGCGGAGAAGGTGCGGTGGGATTCGAGATGGTCAGTGACCTGTTTGTTGACTTGGCTTTCGAAGACCTTAGATAGGCAGGGCAGGATGGATATAGGTCTGTAACAGTTTGGGTCCAGGGTGTCTCCCCCTTTGAAGAGGGGGATGACTGCGGCAGCTTTCCAATCCTTGGGGATCTCAGACGATATGAAATCAAATCAAATCAAATCAAATTTATTTATATAGCCCTTCGTACATCAGCTGATATCTCAAAGTGCTGTACAGAAACCCAGCCTAAAACCCCAAACAGCAAGCAATGCAGGTGTAGAAGCACGGTGGCTAGGAAAAACTCCCTAGAAAGGCCAATACCTAGGAAGAAACCTAGAGAGGAACCAGGCTATGTGGGGTGGCCAGTCCTCTTCTGGCTGTGCCGGGTGGAGATTATAACAGAACATGGCCAAGATGTTCAATGTTCATAAATGACCAGCATGGTCGAATAATAATAAGGCAGAACAGTTGAAACTAGAGCAGCAGCACAGTCAGGTGGAAGTTGAAACTGGAGCAGCAGCATGGCCAGGTAGACTGGGGACAGCAAGGAGTCATCATGTCAGGTAGTCCTGGGGCATGGTCCTAGGGCTCAGGTCAGTTGAAACTGGAACAGCAGCATGGCCAGGTGGACTGGGGACAGCAAGGAGTCATCATGTCAGGTAGTCCTGGGGCATGGTCCTAGGGCTCAGGTCCTCCGAGAGAGAGAAAGAAAGAGAGAAGGAGAGAATTAGAGAACGCACACTTAGATTCACACAGGACACCGAATAGGACAGGAGAAGTACTCCAGATATAACAAACTGACCCCAGCCCCCCGACACATAAACTACTGCAGCATAAATACTGGAGGCTGAGACAGGAGGGGTCAGGAGACACTGTGGCCCCATCCGAGGACACCCCCGGACAGGGCCAAACAGGAAGGATATAACCCCACCCACTTTGCCAAAGCACAGCCCCCACACCACTAGAGGGATCTTCAACCACCAACTTACCATCCTGAGACAAGGCTGAGTATAGCCCACAAAGATCTCCGCCACGGCACAACCCAAGGGGGGGGGCGCCAACCCAGACAGGATGACCACAACAGTGAATCAACCCACTCAGGTGACGCACCCCCTCCAGGGACGGCATGAGAGAGCCCCAGCAAGCCAGTGACTCAGCCCCTGAGTCACTGAAAGAGAGGTTGAACAGGCTGGTAATAGGGGTTGCGACAATGGTAGCAGATAGTTTCAGAAATAGAGGGTCCAGATTGTCAAGCCCAGCTGATTTGTACGGGTCCAGGTTTTGCAGCTCTTTCAGAACATCTACTATCTGGATTTGGTTAAAGGAGAACCTGGAGAGGCTTGGGCGAGGAGCTGCGGGGGGGGGGCGGAGCTGTTGGCCGAGGTTGAAGTAGCCAGGCGGAAGGCATGGCCAGCCGTTGAGAAATGCTTATTGAAGTTTTCGATAATCATGGATTTATCAGTGGTGACCGTGTTACCTAGCCTCAGTGCAGTGGGCAGCTGGGAGGAGGTGCTCTTGTTCTCCATGGACTTCACGGTGTCCCAGAACTTTTTGGAGTTGGAGCTACAGGATGCAAACTTCTGCCTGAAGAAGCTGGCCTTAGCTTTCCTGACTGACTGCGTGTATTGGTTCCGGACTTCCCTGAACAGTTGCATATCACGGGGACTATTCGATGCTATTGCAGTCCGCCACAGGATGTTTTTGTGCTGGTCGAGGGCAGTCAGGTCTGGGGTGAACCAAGGGATGTATCTGTTCTTAGTTCTGCATTTTTTGAACGGAGCATGCTTATCTAAAATGGTGAGGAAGTTACTTTTAAAGAATGACCAGGCATCCTCAACTGACGGGATGAGGTCAATGTCCTTCCAGGATACCCGGGCCAGGTCGATTAGAAAGGCCTGCTCACAGAAGTGTTTTAGGGAGCGTTTGACAGTGATGAGGGGTGGTCGTTTGACTGCGGCTCCGTAGCGGATACAGGCAATGAGGCAGTGATCGCTGAGATCCTGGTTGAAGACAGCGGAGGTGTATTTGGAGGGCCAGTTGGTCAGGATGACATCTATGAGGGTGCCCTTGTTTACAGAGTTAGGGTTGTACCTGGTGGGTTACTTGATGATTTGTGTGAGATTGAGGGCATCTAGCTTAGATTGTAGGACTGGCGAGGTGTTAAGCATATCCCAGTTTAGGTCACCTAACAGAACAAACTCTGAAGCTAGATGGGGGGCGATCAATTCACAGATGGTGTCCAGGGCACAGCTGGGAGCTGAGGGGGGTCGGTAGCAGGCGGCAACCGTGAGAGACTTATTTCTGGAGAGAGTAATTTTCAAAACTAGTAGTTCGAACTGTTTGGGTATGGACCTGGAAAGTATGACATTACTTTGCAGGCTATCTCTGCAGTAAACCTCAACTCCGCCCCCTTTGGCAGTTCTATCTTGACGGAAGATGTTATAGTTGGGTATGGAAATCTCTGAATTTTTGGTGGCCTTCCTGAGCCAGGATTCAGACACAGCAAAGAGTGTGCTAAAGCAATGGTGTTGGTTTCCCTGAGGACTTAACTTCAAAGCTTCACCAACAGGAAACACAGCTAATCTCCCCAGTGGGGTTCTCACTATCTACACACAGTACAGTGAGGGAAAATGGGCCAAGGAGTGCATTATAGAATGATAAAGACATCAGAGATTACTGCATGCTGACGTGTGAGCATTTCAATAAATACTCAACTAGAACATGTTTCCAGTTACTGTAGCTACATACTGTACTTCTCCCCGGTAATTATGCAGAATATATATCGTCTGCCTTCGTCTCCACAACAACCGAGTCCAATGCAAAACATCACTCATGATCTTCCCTGTACTGTTATCTACCTCTGGTATATAATCCACCGTTTTACAGTATAACACTTTTCCTCAAACTTTAGGGAGGATTGTTTTCTCAATGTGGAAAACTCTGTAGTATTTACTGAAATAATGATGGTAATTAGAGAATGGAGAATGGAGAATAATAAACCGTAAACCCCAGCTCATAGTCTCCCTACTCTTCACTTAGCTGAGAAACAGTGCAGCTACACCACACAGAGAGAGACCAGTGTGAGTTAAGAACCCAAAACCGGCTTAATGGCTCCCTCCTCTAAAGAGAAGCTATAATTAACGTTAAGTGAGCAGATGTCGCATTTTTTGCGATAATAAATGTGGTTTAGAATTTAACACCTTGGGGGTAAGGGAACCCTTTCTAAATTACCCTAAGGCCCCTGCCCCTTCTTCTTCTGTAGTGAGTTGTAATGCTTTAAGTGCAGTAACGACACACTCCCCTCCCTCCCCTCTTCCCCTCCCACCACTCTCTATGCATCCCAGCCCTCTGGCCAAGGTTGAAACCCTTCTGTTTCAGCGGGATCGAGTGACAGCACTTAAGTGCGGCAACAATGTCAATGAAATTGAGACCAACAATGTTTACATTGTACCTACAAGATGGCTCGTCCCTGCAGGAAAAAAGAGATGTGTGAAGGGGATGGAGATGGGTTGAACCAGCATTCTAGTTGCTGAGGACCTATCAAGCTCCTGAGGGTTTGTTTGCACTGCAACGGCACTGTGGAATAAAAGCTTCAAACTGCTTACATGAAAATTCAATCTCCAGCGTATGAAAGGAGTCTATTGTAGGCTGCTGCTGTTTTATCAATATATGAATAGTTCATTTCTCTGCATTTCTCCCTCTTATTGAAAAACAGGTCACTCTCAATTCACAGTTGAACATCACTTGTGAGAGTCTGCTCTGCCATGCCTGCTATGAAAGAAGTGTGAGTTTGGGTGCTTTATTTGTGTTGGGTTAGAACGTTGTGCTGTGTTTTCTCGTATTGTTTCATGTTGACTTATTTTAAGCCACATAACACCCATATGGTGCATGACAGGGAGAGATGTGGCAGTGTAATGATGTGCTGCATTGCACAGTGGAGACTATGGTTGCCAATAGTTACATATGAGTTTATCAGAAGCTACAGGAAGACTGGATTTCTTCATTGATTGTTTTTTCTTCTTATGGGTGTTTTCCCTTTTCATTTTGTGTTGTAACATAACTATCCTCAGCCATAAACAACCACAGAAAATATTCTTAATATTTTCTGGAAAGGATGTGGTGAAGGTTTGGAAGAGAATCTGCAGAAAATATGTTACCGCGGGGCATACTTGACAAGTCTTTGTATGAAAGGGTGGCAGGTGGTTCAAGTAATTCATGTTTGATTTGGTTGCAGTCAAAGCAACCTCTTCACTCTTGAAAGTCCTCGGTAGCTCTACATAGTGCCTTCCCCATGAGCAGAGCAGGTATATAACATTCAAGTATTTGGCACTTGATGACAGTTACCCTTTAACTGCGCCCTACCCAGGCTCACCCTGGTTCATCCAGGAGTGATGCTGCCCCCCTCCATGACTTTAACTGCGCCCTACCCAGGCTCACCCTGGTTCATCCAGGAGTGATGCTGCCCCCCTCCATGACTTTAACTGCGCCCTACCCAGGCCCACCCTGGTTCATCCAGGAGTGATGCTGCCCCCCTCCATGACTTTAACTGCGCCCTACCCAGGCCCACCCTGGTTCATCCAGGAGTGATGCTGCCCCCCTCCATGACTTTAACTGCGCCCTACCCAGGCTCACCCTGGTTCATCCAGGAGTGATGCTGCCCCCCTCCATGACTGAGGGGACCCCTGCTATGGCTGCTGTAACCTGGGGCTCCATCAGAGCAGGGGTCCCCGGTTTATCTCACACCCTTTGGCCTGGAGAGGGCCCCTCTAGACACCATATCCCCTGCTCTGAGCCTGGAGAGGAGTCTGAAGCCCCTCTCTGCAGGGGGCCTTGCTAGAGACCAAACTCTGCTCTCAGGGCTACAGTCTGTGGCTGGGGAAGAACAAAAGTAGAATTAAAATCGCTCTTTGTTTTATCGCCCCCTCCCTCCCATTTCTGGGGTTTTGGCATTTGGTGTCTGGTTTCTATACCTTGGGCAATAGTCACATTGGTTTCCTGGAGTGTTGGGCTCTCTGCTCTACTCTGCTGTGTTGTCTTTAGGTTGGGGATGGGTTAAGATCTTGCATTGTTGTTTACTGTTGTTATTTTTTGTTGTGTTGTTTACTATTGTGTGGTGTTAGGTTAATTTACTGTTTATAGTCGGGATTCTCTGGTTGATGCAATATCTCACCTATTCTCTTATTCCACTATGTGGTGCTCAATCTTGAGTAAAATAGGTTTTCAGAACGTTTACTTTTGACTTGTTTATGTGTTTTTATTTGTTCACTATTGCCAGGAGTAAATATGGAGTAGGCTGTTCTAGTTTTGAGGGAAAGATACTTATGTACCAAGATAAAGAGATGTTACTGTACCAAGATTAAAGAGATGCTACTGTATCAAAACTAAAGCATAGCTTCTTCACTGAACTTTAGAGTCTGAAAATCGAAAAGATCTACTGCGCAAAAGAAAATCACTTCAAAACACACCGAGACTCTACACATAAATGAAATGCAATTCATATTGATTGGCCAACCTACACATCTACACTGAGTGTACAAAACATTAGGAACACCATCCTAATATTGAGTTGCACCCCCTTTTGCCCTTAGAACAGCCTCAATTCATTGGAGCATGGACTTTACAAGGTGTCGTAAATGTTCCACAGGGATGCTGGCCCACATTGAGTCCAATTCTTCCCACAGTTGTGTCAAGTTGGTTGAATTTCCTTTGGATGGTGGATCATTCTTGATAGTTTTGGGGCTCTCTGTGTGGTGTAGCTGCACTGTTTCTCAGCTAAGTGAAGAGTAGGGAGACTATGAGCTGGGGTTTATGGTGTTATTCTTGTCATGACTTTGGCCTGGGGTTAGGTTTATGACAGTCATAAATACATCTTCCCCCCTTTTTCCTCTCTCTACCCTACTGATGTTACATTTGCAAAACCCTTGGTTAACATAGAGATTCTGGGAACATCAGAAGGTGGGGGGGAAATTAACTAGATTCTGGTAATCCGACCAATTGAACATATGCGGTGGTACTTAATGAATATGATGTCAGTAGGGTTGTCATCTGAGACATTCTCACCAATGATAAGATTACATAAACTCTTCAGTGGAAAGTCTACACATCAGATTTAGCGGATTCACATGGAATTGTTGTTCAATTTAAATGTTTGAATATGAAATTATTCGTGATTGGATTAAATGTGATTTTAGCTTCTAAAATGTGAGATTTGGGTTTTCACAAGTTAGGGCTCTGCTCAATCTATAAAACTTTTCAAACACGCCCTCCTCTCCCTTCCTATATAAAGCCTTGATGACAATATAACCTCCTGTTCCGAGGATGTGGGGATGACGGTCCGATGTCAGAATGGTTCAGAAAATAACTACAGAACGAAGCCAACATCAGCGTGAGCTTTGGTTGCGAATGGTATGAACTTTGAACTCTTATTCACTACAGAAGTGATACCTCCTAGCCGCTGAGTTAGCAACAGCCGATGCAAACGAGGGTTAGGAAGGAACAGACAGAGTATCCCGTCTATCACACAACGACGTTACTACAATGTATCCAATTGACAACCAGAGACATTCTTCAAAGGACAAAGGACTCGGTTGGACAACATGGCCTTCCATCTACCACCAACCTATTGAAGCGCAGCTCAGAGTAAATATTTATTGCATTTTCCTTTTCCAAATGGGCGGTAATTTAGAATGCATAAGATACTGTATTTACGATAGCACAGCTTCGGCCTTTGTTCCTCAGTCTTCCCGCTCTTTCACTCAAACCCAGACCCTTTTCTTTTGTGTAACAAGCTGTCATATCTGTTCCGCCCGCCAGGGACGTTTTCCTTTATGACGTAATTTGTAATCAAGTTATGATTTAATTATGTGTATGTGTAAGTCTGTGTGATTAGTTAGGTATTTAGTAAATAAATAATTAAACCCAATTTTGTATTGCTGATTCAACTTGTTAGCCAGGGTTCGTGCAGATAACCAAGAATTTACAACTTTCAGATGAGACTGAATTAAGATGACGATTAATATTGACTGCTATTGATGTAAAATATTACTAGGTCTTTAAGAGTTTATTCGGACGATAACAGCTCTATAAATATTATTTTGTGGTGCCCGACTTTCTAGTTAATTACATTTACATGATTAGCTCAATCAGGTAATATTAATTACGGAGAAATTATTTTATATAATAGCATGTCATATCACTTAATCCAGCATAGCCAAAGACACAACATTCTCCAGGCTGCTGGGGGAAGGATGACTGATAATGATGGCTGGAACGGAGTGAATGGAACGGCATCAAACATGTGATTGGTGTATTTGATACCATTCCACCTATTCCGCTCCAGACATTACCATGAGTCTTCCCCAATTAAGGTGCCACCAACACCCTGTGATACACACGGGAACTGTTGAGCATGAAAAACCCAGCAGCGTTGCAGTTCTTGACACTCAAACCGGTGCGCCTGGCACCTACTACCATACCCTGTTCAAATGCACTTCAATATTTTGTCTTGCCTGTTCACGCACTGAATGGCGCACACACACACTCCATGTCTCAAGGCTTAAAAATCATTCTTTAACATGTCTCCCCCCATTCATCTACATTGATTGGTGGATTTAAGAGGTGACATCAATAAGGGATCATAGCTTTCACCTGGATTCACCTGGTCAGTCTATGTCATGGAATATTTTGTATACGCAGTAAATTGAATGAATATATAAACAGTATATATATTGAATATACTGTAGAAGCTGTGTTTGATATGTTGAACAACATATTGTGTTCTGTATATGCTCTGTCCTGCCAAAAGGAGACTCCCCAGAGAACACCAAGGAAGGAACAAATATTTTGATTCTAATTTTTCTTGCTTGGCTTGCATATTGTTCCCCTTCAGCTACAATATATTAATGAGGCAAACAGGTCATTCCCAGCAAGGGAGGTGCTTACCATGTTACCACACATGAATAGGCACGTTCTCTCTCTCCCTTTCTCTCACTTGATCACGTCGCACACATACGGACACACATACACACCATGCTGGACATCACCCACCTTTCCTCCTCCTCCCTCAATTTTACAACCCTTAGAGATTACATCTGCAGTATAAGTAAATCAGCTTTTCTTCGATTGATTTGACCTTGTAGGCACAGCAACTACTGCAACATCATTGCTGCTACAAACTTTTTGCTTACCTTGCAGAGTAAGGAGCCTAGCGATGTGCACTTTATGCACAAAAGAACACAACCTTCCACCTCCCCATCCCCCTTCCCTCAGGGCAGCTAGCAGATATGTTAATGGTAGCAGTGCTGAGTAAAGGGGCAGGATGGGAGTCACAGTGCCCCCTCCCATCACCTCAGCGACCAGCAGCTCCACAGGATGTACTCTGGGAAAGGTCCCGCTTCTTTATTGAGGGCTCTTTGATGCAGGTTAATGTTTATTGTTGTCTCTGATTGGGGATCATATTTAGGCAGCCATTTCCCCCACTGTGTTTTGTGGGATCTTGTTTTTGTAGTTGCCTGGGAGCACTGCATTTGCTGCACGTTTCGTTTGCTGTTTATTGTTTTGTGAGTTTCATTTAATAAACATGTGGAACTCTATGTACGCTGCGCCTTGGTCCGATGTATGATTACCACGACGTTCATGACAGAGAGAGGTTTCTCCAAGGACTTAAAACTAAAGATGTAGTCGAAATGCTCTGCTACAGTGCTTCTGGTCAAGTTGAGAACTACTTTCATTCAACAAAATATACTTATTCTCTCTCTCTCTCGCTGACATATTCATTCATCTATTTCATCAGCAGCAACAGTTTTACTTCGGACAGAAATATAGTACATTCTGCTGTATTAAGTAAGTTACTGTAGGTTAGATGGACAGGTTCATATAGAGGAATGTGTGTGAGTGTGTTGGGTTCTAGTGTGAGGTCTTTGTTAGGGTTCCTAAGCTGTGTTTACAGTAGCATTGTGACTAGCGGCTGCATTACCACAGGCCTCACAGCCTCCTCCTGATACCATCATAAATCATCGTTAACAGACAGCTTCTGACATCCTGCCCATATATCACCACATAGTCCTCTCTAGTCAGGAATTTATACACTGGATGTACAAACATGGCTGGCTGTGTAGTGTCAATTACAAACATTACTGAAACTCACACCCCTAACAAAGAACGAGAGGGTTGAGTTCCAAAGAGAGGGATGAAAGTGTCTCCCAGAAAGTGGAGAGCACTAATGCCTCAGTACATTATGTTAAGCTTTTCTCCCTCCAAACCTGCCAGGAATTTGGATTTCCGTGTTTATTCCTGCCAGACTGAGTAGGCTACAACGACAGTCAGGCTGCTTTAAAGCTATTAATGAATGCCAGAGGTATGGAATAAGTGGAGAAGAGTCATATCTATATGGCTCTGAGTGGAGGTAAGTGAGAGCATGATGGTGTGCATAGTGCATACTCAGTTGTTCATAAAAACAAAATGCAACATTTTGAGCAGTAAAAGTAAGTAGAACTGAAAAAGACAAGACCCAGATGCAGACAACGTCGAATTAACAATGGTTTAAAGATCCAACGGGGGCAGACAATAGACAGGTCAAGGCAGGCAGAGGTCAATAAACCAGAGGTAGGGCGAAGGTACAGGTCGGCAGGCAGGGTCAGCGGCAGGCAGGCGGGCTCAGAGTCTGGACAGGCAAGGGTCAAAACCAAGAGGGCGAGAAAAAGAGAGACTGGGAAAAGCAGGAGCTGAGACACAAAAACGCTGGTTGACTTGACAAAACAAGACAAACTGGCAACAGACCAACAGAGAACACAGGTATAAATACACAGGGGATAATGGGGAGGATGGGTGACACCTGGAGGGGGGTGGAGACAATCACAAAGACAGGTGAAACAGATCAGGGTGTGAAAAAGGCAGTCATGCAACAATAACTTCTGTACAATTTAGGAAAATAGGTCCAAATGGTAAAGAAATTAAATAGGTAAAACCATAGATGGCAACTAACATCATATTACTGGGAATAAAGATCATACTTTAGTCTTATTTTTTAATTCATAGTCATAATAAACCATAAAAAATCGACATACTGTATTTGACTATTTATCCCACAATCAATGACATACCAGTCACTATCTATTTATCCTAGAATCAATGACATACCAGTCACTATCTATTTATCCTAGAATCAATGACATACCAGTCACTATCTATTTATCCTAGAATCAATGACATACCAGTCACTATCTATTTATCCTAGAATCAATGACATACCAGTCACTATCTATTTATCCTAGAATCAATGACATACCAGTCACTATCTATTTATCCTAGAATCAATGACATACCAGTCACTATCTATTTATTCTAGAATCAATGACATACCAGTCACTATCTATTTATCCTACAATCAATGACATACCAGTCACTATCTATTTATCCTACAATCAATGACATACCAGTCAATATCTATTTATCCTACAATCAATGACATACCAGTCACTGTCTATTTATCCTACAATCAATGACATACCAGTCACTATCTATTTATCCTACAATCAATGACATACCAGTCACTATCTATTTATCCTAGAATCAATGACATACCAGTCACTATCTATTTATCCTAGAATCAATGACATACCAGTCACTATCTATTTATCCTAGAATCAATGACATACCAGTCACTATCTATTTATCCTAGAATCAATGACATACCAGTCACTATCTATTTATTCTAGAATCAATGACATACCAGTCACTATCTATTTATCCTACAATCAATGACATACCAGTCACTATCTATTTATCCTACAATCAATGACATACCAGTCACTATCTATTTATCCTACAATCAATGACATACCAGTCACTGTCTATTTATCCTACAATCAATGACATACCAGTCACTATCTATTTATCCTACAATCAATGACATACCAGTCACTATCTATTTATCCTACAATCAATGACATACCAGTCACTATCTATTTATCCTACAATCAATGACATACCAGTCACTGTCTATTTATCCTACAATCAATGACATACCAGTCAATATCTATTTATCCTACAATCAATGACATACCAGTCACTGTCTATTTATCCTACAATCAATGACATACCAGTCAATATCTATTTATCCTAGAATCAATGACATACCAGTCAATATCTATTTATCCTACAATCAATGACATACCAGTCAATATCTATTTATCCTACAATCAATGACATACCAGTCACTGTCTATTTATCCTACAATCAATGACATACCAGTTAATATCTATTTATCCTACAATCAATGACATACCAGTCAATATCTATTTATCCTACAATCAATGACATACCAGTTAATATCTATTTATCCTACAATCAATGACATACCAGTCAATATCTATTTATCCTACAATCAATGACATACCAGTTAATATCTATTTATCCTACAATCAATGACATACCAGTCAATATCTATTTATCCTACAATCAATGACATACCAGTCAATATCTATTTATCCTACAATCAATGACATACCAGTCAATATCTATTTATCCTACAATCAATGACATACCAGTCAATATCTATTTATCCTACAATCAATGACATGCCAGTGACCCTATATACTTCAGATGCCCCAAATTGCACTGCAAGGTCATTACATAAGCAATGGACAAATAGAGGGAAAAATATTAACTAAGAAACCTATTTTTCCCTGTACAATTACAATCAAACATCTACTGATTGCAATCAGTAGAGCTTTTCTCCTGCAGTGCCAGTTCACACAGTAACACCGTTGGTTGTTTTCCCCACTCCACACCTCAGCAAAACCAGGAAATGTTCAGTGCACAATGGCACATCCAGGGATTTAGATTACTTAACTTTGGCTTTTTTTATGTCGCTTTAAAAAAAATTGATCAAGCCTCTTCATTGACTATCGAAAGGTTTATTATTTGAAATTGAATGAATTCAGCTAATCGAGAGTGAACTGCAGGAATCCATAGAGGGAGGATCGGAGCACTCTGACAGGCTCCATCTGTACAATATATCATTGTTTATGAGGCAGCAGTACGATGACGACCCACAGACACAGATCTACTCATTGATCACCTACGTACTTACTGGCTGCTTTAAACCATCAATACCTTTTAAAGGGCCACTTAAGAAGAGGGACATATGTCTCCTATATACTCTCTGTCTGAGTGCCTGGGTTTTTTCCTGTAGGCCAGGGGTCCATTGTCTTAGGATCAGGGGACTGTACCAGAGACATAGCCTCCAGCAGCATGATAGTAAAGGCTAACCCAAGAAGTAGTGGCAGGAAGCCTAGTGGGACGGCCAGTAGCCTAGTGGTTAGAACATTGAGCCAGTAACTGAAAGATTGCTGGATTGAATCCCCAAGCTGACAAACGATTCTGTTGTTCTGCCCCTGAACAAGCCAGTTAACCCACTGTTCCTCGCTCAGCCGTCATTGTAAATAAGAATTTGTTCTTAACTGACTTGCCTAGTTAAATAAAGGTTTAAAAATAAATAATAAGCTCTGATTCAATTCAACACACCTTCTTCATGACAGTTGTGTTTCTGACAGACTTGTTTTTGTACTTATCAAGTACTAGCTCTTGATGAGACACTTTTCATTTTAAGAATGTAATCAGTTATTAGAGGCTAATTGAATGTGTCTGTCAGAAATTGAATAATGTTGCATACTGTCATGAAACGTTTGAAAGTAGAAATCAAATAATGATTTATAAGAATTAAATGATGTGATATTTACTAAACGAGAGCAGAGAAAGCTCTGAGCAGTCTGAGGTATATTTTCTTTGTTCCTCTATCTATTGTTATGTAAGATATTTAATTCATATTCAGAATTGTTCCATTTCAGTACCATATTATTGTTCGTCCCAGGCAGCAGTTCAAAGCAGGACATAAGAGTGCTTATGGTGTACTGCCAGCTACTGGTGCTTGGTCAAACAAGTCTGTGCTGCTCCATTATTGGGTTGGAGAGTGATGGATTCCTCCAGACCGTAGAAGTATCCTTCCCTCCCTCCTCACTCGGTGTCCTAGACATACTTTCTCAAGGTTGTGGATACACTGACCCCATCAGCTGGTGCAGTCCAGCTCCCGGAGGGGGAGCAACACCCTACACCCTACATCTCCCTGCCACACATGCCCACATACCAACCCTCCTCCGATGCCTGGGGCTCTCCCCCTGACAATTCTCTCTCAAACAGTGATTAATGCCTGTTTACCACAGAAGGCCAAATCATTCCCATGGAGGGTAGGAAGGGGCTCTTGGAGGGTAAAGGGAAGTCATATACTGTACGTATGGCCACCATGAATGGGATCATACATATATGATGTGGGTGTGTTTATGTGTGTTGTAGTTTGTGTGTGTGTTTGCATGCGTGCATTTGCGTGTGTATGTGTGTGTGAGAGTGTTTATGTATGTGTGTGTGTGTGTGTGTGTGTGTGTGTGTGTGTGTTTGTGTGTGTGTGTGTGTGTGTGAGAGTGTTTATGTATGTGTATGTGTATGTGTGTGTGTGTGTGTGTGTGTGTGTGTGTGTGTGTGTGTGTGTGTGTGTGTTTGTGTGTGTGTGAGAGTGTTTATATATGTGTGTGTGTGTGTGTGTGTGAGAGAGTGTTTATGTATGTGTGTGTGTGTGTGTGTGTGTCTGTGTGTGTGTGAGAGTGTGTGTGTGTGTGTGTGTGTGTGTGAGAGAGTGTTTATGTATATGTGTGTGTGTGTGTGTGTGTGTGTGTGTGTGTGTGTGTGTGTGTGTGTGTGTGTGTGTGTGTGTGTGTGTGTGTGTGTGTGTGTGTGTGAGAGTGTTTATGTATGTGTGTGTGTGTTTGTGGTATTCTCACAGGTCTACGGGGGAGTACAGTGAGCCAAGCAGAGATTCTGTGCTCTGTTTGGCCCTTGTGTGCCGGGATGGGCGAGAAATAAACAAAACCTTTCATACTGTTAGAAAGGCCAACAATACATTTCGATGGTACTGAGTCATATAATGCTTGGTGGATGCATAGGCATACAAACAGTTCCACAAAGGTTGTGTTCTGTGGTGATTATAATGGTATATCAAACAATAGATCACAGAACCACACAAAGGATTTCCTTCTGACTTACAATTGTATCACAGGCTACTGTAACAGTGACAGGGTTGTGATACAATAGCCAAAATGCACCTTTGGCTAATCCAATCATATTGCATCACAGGATATTGGAACAGTCACAGGGTTGTCATCTTTCACCTCTATGTACAGCAATAGGAGTGACAGTGAGTCACTCGAGGACTAAACACGTTTATGAGGTTCGGCCTTGGGGCGGAAATGTGAAGAATAGCTTCTTTAAGACCCTGGACTCTATCCTCGTCTTGAGTTGCTTGCTTTAATCTGTAAACTTCATGTCAATGACGCTGACATTTTCCTTCAACCTATTGAATCACTGATATATTACTATGACTTATTATTCACCTGTAGTTGGGGGCACTTTATTCAAACCCTCTGCCATAGGAGAGCCTTAACCACAGAGATCCTATTGAATGACTATTCTAATTCCTAATTATATGGCCTTAACACTGTTATCAGCATGCCACAAGAGATGCCATCGACTGAGATGACAATATACTGTGTGACATCTATTATATCATGAATATGACAGTGAAAACACACTTAAGGAACTTCACAGATGATCTGAGGCTGAACACCAGCACCATGTTGGATCCCTACAGTCTTCCTTCTTTTCTTTGTGTAATTTGTGCTGACACTGAGCGTCTGGGCCACAGCACAGTAAACTGCCTCCCACCTTCCTATAGGCTCTGAGCTCACAGGAGAAATAGGGTGAAAGGTCAGAGGTTAGGAGTTAGGGTTAACATCTGCCTTACTTCACTGGACACCGAATAACAACAGTGGTGGTCTACGGAGGCCCATTAGGCACAAATACCAAGAGACAAGCTGAGTACTTGTCATGTGAAGATCAGAATAGTAAGGTACTGCATGTGGTCCCTTGCCAGAAACAAACAACACATTGTGTGGATGAAATACATACAGTATGCATTAATTTATCAGACAATGTGTACAGTACCAAAATACAGAAAACCTGACAATTATCTAATAAATGAATGCATACTCTATTTTCCAGTTCTATTTTCCAGCTCTATCTACCTTGCCCAACCTACTTCTCTCTCCAGTATGTAAAGAGGTGAGCTGCCCAGTTTGTTCTGGCAAACCCACAGAGGAGTATAACATCAAATTAACCCTCTGCCATTATTAACCCTTTCAGAAACCAAATGACTTTAGTCTCTTTAAGAGGTTCACTGGGTTATGCAGAATATATTAATCATGCCAGAAAACCAATTATTTCTGATAGATTCTCTGCAGCAATTAATGTAAAAGTAAAAAGTTGTGGACGAGGAGTGAGAGTAAAGAAAAGACCTCTTAGTTTGCAACCACTGAGACAGAAGAGGCATACGTCAATGGAATGGTTGTGACATACACTAAAGAGAAAAGTCTTATAAAATTGCAGTAAGACTTTCCTAAGCACCACTCATCACTCATCTTAATACTTTGCATGAAAGAGGCCAGACACTACACTGCATCGGCTGCATTTACAGAGGCAGTCCAATTCTGATATTTGTTTCAGGGATGGATCAAAATGTACAAAATGTTTACCTGGAGGTAGATGGGGGAGGGTTATGCTTTTAAAATTTCAGTCAAGGGGAGGGTTTAGTATTTTTAAATCTTGCCCAGGTGAGGGCATGTCATTTGTAATTTATGAATTATCAATATTTCTCAGTGTTTTAGAATTAGTTGCTTATTAGGCTATATATCGATGTGTGCCTGATGCCGCCCCTCATCTCTGATTCTCCGCTGAGCGCCCAATATCAAGTACGCCTATAGGCTATTTAGTGTGGTCTCAATCAAATGATCCATAGCCTATAGGCTACAAAGTCCATGCTCGGAGAAGCATAAGGCAAGTTATATCTGTGAGATAACTGCTGGGATGGTGTAAATAAAACTAGGCTGCATTACACCCTGTAATGGATATTCCAACCTTGAGCCCCGGTCTGTTCTCCTCTTGCTGATCAAAAATGTTTTTGTGAGCTGTCTAACCAATGGCTGTGCTGTGTAGGGCTACGGTGGCAGTTCAGGAGGAGAGTCAAAGTTTTTTGTTGTTGTTGTTGTTGATTAGGCCTAGTCCAAAAAAATCACTATCTTGTGGTGGACTATCCTATAGCCTATGTTCTGTCAGTTTGAGAAGGAGAGCGAAGATGAGGAGATTAGAAAGGAGGACCGGAGGTCAACTTTGATAGCTTGCTACTACTATACACAGTGGGGTAAAAAAGTATTTAGTCAGCCACCAATTGTGCAGGTTCTCCCACTTAAAAAGATGAGAGAGGCCTGTCATTTTCATCAAAGGTACACTTCAACTACGACAGACAAAATGAGATTTTAAAAATCCAGAAAATCACATTGTAGGACATTTAATGAATTTATTTGCAAATTATGGTGGAAAATAAGTATTTGGTCAATAACAAAAGTTTATCTCAATACTTTGTTATATACCCTTTGTTGGCAATGACAGAGGTCAAACGTTTTCCGTAAGTCTTCACAAGGTTTTCACACACTGTTGCTGGTATTTTGGCCCATTCCTCCATGCAGATCTCCTCTAGAGCAGTGATGTTTTGGGGCTGTTGCTGGGAAACACGGACTTTCAACTCCCTCCAAAGATTTTCTATGGGGTTGAGATCTGGAGACTGGCTAGGCCACTCCAGGACCTTGAAATGCTTCTTACTAAGCCACTCCTTCGTTGCCTGGGCAGTGTGTTTGGGATCATTGTCATGCTGAAAGACCCAGCCACGTTTCATCTTCAATGCCCTTGCTGATGGAAGGAGTTTTTCACACAAAATCTCACGATACATGGCCCCATTCATTCTTTCCTTTACACGGATCTGTCGTCCTGGTCCCTTTGCAGAAAAACAGCCCCAAAGAATGATGTTTCCACCCCCATGCTTCACAGTAGGTATGGTGTTCTTTGGATGCAACTCAGCATTCTTTGTCCTCCAAACACGACGAGTTGAGTTTTTACCAAAAAGGTATATTTTGGTTTCATCTGACCATATTACATTCTCCCAATATTCTTCTGGATCATCCAAATGCTCTCTAGCAAACTTCAGATGGGCCTGGACATGTACTGGCTTAAGCAGGGGGACACGTCTGGCACTGCAGGATTTGAGTCCCTGGCGGCGTAGTGTGTTACTGATGGTAGGCTTTGTTACTTTGGTCCCAGCTCTCTGCAGGTCATTCACTAGGTCCCCCCCTGTGGTTCTGGGATTTTTGCTCTCCGTTCTTGTGATCATTTTGACCCCAAGGGGTGAGATCTTGCGTGGAGCCCCAGATCGAGGGAGATTATCAGTGGTCTTGTATGTCTTCCATTTCCTAATAATTGCTCTCACAGTTGATTTCTTCAAACCAAGCTGCTTACCTATTGCAGATTCAGTCTTCCCAGCCTGGTGCAGGTCTACAATTTTGTTTCTGGTGTCCTTTGACAGCTCTTTGGTCTTGGCCATAGTGGAGTTTGGAGTGTGACTGTTTGAGGTTGTGGACAGGTGTCTTTTATACTGATAACAAGTTCAAACAGGTGCCATTAATACAGGTAATGAGTGGAGGACAGAGGAGCCTCTTAAAGAAGAAGTTACAGGTCTGTGAGAGCCAGAAATCTTGCTTGTTTGTAGGTGACCAAATACTTATTTTCCACCATAATTTGCAAATAAATGATTTAAAAATCCTACAATGTCATTTTCTGGATTTTTCTTTTCTCCTTTTGTCTGTCATAGTTGAAGTGTACCTATGATGAAAATGACAGGCCTCTCTCATCTTTTTAAGTGGGAGAACTTGCACAATTGGTGGCTGACTAAATACTTTTTTGCCCCACTGTAATTGATTTGATTAAAAACAATATGTTTCTTGCCCATGATGTAGGCCTATTTATCCGAGTTTTTGACATCACAACAAGCCAGATTCTAATAACTTACACAGTGGTGCTGAAACTTGAAGTGGCACAATCAATCGGAAATGGACAGCTCATGGTGCTGAAAGTAGGAACGTTGGAGTAGACATAATTCATTTCAACCCACCATGCACTCTTTAAATAGCCTACCTCCATGTCAGTGAAGAGCTGTTAAGTTAAAACCAAGACTCGAATGAGGGGGAATGAGAGGGTATGCCATAGGCCTACCCTTTATTAATGAAAATGGCAAAAAGCACAAGCCTACTACCCCTTGTTAGTTAAAGATTTTGAAGAAAATAAAACAAATCTGATTATATAAAGTGATATATAACAGTGCTTTGGTCCGCAATGCTTTATGGTAGAAACAAGCTGTGAAATACCCGGGAAAGAAGTGTCTCTGGCGCAAATGCGTATATCATTGTTTCATTTATTTGACATTCATAGGTTGAGCTACAATCTTCTATAGCCAAGGAGACAAAAATGTACTTTGCTTGGAAATTAATCTAATTCTGTCACTATCAATTGATTAAGCTATTCACTTCCTGTACAATAGAATATGGTTAAATCCAGACAGCTTTTAGGGGAACACTTGTTGTAACCTTCTCTCATTGGGTTAAGACACAGAAGAAGAGTAGCCAGCAGTTAAAGCTTACATTTTTCTGCATCAATAGGCCTACTCCATCTGGTGTGAAAAGGTAGGCCTAACTTTTCAAAGTACAGTACCATTCCTAATGAGGTCTCAGATTTAATTATTTGCAAACAGGGACAGTTTCATTACAGACTGATTTGGCATTGGAGAAATTGTAATGGGTACGTGTTGGTGGCAGGGAAGTCAGGCGCAGGGGAACAAACTTGGTATAAACGGAGTCGTTTAATAAGTGATCATAAAACTCAGAAAACCAACATATAAAAAAAAACCACACGACTTGCACAATACATACAATCAAACAATCTCCGACAAGGACATGAGGGGAAACAGAGGGTTAAATACACAACATGTAATTGATGAGATTGGAACCGAGTGTGAAGGAAGACAAGACAAATCCAATGGAAAATGAAAAATGGATCAGTGATGGCTAGAAGGTCGGTGATGTCGAACACCACCCGAACAAGGAGTGGGACCGACTTCGGCGGAAGTCATGACAGTCCCCCCCCCCCCCCCCCCCCCCCCCTGACCTCGGGGACGACCTGGAGGGCGAGGCGCAGGGCGATCCGGATGGAGACGGTGGAAATCTCGCAGCATAGAAGGATCCAACACGTCCTCCACCGGAACCCAGCATCTCTCCTCCGGACCATACCCCTCCCAGTCCACGAGGTACTGAAGGCCCCTCGCCCGATGTCTCGAATCCAGTATGGAATGAACGGAATACGCCAGGGCCCCCTCGATATCCAGAGGGGGCAGAGGAACCTCCCGCACCTCAGACTCCTGGAGTGGACCAGCCACCACCGGCCTGAGAAGAGACACATGGAACGAGGGGTTAATGCGGTAATCGGGGGGAAGCTGTAACCTGTAACATACCTCGCTCAGTCTCCTCAGGACTTTAAATGGCCCCTCAAACTGTGGACCCAGCTTCCGACAGGGCAGGCAGAGGGGCAGGTTTCGGGTCGAGAGCCAGACCTGGTCCCCTGCTGCGTACACTGGGGCCTCACTGCGGTGACGGTCTGCACCAACTTTCTGGAGCAGTACGGCGCGCCGAAGATGGCCATGGGTGGCGTCCCATGTTTCCTCCGCGCACTGGAACCAGTCATCCACCGCAGGAGCCTCGGTCTGACTCTGATGCCAAGGAGCCAGAACTGGCAGATACCCCAATACACATGGGAAGGGAGAAAGGTTAGCAGAGGAGTGGCGGAGCGAGTTCTGGGCCATCTCTGCCCAGGGCACGAACGCTGCCCACTCCCCCGGCCGGTCCTTTCAATAAGACCTCAGAAACCTGCCCACATCCTGGTTAACTCTTTCCACCTGCCCGTTACTCTCGGGGTGAAAACCTGAGGTAAGGCTGACCGAGACCCCCAGACGTTCCATGAGCGCCCTCCAGACCCTCGACGTGAACTGGGGACCCCGATCAGACACTATATCCTCAGCCACCCCGTAGTTTAAAAAAACAAACATATATTTTACCTTTATTTAACTAGGCAAGTCAGTTAAGAACAAATTCTTATTTTCAATGACGGCCTAGGAACAGTGAGTTAACTGCCTGTCCAGGGGCAGAACGACAGATTTGTACCTTGTCAGCTCAGGTTTGTAGGGTCGTAGGGAGACCGGGGAAAGGGAGGAGACGACAGGACTTAGAAAACCAATCCACAACAACCAGGATCGTGGTGTTACCCTGTGAAGGAGGAAGATCAGTCAGGAAATCCACCGACAGGTGCGACCATGGCCATTGTGGAACGGGTAAGGGTTATAACTTCCCTCTGCGGTTTCTAGTGTAGAAAACATTAGAATTGTGCTGCCTGTGTAAACAAGTTCAGAAAGAGATATTGGGTTGGTGAACGCAAAACATCTCACCATTCAATTACCGACTCTGTCTGGCACATTGTCAGTAAATAACTGTATTCTTAATTACACTCATTTTCAGTTTCTAAAGAAGTAACATTTTATGGAAAATGTAAATTATTATGTAAATCTCACTGTGAAGCTGTTGAGGTGACACTAACCAGTCCTAGATGTAGACAGGTAGGTCAGCAGTGTCTTTGGCTGTGTGTGTTTTTCACGATGACTCACGGTCGTGATGGACAGGTAAATCCATATCTTGACTTCAGACACTCGTTTTTGTCTTACAGGAAAAGCGACGGTAATGGAAGAGGACTGTAAATAAGTGGAGGCTTCTTGACAAATTAATCCACTATCATTCTCCTGTGTCGCCTGGTGAGCAGATTTGCAGTTTTATGGGGCAGGAAAAAGGAGCCTGTAAATCTGTGAGGCCGAGTGAGAAGCTGAGAGCAGGCCAGGGGAGAACACATCTCCCATGATGCAGCACTTTATCTCCCTGTGAAATGGCATCTTTATCTGCCTAAATTAAGTTTTGATTCCTTGCCACATACGGTGCCGCAAATCACTTTAATATTGATTTCAAGGGCAGTAGTTAAAGTAGCGCTGAAGCCATCGAAAACAGCTTTATAGTGTGGCACATACTGTCGTCACCGACCGGTAGACAGTCATGGTGTCTCTGTGGCTTACAGTAATAAAAATCACCTCTGAACTGCTGCTTTGTGCGCAGACTATATCAGGTCACGATCGTCGGAAGCATACTCGGACCAAATTGCAGCGTGATCTGGGTTCCACATATTTATTGGAAAGAAATGCACACACACAACAACAACAAAAAACGACACGTGATGCTCATGCAGTGCTCACAGGCAACTACACAGAAACAAGATCCCACAAAACACAGTGGGGAAATGGCTGCCTAAATATGATCCCCAATCAGAGACAATGATAAACAGCTGCCTCTGATTGGGAACCCTACCAGGCCAACATAGAAATAAAACACCTAGATAGGAACACCCCCCTAGTCACCTAACCAAAATAGAGAATAAAAAGGCTCTCTATGGTCAGGGCGTGACAGGCTGTCTGTCTCTCTCTCTCTCTCTCTCTCGTAGGCTAGTCTACATGATGAGATTATGGATAAGAGCGGGAATGTTTTTATTTGTCAAAACGGTAGTCAAGCATCGATTATCATGTCACCAGAATAAGACCCTCAATATTTATTGGAAAGGAGCATCAAGCTCATCACCTTGCACTTTCACCACCCTGTGATGTTCATCATCATTTATTTCATCTGTAGCCTAATTTAAACTGCATGGTTTCCCGAGTCATATTAGGAGGACCCACACACCATGTCATCGCATTACTCCAAGTTTACTTCGAGGATGGTTATTATATCAATATTTGAGCAAAAAGGCGCTTCGGCTGCCATTTCTCTCATAATTAATTTTAGCAACATAAAAAGAGCCTGCCATGTCGGCATTTATAAAATTGTACCGATACTTCAAATCAAATCAAATCAAATGTATTTATTTAGCCCTTCGTACATCAGCTGATATCTCAAAGTGCTGTACAGAAACCCAGCCTAAAACCCCAAACAGCAAGCAATGCAGGTGTAGAAGCACGGCTGTCGTGATTTTTTAAAATATGGTATGACTTTGCTCGCGTAAAAACTGTGGATTGAAACGGGGTTACTCAGCCACCATTACAGTGCCTTCAGAAAGTATTCCTAACACACCACAATACTTTCCCCACATGTTGTTGTGTTAAAGCCTGAAATTATAATTGATTAGATTCAGATGTTTTATCACTGGCCTACACACACTACCCTGTAAGGTCAAAGTGGAATGTTTTTGGAAATTTCTACAAATAAAAAATGAAAAGCTGAAATCTCTTGAGTCAATAAGTATCAACCCCTTTCTTATGGCAATCCTAAATAATTTCAGGAGTAAAAAAGTTTAGTGTTTTTAATCTCTGTACCCCACACATACAATTATCTGTAAGGTCCCTCAGTTGAGCAGTGAATTTCAAACAAAGATTCAACCACAAACATCAGTGAGGGTTTACAATGCCTCGCAAAGAAGGGCAACTATTGGTATAATATCCCTTTGAGCATGGGGAAGTTATTAATTACACCACAAAGATACAGGCGTCCTTCTGAACTAATTTGCGTCCTTCTAAACTAATTTGCCAGAGAGGAAGGAAACCGCCCAGAGATTTCACCATGAGGCCAATGGTGACTCTTATAGAGTTTAATAGCTCTGATAGGAAAAAACTGAGGATGGATCAACAACATTGTTGTGACCTCATAACATAAAAACTTCTTAGGGCTTGGCGTCTCGCCAGAGGGACAGCTGTCGACAACTTCCGGGTGAAATTGAAGGGCGTGCAATTCAAATAAATAATCATAAAAATGATGGATATAAAACATCTAGGTACATACAAGTGTCTAATATCAGTTAAAAGCTTTACAGCGAAAACATGCCATGCGATTGTTTGAGGACAGCGCCCCAAAATATTTTTCAACCAGCACAGGCTTCATAAAATCACAAATAGCGATTAAATATTCACTTACTTTTTGAAAATCTTCCTCTGATTTGTTGTCCCAGCTACAACATACATGGTCGTTTTGTTCGATAAAATCCTTCTTTATATCCCAAAAAGTATGTTTAGTTGGTGCCATCGATTTGAGTAATCCACTCGTTCAACATGCAGAGAAATGAATCCAAAAAGCTACCGCTAAACTTTGCTAAAAGAAGTCAAAATACGTTTCAATCTAATCTTCAGGTACCCTAAAATGTAATTAAACTATAATATTTCATTATAAAAGAAGTATGTTCAATAGGAAAGTAAAATTTGCAGATTTCAGAATAAAAAGAAACGGAATGTCACGCCCTGGTCTTAGTATTCTGTATTTTCTTTATTATGTTGGTTAGGCCAGGGTGTGACATGGGTGATTTATGTGTCTTGTTTTGTCTAGGGGTTTTGTAGTCTATGGGGTTGTGTTCATTTGAGTGTGCTAGGTAAGTCTATGGTTGCCTGGAGTGGTTCTCAATTAGAGGCAGGTGTTTATCGTTGTCTCTGATTGGGAACCATATTTAGGCAGCCATATTCTTTAGGTATCTTGTGGGTGGTTGTTCCTGTCTCTGTGTTTTGCACCATCTCGGACTGTTTCGGTTTTTCCACGTTTTCTTATTTTGTATTGTGTTCAC
This sequence comes from Oncorhynchus kisutch, assembly GCF_002021735.2. NCBI lineage: Eukaryota > Metazoa > Chordata > Actinopteri > Salmoniformes > Salmonidae > Oncorhynchus > Oncorhynchus kisutch. The sequence goes on from NC_034179.2 coordinate 20,827,272, forward strand.
GTTTTCATCTTTCATTAAAGATGTTTATTAATAGCCACGCTGCATTTTGGTCCTCCTCTCCTCCCCAGGAAGAAACCCCTTACAGAACCACCCACCACAACAGGACCAAGCGGCATGGTAACGGGCAGCAGCAACAGCGGCCGAAGAATCAAGACTCTTGGACATGGGAGGAAATCCTCGATGGTAAAGGACCCTGGGCACAGCCAGGAAAATATCGCCGCTCCAAGGAAGAGCTGGAGGCAGCGAAGGCGGTGAGGCGCTGGTATGAGGAGGCAGCACGGCGGCGTGGATGGAAGCCCGAGAGTCAGCCCCAAACATTTCTTGGGGGGGCACACAGGGAGTATGGCGAAGCCAGGTAGGAGACCTGCGCGAACTTCCTGTGCTTACCGGGGGGCGAGAGAGACCGGGCAGGCACCGTGTTATGCTGTGGAGCGCACGGTGTCCCCAGTGCGGGAGCATAGCCCGGTGCGGTACATACCAGCTCCTCGTATCGGCCGGGCTAGAGTGGGCATCGAGCCAGGTGTCATGAAGCCAGCTTTACGCATCTGGTCTCCAGTGCGTCTCCTGGGCTGGCTTACATGGCACCAGCCTTACGCATGGTGTCCCCGGTTCGCCTGCACAGCCCAGTGTGGGCTATTCCACCTCGCCGCACCAGCAGGGCGACCGGGAGCATTCAACCAGGTAAGGTTGGGCAGGCTCGGTGCTCAAGGGCTCCAGTGCGCCTGCACGGTCCGGTCTATCCAGTACCACCTCCATGCATCAGCCTTCCGGTGGCAGCTCCCCGCACCAGGCTTCCTGTGTGTGTCCTCGGCCCAGTACCACCAGTGCTGGCACCACGCACCAGGCCTACAGTGCGTCTCGCTTGTCCAGCGCTGCCAGAGCCTTCCTCCTCTCCAGCACAGCCGGAGTCTCCCGCCAGTCCGGCGCTGCCTGAGCTGCCCGTCTGCCCAGCGCCACCTGAGCTGCCCATCTGTCCAGAGCTGCTACAGTCTCCCGTCTGTCCAGAGCTGCTAGAGTCTCCCGTCCGTCATGAGCCGCCAGAGTCTCCCGTCTGTCATGAGCCGCCAGAGTCTCCCGTCTGTCATGAGCCACCAGAGTCTCCCGTCTGTCATGAGCCGCCAGAGTCTCCCGTCTGTCATGAGCCGCCAGAGTCTCCCGTCTGTCATGAGCCGCCAGAGCCGCCAGTTAGCCAGGATCTTTCGGAGCCGCTAGTCAGCCAGGATCCGCCAAAGCCGCCAGTCTGCCAGGATCCGCCAGATCTGTCAGTCTGCCAGGATCCGCCAGGATCCGCCAGAACCGCCAGTCTGCCAGGATCCGCCAGAGCCGCCATTCAGCCAGGATCCGCCAGAGCCGCCATTCAGCCAGGATCCGCCAGAGCCGCCATTCAGCCAGGATCCGCCAGAGCCACCATTCAGCCAGGATCTGCCAGAGCCGTCAACCTGCCTGAGCTATCTCTTAGTCTTGGGCTACCTCTCAGTCTTGGGCTACCTCTCAGTCCTGAGCTACCTCTCAGTCCTGAGCTACCTATCAGTCCTGAGCTACCTCTCAGTCTTCAGCTACCCCTCAGTCTTGAGCTACCCCTTAGTCTTGAGCTACCACTCAGTCTTGAGCTACCCCTCAGTCCCGAGCTACCTCTCAGTCCCGAGCTACCTCAGTCCCGAGCTGTCGCTCAGTCCGGAGCTGCCCCTCCGTCCAGTGGGGCCCTTTGTTAAGGTTACTAGGCCAAGGTCGGCGGCGACTGTCGCCACTCAAGGGACGCTAAGCAAGCGGACTAAGACTGTGTTGGAGTGGGGTCCACGTCACGTGCCAGAGCCGCCACTGTGGACAGACGCCCACCCAGACCCTCCCCTATGGGTTTAGGTGTGCAGCCGGGAGTCCGCACCTTTGGGGGGGGGGGTACTCTCACGCCCTGGTCTTAGTATTCTGTGTTTTCTTTATTATGTTGGTTATGCCAGGGTGTGACATGGGTGATTTATGTGTCTTGTTTTGTCTAGGGGTTTTGTAGTCTATGGGGTTGTGTTCAGTTGAGTGTTCTAGGTAAGTCTATGGTTGCCTAGAGTGGTTCTCAATCAGAGGCAGGTCTTTATCGTTGTCTCTGATTGGGAACCATATTTGGGCAGCCATATTCTTTAGGTATCTTGTGGGTGGTTGTTCCTGTCTCTGTGTTTTGCACCATCTCGGACTGTTTCGGTTTTTCCACGTTTTCTTATTTTGTATTGTGTTCACGTTTTCATCTTTCATTAAAGATGTTTATTAATAACCACGCTGCATTTTGGTCCTCCTCTCCTTCCCAGGAAGAAAACCGTTACACGGAATGGAATTAAGCACAGGCAAAATCCTAGAGGAAAACCTGGTTCAGTCTGCTTTCCACCAGACAGTGGGAGATGACTTCACCTTTCAGCAGTACAATAGCCTAAAACACCTAAAAAGGCCAGTTTCTTACCAAGAAGACAGTGAATGCTCCAGAGTGGTCGAGTTACAGTTTTGTCTTAAATCTATGGAAAATCTATGGCAAGACCTGAAAATGGTTGTCTAGCAATGATCAACAACCAATTTGGCAGAACTTGAAGAAAAAAGAATAATGGACATATGTTGCACAATCCAGGCGTGGAAATCTCTTAGAGACTTACCCAGAAAAACTCAAAACTGTTATCGCTGCCAACGGTGCTTCTACAAAGTATTGACTCAGGGCTGTGAATACTTAGGTAAATTAGATATTTATTTATGTCTTTTTCAATACATTGGCAAAAAAATCTAAAAACATGTTTTTATTTGCCATTAAGGGGTATTTTGTGTAGATGGGTGAGAAAAAAATATATGTTTAATCAATTTTGAATTCAGTTTGTAACACAACAAAATAATAAGTACAATAGGTCAAGTGGCATAAATACCTTCTGAAGGCATCATATGCCTCATACTGAGTCCCAAAAGCAAATGGCAACATCAAGCCTAAGTAGTCTTTGATGAGACACTGAGAATATTCAAGTTTTGGAGAGCCTGAACAGTGTGGGGACATTACTCTCCCTAACTACTGTAGGCTTTCAGCAGGGCTATAGAGAGACATAATACTGACTGCTGCTGTTTATTGTGCAATTCAGTCTGTGGTGTGGTCAGCCTGATTACCACAACACACAGCCTCCCTCTCCTTCTTCCTTCTCTAATTAACAACCACACCATTAATAACACCAGAATGGAAATTCAACACTTTTACTGTCCTTTAATGAATTAAAATCTGACACTAATACGAGTGGAGGAAAGAGTAGCCTGCTTCATCTGGGCGCTAATGAGTCTATCTGTCAGAGAGTTTGGTAGCAATGTTTAACCGTGCACTATTTACATGGTACTATATCTACTTAGAAGTTACAAGGAGGTAATTAATAGCCAACATCATTATGGAATAAGCAATTTTAATCACTACAAAGTAGTTACAAAATAGTTAAATTACACAGGTTTGTTCTGGAGGCAGCACAACCACAAAGTCATAAAATCAGATTTTTAACCTAACCCTAACCTTAACCCTAACCTTAACCACACTGCTAACTCTAATGCCTAACCCTAACCTTAAATGAATTACAAAAACAAAAAAAAGACTTTGCAGCGGGCCTATCTAAAGGGAAATCGCTCAGTTCTGCCTCCAGGACAAGACTCATGACAATAAACGTCAACCTGCTGAAGTACTTGAAATATTTAGCAGAAAGTACAGTAGTCTGTGTGTTTATTATATATATATATATATATATATATATATATATATATATATATATATATATATATATATACACAATTACCATGTAAACAGTACTGTAATAGTAACATTAGCCCTTTCCCCATGAATTAACAACAGATGTATGTATCTGTATGACCTTTAATGTCTAATTAGAGTCCAATGAAAATACTGACTGCAATTATTCAAATGAGGCAGGTTTTCATAGAGTGGTAATGTAAAAATGGTAATGGCATAATCTGCTTTCATTTCCCAGTATACTACTGTTCATACAGTAAAATATTGACCTATAGTAACTGGATCACTGGGCAAATCACCACACTGAAAGTGATTCTGAAAAGAAGTCTATTTGAGGGATGGATATTTTGGAGCCCCATAATGCCAGTCAGCTTGTCTCTCCCATGGCAAAAAAAGCAATTTCCTGCATCTCATAACTCAAATTGAAATGCCAGTGAGTTGACAACGGCCCATTGACATCATTGTTCATTCACCTTAAATGGAGGGAAGGTGATAAGAATACCCCGTTTCTTAAATTAGATTTACATTTACAAATGGTTATTTTCACTTTTAAAAAATCTAGGCATAGAGCTACTGTCTAATTCACATTTGACATTAATCACAAAGATTCCTGGTAGTGTAGATTATGTCACGCATAAATAATCTTTCAGCAGCAGTAAATAAAAATAAATAAAAAACGTAATTTTCTAATGGAAAAAGTATTGCCCTAAATGCAATCAAGTCTTTGCCATTTTCTCTCTTCGCAAAACAAAGTTATGTCTAAAAAAGCAAGACTCCATAGAGCTTGATTGATGTGCAGTGATTTTGGAAAATGGTTGTGGACTGAATCATCACATCCCCAAAGCCTAGAACTATGTGTGCCTGTATAAACTCTCCAAACCCCACTTTTACTTGTTTCCAATTATGCGCTTTCTTCTCCAACTCTCTTCAGCCTATCCATTGTGGCCATGACTTGTACGGCTTTCTGATATAACCAACCAGGATATTGTTCATTCATACAATATGTTGCCCCTGGAAACAAAACTGTTACAGTGCTTAGCAGCATTGATCTGTACCAGAAATGTCAACTATACTGGTCTATTCAAGCAGGCTCCCTACTGTAATTGGCAAAAAGTAAACACACCATGATATTGATCTCCCTCCATCCAGGGTTGCATCGTTATTTCAATAGACACATTCAATGTCAATGAGATATGGAGCTTGTTGTGCAGTATCCATTTATTTATCTTCTCCTGTAGGTCAGACTATGTGGGAGCAGGGACTGAAGGAGTCAGACAAGGCCAAGGGTGTTGAGACTCATTCATGCCCCTCTGTGGTAATTATTGATCAGGTCTTGTGACATTGCTGCATGTTAGGCCTAATGACTGTGTCTAAATGAGAATCAGGAGTGTGGCTGTGACAAGAACAAATGCCAGTTAGAGAAAATGTGTTTCCTGATTGAATTTCAACAGTTTGATTTGATTTGTGGCCTTACAGCAGTATAAATAGATGTTGCCTTATATTTGCTCAGTAAGCAATATTCATGCTCAAATAACCTTTACAACATATAGTGTAATAGCCATATACAAATTATAGTTATTGTAGGGTAGAATCTAATAATAATCAAATGACATATATTTGAATTCAAAACTGACCTCTACATCACAAAACATGTTAGGGTCAATTTCAATGTCCACAGTCTATTCGTTACAATATATCCATACCAATTTGTGAACATTTTGGGGGAATTTTCAAAAATCATAGCATGGGAAATAATTGATGGTATACTAATGCTTATCAATAACTCCACACACTACTACAAACTGGTTGCCTGAAAATGTCACGAAAACGAGCCATTTGTTGTTATGTCTCTGGATTGCCAGATAGCTAGCAACAATGAGAAGATGCTACCATGTGGGGAGGTGTCTCTTTCAGCTAGATCTTGTTATTGATATATCATTTGTTACTTTGAGATGTTTTGACTCATGTCATGTCTATGCTAATATGGCAAAAATGTATTAGCTAGCTAACCAACAACAGTGCTCATTTACTAATCTATTTACGTTTTCAAAAAACATTTGGAAAGGAAATATAGCTGACATGTTGTCAACAATCCTTTGATTCTAAGCCAAGTCAGCCTGTTTTGCCCCAAAGTTGCACACACATCAGTTTTGTTGCTATAACAACTCAGCCGTCTATAGTCCATCAATATCATCCATTCCGAAGCGCCAGGCCGGGTTTTGAGATGGCATCCACAGACAGGAGTCCGTTGTATTTGGATTGGTTGAAGCGGCAGAGTATAGAGACGGAGCCTTCTCTGATTAAAGTCGATCAGTGCGCTAGACTCGGTACTGAGGTTGCACACTCTGGCTTGATGGAGTGAGGAGCGCGGTAGAGCCAGTTACGGAGGACTTTTGTGAATTTTCAGATTCGGAACATGAACTACATATCAAAAAGACATCGGCCCATAGATTCAGCTAGACCAGTTCAATATTAAAGTGAACAGAGCAAACGGTAATTTCAGAGGTTTTCATGCATACCTTCATATAAAGCCAATGTAATATATCTGTCGTATTTCAAGACTGTTTCACCGAAGTCCTGGAATTAGTTGATTCTCTATCAATTTTCCTCCCTCTTTCTACCTTCCCTTTCTATTCATTACATTTGAGGCTCCGAAAGCTTCCATTGCCTCTGCTACAAGGACTGTGGTGATTTGGAACGGCATTTGATAGCCACTGGACTTGATTCATCGCGGAGTTTTTGACTCCTCGTCATGGGGTACAGTGGACAAACTGCTAGAAGTGGAAGAAGAGGAGTCGCGGGATACTTATTGAAGATGATCACCATATTTTTGTTTTTTCTAATTGCCCTCGTGGATATCGGAGCTTCTCAAGGTAAACTATCGAATTTATAGCCATACCTGCATGCAGAAAAATGCTCGAGCTGAGTGTTCGAGTGTTGTCCGGATGGCCAGTTGTGCTGCCTATGCCATCAAAAAGTAGATCATTTGTAGGCAGGATTTTCGCAACAAAAAAATCATAGTTAGTCTACATCAAGATAAATGATCTACACTTGCCACTTTATGCCCTCAACGAAAAAAGCCTAGAGTCGCAAATAGTTTGGAATGGAAAAATGTAGCTAAAATGTCATGTCTATGATGGCACACCATACGCACTGGGCTATTCCCCCCCAATGACTGTTTCTTGTAGACTACTGTAATGGGGTGGATATCAACGTTTTTAAAATGTGTTAGGCTATGCATTAAAATGACACAGCTTCAATGAAGCATTAGTTTGGTGTAAACAGAAACATAGTCTTGGTTGACCATACCCATTTTTGCTCCGTTTTGTTGCTGTTTTATTATGAAAGACTGGGAAGCTTAAGCTACACCTGAGTCATATCGTCACAATCTTTTTCTTTATTTTTCCCTGTCTCTCTCTCTCTCTTGCTCTCAATTCAATTCAAGGGGAATGGGGAACATATGTTTACATTGCCAAAGCAAGTGACATAGATAATAAACCAAAGTGAAATAAACAATAAAAAATGTACAGTAAACACCACACTCACAAACGTTCCAAAAGAATAAAGACTTTACAAATGTCATATTATGTCTATATACAGTGTTGTAATGATGTGCAAATAGCTGAAGTACAAAAGGGAAAATAAATTAACATAAATATAGGTTGTATTTACAGTGGTGTTTGTTCTTCACTGATTGCCCTTGTGGCAACAGGTCACATATCTTGCTGCTGTGATTGCACATTGTGGATATGGGAGTTTATCAAAATTGGATTTGTTTTTCGAATTCTTTGTGGGTCTGTGTAATCTAAAGGAAATATGTGTCTCTAATATGGTCATACATTTGGCAAGAGTTTAGGAAGTGCAGCTCAGTTTCCACCTCATTATGTGGGCAGTGTGCACATAGCTTGTCTTCTCTTGAAAGCCAGGTCTGCCTTCGGCTTGCCTTTCTTAATAGCAAGGCTATGCTCACTGAGTCTGTACATAATCAAATATTTTCTTAATTTTGGGTCAGTCACAGTGGTCAGGTATTCTGTCACTGGGTACTGTCTGTTCAGGGCCAAATCGCATTCTAGTTTGCACAATTTTTTGGGAAAATTCTTTCCAACGTGTCAAGTAATTATCTTTTTGTTTTCTCATGATTTGGTTGGGTCTAATTGAGTTGCTGTCCTGGGGCTCTGTGGGGTGTGTTTGTGTTTGTGAACAGAGCCCCAGGACCAGCTTGCTAAGGGGACTCTTCTCCAGGTTCATTTCTCTGTAGGTGATGGCTTTGTTATGGAAGGTTTGGGAACCGCTTCCTTTTAGGGGGTTCTAGAATTTAACGCTCTTTTCTGGATTTGGATAATTAATGGGTATCGGCCTAATTCTGCTCTGCATGCATTATTTGGTGTTTTACGTTGTACACTGAGGATATTTTTTTGCAGAATTCTGCATGCTGAGTCTCAATTTGGTGTTTATCCCATTTCTCTCTCCCTCTCTCTCGCTCCCCCCCCCCCCCTTTCTCACACAGTGTGATTTCAACCCTGTGTGAGGATCACAGTGCGCTGGTCGGGATATCTTTTATATGAGACTTTATAAAAAAAGACTTATCTGATAGTGAAGCTTCTCTGGCTGCCATCTTATATTGTATGCTCAATACAGCAATTGAACATATTTTGATTTAACTTACTTATTACTCTAACCCCATCAGCAAAGATTCAGTTTAATAACTGCCTGTGGGGGCTTATCTTTTGTCATACGCTTTACCCACATGTATCAATTGTTGCTACAATGGGTTAGATCAATCTTATCATTGGATTTTAATGCACTCATAGAATTTTATACTGAAGTATATAGTTGTGACATATGATGTTGCCTCCTATTGTTGTGGATTTTCATCACCTTTCATTTCTCCCTCCCTCCCTCCCTCCCTCCCTCCCTCCCTCCCTCCCTCCCTCCCTCCCTCCCTCCCTCCCTCCCTCCCTCCCTCCCTCCCTCCCTCCCTCCCTCCCTCCCTCCCTCCCTCCCTCCTTTTTAGAGGATGGTGAAGTTCGGTGTTATAGATCACTGCCTCATCCATCAGGAGAGTTGCTCCTCGCATCTGTTGTCCTTGGTTATTCACCTGCTGTTATCTGAACAGTGGTACAATGCTGAGGCTAGAGTCATCGGTCAACAATAGTACTGGAAGGCATTATTGGTTTAATATAAATTTCTGTTTTTTTTTGTGTCGGCCTGTATCATTCTTAATTCTTTTAATGCCGTCTGACATTTTATTACAGTATTAGGAACAGAGACAGATGTATATTAAACTATGTTTTCTTTTTAAGGTGTTATCACACAGTAAATAGCAGTGTAGAACACCAAACCCATTTACCAAATCGACTCCCTACATAGCTGGATTGTCTGTCAAACAAAAGAGGGTATAAAACTATCCCCTAGGGTGCATTCCTGTATGTGTGTGTTTTTTTCCTCAGGAGGCAGGTGGGTGGCCTCTTTCCTATCGTGCATGTATGTGAAAATCCAAAACACATCCATGCACACATAATGTAAGTAATGGTGTGAGGATTTTTCACATTTTCTGAGTCAGAACTCAGGGCTTTAGTAACACAGACCCAGCTGGAGGAGGAAGGATACATTTTTTTCCTCCGAGTGGTTTGGAAGTCACTCTTTTGCCCTTCATGCTCTGGCTCATTCCAAGAGTAGCCTGCCATTTCAAATTGCAGACCCAACACCATCATTTCAGATGATCCATACAGGGAAAATCAACCCACATTCAGTCAGTCCTGGCCCCAGCTCCAACCCAAGCTCCATCTTCAGCTCCCAGCAGCTACCAGCCCCAGACCTAGCCCCAGCTCTCAGCCTCAACCCAATACCCAGCCCTGTGTCCCAGCCCCGGGATCACAGTCTCCTACATAGTTAATGAGGAATGAGCAAAGGAGAAAACGAAGGATGAAATACAGTGCAGCTCTGATTTCTGAAGGGCAGGGCTAGGATGACATAATGGTCATTCCAGAACCCCGGAGAGGCCTGTCTCATTGACTGGAGTGGGAACACAAACCAGGTCGTTCCCTGTACATTAAGAAGTCAATAAGCCAGGAGAACATTGTTTGGGGCTAATTAATGGCCCTGCCTTTTTTGGACACTGATGAGTTGCCTGTGCACATTTCCAAATCACTGGAGAGTCTCTTCAGCTCAGAAAGACTCACCCGTTTGGTGATTACAGTGTCTCACTTACCCAGACACACCTGTTCTGCTCTGCACAGCAGTATCCTGGTGCTTTTCTCTTTTAGATAGTGAGGAGTGTAAGGAAGCCACGGGTATTTTTTGAAAGATATAGTTGATAGTATGGGACAGACTCTCGGGATGGTAGCTCCTCATGGTGAACTTAAACGGGCTTTTCTTCTTATTAGTCTATGTTTGAACCTGTACTCTTGACAAGGTAATCCACCTAGCTTGATTCCAGCAGAGAGAAAGCGTGATAGAGAGAGAAAGAGAGAGAGTAGACTGGATCTTCCGTTTGGAAGGGCTCCCACTCCCTCTACTCCCAGCTGGCCAGCTATCACTCTGGGACTGTTTGAATATGCAGATGAGCTGAGGATGAGCGTGAAGAGGCAGTTGAAGAGAGGGTTTATCTTGGATCGTTCTCCAAACAGTGCATAGCTAAATCAATGTATAGGCCTATTTCAAATACATCCCAGCACATACACCCTGCTGTCACTAAGGTATGGAATTACACAATTATATAGAACCAAAAGTCAAATGTGTTAACAGGATTTAACTATATTATTACTTAAATTAAAGGCATATTAGATACATAAGATACTTCATAACGAAGAGCAGTGATGCCAGCTTAGCCTCTCTGTCCTTTTCAGACACTGTGCATAGGCAATGATCCTCGCTGTGCTTCTCCACATGTAGCTCTCCACATGTAGCAGTTCCGGTGACATGCATTGAAAGATGCATCTTTCTCATGTCTTTCTTATTCAAAATGAATATGAATGAACTTATTTTCAAATAATTGTCAACATATAACATCACATTAAGGTGTGGGACATTCACCGTGTTACAGGGAAGAATAGCAGGTCTATTTTGCTCCAGAGAAGTAGCTCATTGTTCCCTTGTTGACGCAGACGTTAGACTAGCTTCTAACTAACGTTAGCTAGCTCTCAAGTTAGCCAGATTTCCATAGCAGCTTGTAGACAGCCCATAGCCCTTGCGGCTAGGACCACGGATTGTCCGGGGAGTGTGACTGTTTGAATCCCTGATTTTTGTTGTGGTTTCCATCTGCCCTGTGACCTATCCTTTCTGGAACTGGGTGGAGTAAAATTGTAGCCTACGTTGCTACCATGACAAAGACCAAAGCTGGTGGGAGTACTGTTGAGGACAGTAGTGTCTCTATCACAGGTGAAGGATATTTTAAACAAAAAGAGTTCGACCAGCAGTTGTTACAACAACAAGAAAATAGCATCAAGTCCAAATACTGGTGGAGTCAACTAATAAAAGAATGGACGATCTGACCAGAGAGGTCCAGGACTTGAAGAACAATTTACAGTTCTCCCAGGGTCAGCTTGATTAGTTTAAACAGGAGAAGAGCAAGATGACAACAATCTGTAATTCATTGAGAGAGGACATCAGTTCTGTATGTGAATCTATGATAACAATGATGGAGAAATCAGATTATCTCGAGGGACCAACATTGGTGTGGAAGGAATTGCAGAATCTCCACATGAAACCTGGACGCAGTCTGAGGACAAAGAGAGGGAAATTATCATTGAGAAACTGAAGATGGGCCACATGAAGATTGAGGTGGAGTACGACTACAGGATTGGAAAACCCACCACCAGCCCAAGTAGATAGGTCCAGGCAGATAGTGGTCAAGTTCCTGAGGTTCAAGGACAAACTATGAGTTCGTAGCTTCAACCCCACAGCACACACACACACCAACTGATTGATGGGCTGCTGAATAATGTTTTTTTTGTTGTTGCTTTGTTTCTTCTTTTCCATATTATGTCTAGCACTGATAAGCTACCCAGGAAAGGGCTAAAAATAGCCCATATTAATGAAGCCCCCAGTGTCTGGTCTGAAGCACTTCAGCTCTGCTGGTCGGCTACTATGTAGCAACCTACATAGTAGCCCCTCGAACGCCTATTTCTATTATGATCGCCAGAACGATCAACCCCCCCAAAATGTAAGGCCATTTAGGGATTTAAAGTATGTTTACTATGATCAAGTTCAATCCCCACCAATGTTCCTTCTAAACTGTGGACGGCCAAGTGCAGCTCCTGGAACAGGCCCACACAGAAGAATTGCCAGCTTGCGCAGAGGTGCACGAGATTGAACTTCAATCAAATTTACACTGGCTTTAAACATATATAATTTTCTCTTAACTGTGGAAAGTGGTATTGAATCAACACAATAACAGTCTTGTTCAATGCAGATAAGCACATCTAACTGCGGTGGGGATTTTGTTTTAGGTTGAGATGCATATCGGAGTAGTCTTGTTCTATTTCACGGGCACCAGCGTTTTTTCCATCACCCTCCGTTGAAGAGTAACCTAGAATGCCTATTTTGGATTACAGAGCAGAGCCGCGTGTAGCCACGTGTGCTCATTTGTTGATATTCTTTGCTAGTTAGTGAGTTACTAGTTTGGTTATAGCAATGGGGATTGACTGCTTCCAACAAGAGCACAAAATGTGTACTTCTAACTGTCTTTCAAAGAGAGTCATGTAAAGAGTTTTTCTTATCTTAAAGGGGCAGTGTCCTATTTTGAGACTGGCTTGAAGGCAGAGGTTAGCATCCATTTTTTTTGTATGATTCTCTGTATGGTAATAGCGTATGGCAATGAATTAAATGTTGTTAAGTGGTTTCAATAATGCAATTTTCAGTCAGCTATTTGGCCAATTGTGTTACAGATAATTTATTATATTTATAAAGAGATTTTTTTTAAAGTCTCATGGAATGTATACCTATATTGAACACCACATATTGGCTATTGTAGGCAATGTCATAGAAGTCAACATCTAAATCCATGTGGAAATGTTATGGCATTTGCTCCATTGGTTTTGTTGATAGGCCACTCCGATGGGCCTACATTATACTCAAATAGTCACAAATGTCCATTGGCCACTGTCTGAAATTATAACTTAAAGGCCCAGTGCAGTCCAAAACGTGATTTTTCTTTGTTTTAAATATATATTTCCAAACTATTAGGTTGGAATAATACTGTGAAATTGTGAAAATGATGATAATGCCCTTTTAGTGTAAGAGCTGTTTGAAAAGACCGCCTGACATTTCAGCCTGTTTTGGTGGTAGGGAATTTTAGCCTTCCATGGTGATGTCACCATGTGGTAAATTAGTTAAAAGACCAATAAGAAAGAGTTTCAAACCTCTCAGCCATGTGGGGAGAGCATTCCCTTCCCAACTCAGACCACTCCCAGACAGTCCTAGCAACATTTTTGCTTGAGAAATTGCTCTTTGCTAAGAAGCTATTTTTGTTTATTTTTGACAATTTTAAGTGAAAACGATCACAGTGATCACTAAGGTGGTTCAAGACCTGAAATTTGCTCAGTGCCCAAAACATTTGAGAGGAACATTGATCCCCACATTGAATTATTTTCAAGTTTGCTACAAATAGAGATATTTATTTAAATAGTGATCTACTTTCTACTTTCTTGGGGACCTGAATATTGACTGATTTTCATCAAGCTGTCTGCTCTAGAGGTGGCTTCTCACCTGTAATCTGGTTCAGGTTATTAATCAACCTACCAGGTTGTTTACAAACACTACAGTAACTACACTGAGTATACTAAACATTAGGAACACCTTCCTAATATTTCTGAAATGTCTTACAAGGACAACATTGCCTGTCTTTCTACACTGTTCTTTTTCTACAAGGTGTCGAAAATGTTACACAAGGATGCTGGCCCATGTTGACTCCAATGCTTCAGTCAAGTTGGCTGGATGTCCTTTGGGTGGTGGACGATTATTGATACACACAGGAAACTGTTGAGCATAAAAAAACCAGCAGCATTGCAGTTCTTGACACAAATCAGTGCCCTTGGCACCTACTGATAATAATTGATAATAATCAATAATAATTGATAATAAGAAGATTGTGGGAGCTGCACTATTTCAGTGTCTTTGATATTATTGACCATAACCTGTTGTTGAAAAAACGTATGTGTTATGGCCTTTCAACCTCTGCCTTATCGTGGTTTCAGAGCTATCTATCTAATATAACACAGAGGGTTTTCCTTAATGTAAGTTTATCTAATGTTAAACATTTAAAGTGTGGTATACCACAGGGCAGAACTTTTGGCCCTCTACTCTTTTTCTATTTTTACCAATCACCTGCCACTGGCATTAAACAAAGCCTGTGTGTCCATGTATGGTGATGATTTGATCCTATACGCTTCAGCAACCACAGCTAGCGAAATCACTGCAACATTAAACAAAGAGTTGCAGTCAGGTATAGAATGGGATGGCAAGTAATCAACTGGTCCTGAACATCTCTAAAACTATGAGCATTGTATTTGGTCCAAATCATTCCCTAAGTTCTAGACCTCAGCTGAATCTAGTAATGAATGGTGTGGCTGTTGAGCAAGTTGATGAGACTCAATACTTGGTGTTACCTTGGTGTTACATTCCAAATTGTTTGCATAGTAAACTTACAGACAGCAATGACAAAGGCTTGGGTGGTACCAGTGGAGGCTCCTCAGAGAAGGAAGGGGAGGACCATCTTCCTCAGTGAATTTTATAAAAATAAAAATAGTGAAACATTAAAAAGGTGATCAATTTTAGATAAAACTATACTAAATATATTCACGTCAACAAATAACATTGTTTGCAATTAAGGTCTACAGTGGAATCAACAGAACTCTGTAGAGTAGCACCATTGTGTAGCCGGAGGACAGCTCATTTCCGTCCTCTTCTGGGTACATTGACTTCAATACAAAACCTAGGAGGCTCGTGGTTCTCACCCCCTTCCATAGACGTACACAGTAATTATGACTCCTTCTGGAGGATGTTCTCCAAACTATAAAAGCTCTTGCACCATGAACTGACATGTTGTCCACCCGATTAAAGGACAAGAGAATTCATCTAGTACTGAAAGCATAAGCTACAGCTAGTTAGCACTGCAGTGCATAAAATATGGTGAGTAGTTGACTAAAAGAGAGATAAAAACAATAGTTGAACAGTTTTGACCAAATTAATTTATTCGAAAATGAGAGAGAAGAGAGAGAGAGAGATACAGTTGAAGTCGGAAGTTTGCATACACTTAGGTTGGAGTCATTAAAACTTGTTTTTCAACGACTCCACAAATTTCTTGTTAATTAACAAACCATCGTTTTGGCAAGTCGGTTAGGACATCTACTTTGTGCATGACACAAGTCATTTATCCAACAATTGTTTACAGACAGATTATTTCACTTATAATTTACTGAATCACAATTCCAGTGGGTCAGAAGTTTACATACACAAAGTTGACTGTGCCTTTAAACAACTTGTAAAATTCCAGAAGATGATGTCATGGCTTTAGAAGCTTCTGATAGGCTAATTGATATAATTTGAGTCAATTGGAGGTGTACCTGTGGAATTATTTCAAGGCCTACCTTCAAACTTAGTGCCTCTTTGCTGGACATCATGGGAAAATCAAAAGAAATCAGCAAAGACCTCAGAAAACAAATTGTAGTCCTCCACAAGCAATTTCCAAACGCCTGAAGATACCACGTTCATCTGTACAAACAATAGTACGCAAGTATAAACACCATGGGACCACACAGCCGTCATACCGCTCAGGAGGGAGACGTGTTCTGTCTCCTAGAGATGAAAGTACTTTGATGCGAAAGTTGCAAATCAATCCCAGAACAGCAAAGGACCTTGTGAAGATGCTGGAGGAAACAGGTACAAAGGTATCTACATCCACAGTAAAATGAGTCTGTATTGCCATAACCTGAAAGGCCGCTAAGCAAGGAAGAAGCCACTGCTCCAAAACCACCCTAAAAAAGCCAGACTACGGTTTTCAACTGCACATGGGGCCAAAGATCGTACTTTTTGTCCTCTGGTCTGATGAAACAAAAATAGAACTGTTTGGCCATAATAACTATCGTTATGTTTTGGAGGAAATATGGAGAGGCTTGCAAGCAGAAGAACACCATCCCAACCGTGAAGCACGGGGTTGGCAGCATCATGTTGTGGGGGTGCTTTGCTGCAGGAGGGACTGGTGCACTTCACAAAATAGATGGCATCATGAGGGAGGAAAATTATGTGGATATATTGCAGCAATATCACGACACATTAGTCAGGAAGTTAAAGCTTGGTCGCAAATGGCTATTCCAAATGGACAATGACCCCAAGCATTCTTCCTAAATTGTGGCAAAATGGCTTAAGGACAACAAAGTCAAGATATTGGATTGGCCATCGCAAAGCCCTGACCTCCTAGAGAACATTTTTTGGGCAGAACTGAAAAAGCGAGTGCGAGCAAAGAGGCCTACAAACCTGACTCAGTTACACCCGCTCTGTCAGGAGGAATGGGCCAAAATTCACCCAACTTATTGTGGGAATTATGCTTAAGGCAACCCAAAACATTTGACCCCTAGTTAAACAATTTAAAGGCAATGCTACCAAATACTAATTAAGTGTATGTATTCTTCTGACCCACTGGGAATGTGAATAAATAAATAAAAGCTGAAATAAATTATTTCTCTACTTTTATTCTGACATTTCACATTCTTAAAATAAAGTGGTGATCCTAACTGACCTAAAACGAATTTTTACTCTGATTAAATGTCAGGAATTGTGAAAAACTGAGTTTAAATGTATTTGGCTAAGGTGTATGTAAACTTCCTACTATATTCGTATGTAAACTGTAGCTATATTTCATTTTCTTTTTAACTTTCACTTACTTAGCTAGAAAATGCAGCCAACTCGCTAGTTTAGCCTACTCAAACACCCGTCTCAAACAAAGAGGGATGCTATGTTAGCTAGGTGGCTATGGCTTTCCAACACTGGAACTCTTCCAAGTCAAGGTAAGCTTTTGGTTTTATTAATTTATTGCCACCGGGGCCCGCCGGTGTAACTACTAAACTGCTTGCTAACTGTACACTGTACTGCATGATTGTAGCGGTTTTAGTAGTTCTAGTAACTATGTTGACTTGATGTTAGCTAATATAGTGACAACGCTGTAGGCTGTGTGTAGCGGTTAGCATTCATGATATGAAGGTTTGGCTTGGAAAGGTTATTTTGCCTAGTCACAGCCAGCTGATGTGTTGTGCACTGAAGTCCACAATCGAAGAGAAAGGGTGAGAGGAGGACAGTTCGTAGATGCGAGAAGGAATTATACAACGATTTAACTGCTATGATAGTGAACTGCTTTTGCCTGTGATCAGGGGTGTATTCAGTCTGCCGATTCCGTTGAAAAGTTGAGCCAGTCACCTGTTTGTTTGTAAATAGCACAACAGGAGAAAGCTGGAGGTGGTGAGTCCATTGCGTTCTATATCTATCGGGGAGTCTCTATTGCGCAACGCGCATGAGGTGACACTGTATGCAATTCACTACTAAATGTTTGCCATCAGATGTCTTAAAATGTCTTTCTGCCGTGTTTGAGATGTCCAAGAGCTCTGGATGAGCTGCCATTTTTTCTCTACTAGCGTCTTTTCCTTTCTTCATACTTTCCCCCTATGCTTCATGTACACATGCTAATCTTCCTTCAGAAAAGCATGCATACATTTTTTCAGTTGCACAATTTCTCTCCTTCACTTTCGCTTGTAAATGTCCACACTTACCGAAAATGACATTCGGTAGCTACTAGCTATGCTTTAGCATGTCTTTGCAATTAAATTATGCTCGTTTTCGCTAATTAGCATTTAGCTAACAGCGTCCATGTGATTTAGCTATTACTTGTGCTAATTTTCTTAGCATTCTGGTAATTGACGCCCAATGAGCTTTTTTTCGCTCATTTTTAGCACCCCTGTATGGTATGCCGAAAATAGCGTAAATCTCAGGATGGCAAAAGAATGGTATGATAGTATGGAAATCTGGATATCGTCCAAGCCTAAATGACACACGCACTTAATCCACTATACCACCAGAGGTCTTTTCACAGTTCCCAGGTCCAGAACAAATTCAAGGAAACTTACAGTATTATACAGAGCCGTATTATAAAGTTGCCATTGGCATCGGCTAATGGGGATCCTAATCAAATCAAATCAACCCAATCTAACTAAACACAACCCATGGAGTATCTCACTCTCTCTCCCTCTCTCCCTCTTTCCCCCTAGTCTTTAGTGTGTGTCTTCTGAGCTTTGTTTATTGGAGAGAAAAGCTACTGGGATCTATATTGTTCAAACTACCAGACAGAGTTTGTCATTTTTTAAGTGAAGGGAAAGTTAGTGTGGAGGCCTAACCACACATGCAGAGGCACACACACGCATTACATGCACACTCTCGCCCTCGTATGTCAAGATTGATCAGAAAGTGTATTAAAAAAATGGAGGTTAGTGAGAATGTTATTGCTATCATTATTTTTACTCTAACCGTTTCCCCCCATTGCCTGGCAACTCTGGTCCCAGAGGTGCTGCTAAGGTTACAGCCATTGCGGTCATTTCACAAACGATGCCTGTATGCACAATGAGCACATTGTGTGTGGAGTAATGCTTGTGAATTACATAGCGCTAAGACCTTTTGGCAATTCCCAGAATGTGACAAGATGACACAGTTTATACTTTAAAGCCCATATTTAATTGAGGGAAAATGAGACTCAGTAACATAAGCACTCACACATAGGTGATGGCAAAGGGCAAAACCCAACACTGTGTATGTCATCACAAATGGCCACCCGGAGCCTTTTCCTCAGGCTGATGATGTCAGAGGAACATGCTGTTTGTTGGCTCTACCCCAGACAGTGTGTGGTTCAGTGTGATAATTACTGTGAAAAGAGACTGCTGTGTTTGTGTCCCCACACCTGACGTCACTTTCTATTTTTATTGGTGGGAAAAGGTACACGACTGTTACTTCACTGGATGTGTGTGCAGCAGTGCTGTTGAATCCGGATATCTCCAGCTGTGCAGATGCAGCTAGATACTGTATCATGGGCACAGTAACGACTCCCTACATCCTGTGTGTCGTCTGTCTTATTCACTGAGATACAAAAGAAAGAAGAGGGAGGGAGGGAGGGAGGGAGGGAGGGAGGGAAGGAGGGAGGGGGGGGGGGGGAGGGAGGGAGGGGGGGTGGGAGGGAAGGAGGGAGGGGGGAGGGAGGGAGGGGAGCAGAGATACAGTAGAGAGGAGAAAGGGGAGGGAGGGAGGGGAGCAGAGATACAGTGGAGGGAGGGAGGGGAGCAGAGATACAGGAGAGAGGGGAGGGAGGGAGGGAGCAGAGATACAGTAGAGAGGAGAGAGGGGAGGGAGGGAGATACAGTAGAGAGGGGAGGGTTGGGAGGGAGGGAGGGAGGGAGGGGGGGGAGGGAAGGAGGGAGGGGGGAGGGAGGGAGGGGAGCAGAGATACAGTAGAGAGGAGAAAGGGGAGGGAGGGAGGGGAGCAGAGATACAGTGGAGAGAGGGGAGGGAGGGAGGGGAGCAGAGATACAGGAGAGAGGGGAGGGAGGGAGGGAGCAGAGATACAGTAGAGAGGAGAGAGGGGAGGGAGGGAGGGAGATACAGTAGAGAGGGGAGGGTTGGGAGGGAGGGAGGGAGGGAGGGAGGGAGGGGAGCAGAAATACAGTAGAGAGGAGAGAGGAAAGGCGGGAGGCAAGATTGGAGAGGGTGAGAGTCAAAGAGGAGAGAGAGTAGGATGTAGACGTTGAGAGGGAGAGAGAGAAGATGAGAGGTTGACAGAGAGTGAAGAGGAAAGGAGAATGTCATTAATCACCCTGCAGAGTGACACTCTAAACTGCAGGAGAGCGTCACAGTACAACATTCACTTCTATTAGCAGTACATTAGCAGGGCCCAGCACAAGTAGCAGCACTTGACAAGCAGGCCTGTGCCAGAACGGCTGACCTCTGTTTCAGCACAACGGATACTCCTCTTCAATACCACCCAGAGAGCGGAAAGCCTCTCCCATTCACATCACATACACAGCTGAAGTGCTGTGTGTAATGTGTGTGTGTGTAATGTGTGTGTGTAATGTGTGTGTGTGTGTGTGTGTGTGTGTGCGGCTTTGTTTTCATGAGTGCTCAGGGTTTGGAGTGACACAGAATGCATTAGAGAGCTCAGTGAGCGATCATTTCTGTCTGACTACTATCTTCAGAGTACTGTGTTCCATTTTGACTTTTGACTGCATTAAGTCACTGAAAATGGTCATTGAAAAAGAGCCCCTGTTCTCAATCAACCTACCAGCTTGGATAAGGGATGATGATTACGATGATGATGGTGATGGTTACCTGTGTTCTCACCTCTGTTTTGAAGTTAATGCCAGGTAATGGCTCTCCCAATTTAAGGTGGCTGGTGGCTTGTAACATTCACAGTAATTTCACATTCAGAGGGTGAATCAGCTAACACCCCAGTAATTACACTGAAGGATCCCAGACAAGGAGAGGAGAGGAGAAGAGAGGAGAGGAGAGGGGGTTCAGGGGAGTACTATGGCCCCCACTCCTCATGGAGAGGCCAATTATGATCAGAGGTGAGAGAACTGGAGGACAAGAGGGAGAGAGGGAATGGGAGAGACAGGGAGAAGGAAAGAAAGAGAGAGGGAGGGAAAAGTAATTTCCAATTAAGTGGCCCTTCTCATGCCATTATAAGGAGAGGGACTGACAGGGCACATCATGAGTGAGTACAAGTACACACTCTATCCTCTGCCCTTTAATTTGTCTTTCTTCTCCCTATGGGCTCCACTGGGGTGCAACCACAAACGTCCTGTTGCTTTTCCATCTTTCCATGCCCTTAGCAGGAAAGCAGCCAGGGGAAATCACCTTATAAGGGCAGGTAAAAGACTGGATTTATGGAATCTTCGGCGTGCTTTCAATGTTGCTTGTTGCTACAGAATTGCATGTTTTTTTGTTATGTGACTAGCCATGTAAATATATATGTGCTTTTGCCAAGCCTTTTGTCATATGTCATAGTCTGCATGGTTAGCATTGCAACAAACACAAAAGAGGAATTAGCTAAAGCAAACACATGGCTGACATGATATGTTATGGGATGGACGGCATCACTGTTTGTCTTTGTTTCGGTTTGTAACTGTTTTGGCATTAACGTATGACACATTGTTGTTTATGAGTTGACTGACAGTGACTTCGTACTACAGTATTCATTCCCCTTGGCTTTTTTCCTATTTTGTTGCATTACAACCTGTAACTTAAATGGATTCTTATTTGGATTTCATGTAATGGACACACACAAAATAGTCCAAATTGGTGAAGTGAAATGAAAAAAAATGGAAACGTGGTAAGTGCATGTGTTCGCCCTCTTTGCTGTGAAACCCCCAAATAAGATCTGGTGCAACCAATTACCTTCAGAAGTCACATAATTAGTTAAATAAAGTCCACCTGTGTGCAATCACATGAGTGTCTCAGTATATATACACCTGTTCTGAAAGGCCCCAGAGTCTGCAACACCACTAAGCAAGGGGCACCACCAAGCAAGCGGCACCATGAAGGCCAAGGAGCTCTCCAAACAGGTCAGATACAAAGTTGTGGAGAAGTAGAGATCAGGGTTGGGTTATAAAAATATCCTAAACCTTGTACATCCCACGGAGCACCATTAAATCCATTATTAAAAAATGGAAAGAATATGGCACCATAACAAACCTGCCAAGAGAGGGCCGCCCACTAAAACTCACGGACCAGCTAAGAAGGGCATTAATCAGAGAGGCAACAAAGAGACCAAAGATAACCCTGAAGGAGCTGCAAAGCTCCACAGCTGTGAGTTGAGTATCTGTCCACAGGACCACTTTAAGCCATACACTCCACAGAGCTGGGCTTTACGGAAGAGTGACCAGAAAAAAAAGCCATTGCTTAAAGAAAAAAACATGCAAACATGTTTGGTGTTCACCAAAAGGCATGTGGGAGACTCCCCAAACATATGGAAGAAGGACAAAAATGTAGCTTTTTGGCCATCAAGGAAAACGCTATGTCTATCGCAAACCCAACACCTCTCATCACCCTTAGAACACGATCCCCACAGTGAAGCATGGTGGTGGCAGCATCATGCTGTGGGGATGTTTTTAATCGGCAGGAACTGGGAAATTGGTAAGAATTAAAGGAATGATGGATGGCGCTAAATACAGGGAAATTCTTGAGGGAAACCTGTTTCAGTCTTCCAGAGATTTGAGACTGGGACAGAGGTTCACCTTCCAGCAGAACAATGACCCTAAGCATACTGCTAAAGCAACACTCCACACTCAGTGGTAGGCATGTTGTGTAAATCAAATATACAAATTCCCCCAAAATACATTTTAATTCCAGGTTGTAAGGCAACAAAATAGGAAAAATGCCAAGGGGGTGAATACTTTCTCAAGCCACTGTATGCAATAGAGTCAACTCATACACTCGTCTCACACTCCAACACACTATGGAACAGTTCTTGAGCCACTGTATACCTCACCTGGTGAAATACTGCTTCGGCCTACTACCTGACACACACAGTAAGTAGACACTAGACAATCACAGTGATGTCCTCTCCTGTAGCTATGCTGTAGCTATGCATGTTAGTTTACCTATTTTAAGAGGATTAGGACACAGAATAGGCAGAGTGGGGGGATTTGGGACTGAATTGGAATGCTGCTGGCACACGGATGTTACACGAATACAGCAGACTCTACAAAAAATCCCAAAGTGCTGATGATCACCAAACAGCCCAGTCAGTCGTATGGCTGTTATTCCCCTGCTGTCCTTTAATGGTGTTCCCTGCAGACTCCCGGTGCTGCCTTGCCCCAGCAGGTACACTACAGTACAGATTCTGTATCTTAATCTGATCACTCTGTTGTCGCAAATCATTTTCCTGCATGGCAGGAAATGCAAATTGTAATGTATTCAAGTTTGAAAAGGCTTCTAAAGTTAGTAATTTCCACTTTAAAATGTCAGACTTGATTTGCCCTAACAAAAATGTATCAACCCCTACATAAAATGTCCTTTTTAAATAATTGATTATTTTCCTGCTGTGAGAAGCAGGGTCAAATTAAGATAATGCATCTGTAGGCTATAGTACTGTACAGATTGGGACATGGCACAGAGCTACAGGAGATGGGGAAATGGAAACCACCACTATGTGCCATGCCATACATGCTATGCACCTCAGACCCCAAACTGCACAGAATACAGAATCTAGGCCTACAGTGAGTACAAATGGATTTGTGTCCCATTATAAGAGAGAGGAGGGTTTTTTACTTTCAAGAAAACTACAGCATCTTTCTTTGGAGCTAAAGTCATTATAAAGTCATCCTAAGTCATGCAGCGCAAATGAGAAAGACCTGGGTGGCTGACAGCAGCAGCAGCAGGAGGTGGCTGATCTGAGCTGATGGGTGTGTTAACTAATCCAACACCTCCACCACCACACAGTATGGAGCAGAGCAGGCATCGTCTGCAACCTACTGTACTGTACTATACTGTACACCACCACTATGGAAATCCTGCCTCCTTAGAGAGCTCCTATCTATGCTGTCTACTGATTGGCAAAGCTAAACCTTTAATTAATCCGGGCACTGCCATGTCTTCTTGTGCAGCGAACTAAAGCTTGCTGCTTTCACTGTGGAACACTGTTAGAGGAACACAACTCAATCAAATGTTAAAACCCCTCGAAGAATAGAAACAGCATTAATCCATCATATAAGTAATATATCTTACTGCCTGGTATTTTGTTAAGCATTAACCCGTTATCTGCTGAGTTGTCCGTGGAGACACAGCATGAGTCTTGGTAGTGCTTTGGTGTATGTACTGTATGTCAGCATTGAGGCATGCAGGGGGGGGGGGGGGGGGGGGGTTCCTGTCTAATGTTTGTCAGCATCTCCCTCTGTTATTCCTGAGCTCTTAAAGCACCTGATGAAAGGCCAGCACAGATAAATGTTTGTGAATGAGGGACCCCCCTCTCCCTCCCCCCCCCTCCTCCTCCCCTATCCTCCCTCTCCTCCTCCCCTCTCCTCCTTCCCTCCCTCTCCTCCTCCCCTATCCTACATCCCTCCCTCCCTCTCCCATATCCTCCCTCCCTCTCCTCCTCCCCTATCCTCCCTCCCTCCCTCCCTCTCCTCCTCCCCTATCCTCCCTCCCTCCCTCCCCTCCCTCCCTCCCTCCCTCCCTCCCTCCCTCCCTCCCTCCCTCCCTCCCTCCCTCCCTCCCTCCCTCCCTCCCTCCCTCCCTCCCTCCCTCCCTCCCTCATATCCTCCCTCCCTCTCCTCCTCCCCTATCCTCCCTCCCTCCCTCTCCTCCTCCCCTATCCTACATCCGTCCCTCCCTCTCCTCCTCCCCTATCCTCCCTCCCTCCCACCCTCACTCTCCTCCTCCCCTATCGTCCACCCCCCACACACACACACAAGATCTCACAAGAATTTGTGGTTTCAGCTACATTAGAGCTCAATAGAGGCAGACTAGGGATGCAAGAAGAACAAGGTTACTTCTTGTCCCCTTACACTAATTAATGGTCTAAACTGGAATGGGAAATGAGGCAGGGGTTGCAGTAATGGGGAGTGTGGGTAGAACACTGCTACATTAGGCCTATATATTTGGCCATCCTTACCAGGAAGAAGTAAATGGATTTTGGGGTGGTGTGTGTTGTAGGGGTGTCTCTGGGTTATCTAAGGAGATAACAGCTCTGTGTCTCACCCCTAAATCCCTGAGACTGGTTCTGGACAACATTAACCACTGCAGAAGCAGAGATTATACTCCCACCCGTTGATTTAGACCTGTCCTGCTATACATTTACCAGTTTTCCCTGGGATCCTCCCCCCTCACGCACACACTTTTTAACCCTGACCTTTTTAAATACTGTCTGAACTTCTGCATGTTTTACACAGTGTGTGTGTGTGTGTGTGTGATAATAACTGACCCTGGAAGGATAGTCTGCTCTAGATAAATCTATGACAAATACCAGGCCATTCATCCCCAGGAAATCAATCTTTCTCATAATTCCACTCGTTTTCCTTCTATCTGTTATCTACAGAGCTGCAAAACATACTTTAAACAGAACAGGCCATTATGACCATTCACTGTTTGTCAGAATGTCAATGTGTGATGTTGTTGTTTCTTACTCTGTCTGTTCAATGAGGTGCTAAATTAAAGCCAAGGCCATTGGTTTGCAGTGCCCTGGGTGAGTGCGGGATCGATTCTCCTCCCTCTCAGGTTATTGACTTAGAGAGAAAGTGACGACTGTGTGTGTCAAGACGCTTAAACACTTAAGAAATAAATGTTATTGAAATCATTTATAATTATATCGGAATTATGATCAATTGTTATTTTTGTTTTGATGTTTTATAATGCTCTAATGCACTAACGTCATTAGTGGTCTAGCCACGTAAATAACCACGACTTCTTTTTCCCTTTAATGTGTTTTTAATGTATCTTGTCTACGTGTGTGTGATGGACCCCGTCCCCAAACTCTGACCTCTTGTCTCCACTTTGGGGCTTGTTACTGTAATCCCACCATTATTTCTCAGCTCAAGGTGGCTCTCGGGTGTCAGCACTTTTCTGTGTTTGTACAGCATGTGTTTGTGTGTTGGTGTGTCTCTGTGATCAGTCCCCAGTGACTGAAGCAGCTAGCTGGCAGGCAGAGTTACACTGGGCTCATTCAAAAGGGGCCCAGTCAGAAACCCCATGGCGAAGGGTTACTCTACGACTCCCCTTATCCTTGTTGTGAACCTCATTGTCATGAAGTTAGTTTGTCTGCTCTCTAAATAAAGGCTGTCTATGCTGTATTTCTCTTCAGAAATGCAGTCAGGAACCAAAGTGTAGAATACTGATCAAATCTGAAGTTGTCTGTCAAATTAAAGGGACTCATAGAGTCTTATTTTACTCCCTAGCCCTGGAGAGACACTTCTCATACCACTCAGGCCAGTGGAATGGACAGCCTTATGGAGATGAGGTGAACATGACTGAAAGCAGCTCATAAAGGGGTCAGTGGAAGTTAAACATAATTAATCACAGATGTGGAAATGAGGTCAGGATGATATGTGTGGGCTCTAATATTCTAACAGAACCAGATCTGTCACAGCACTTTCCTCTGAGTCTGATGGGGGGGGGGGGGGGGGGGGTTTCAACTATAGAGTAGCCATTGGATGTATTACATTTTTGGTGCAATATTTTATGACCTTCTTCAAATGGTATGTCATCAGGGAGGCAGCACACAGAGGGCCCAGATAAACAGATATGCAGAACATATTTGGTTTCATCCTCTGTGGAAAAGTATGGAAATGGTTAAGTTAGGTAGGGCGTAGAATGGGATAAACAGTCCAGAAGTGGTTGATCAAATAGAGAGCAGGAAGAGGGCGAATAATGAATGTTGTTGTGATGATCAGACTGGAACTGAACCTACCACAAATGGCTGTTTTGAAGGTCGAAGGCTAAGAGGACTGTGAATGGAGTCTCGACTGTCTGGTTTTATGGAATGCTTCAAGGCAGTGTACGGGAACGTACATAAATCAAACTTATGAATGGCTTCCAAACAATGTTCATTTTGTTTTAGTGTAGATTTGGATCAGTTATTTTTTCACAAGCCTCCAGCCATCCATCCCTATTGAATTTTATAATAAGGAGGCTTGTTATAGAGGAAGAAGTTTGGTGTACGGAATAAATGATTGATATGAAATGAGATGACGGGCTTATTCCTGTAAGTCCAGACCCCTATAAAACATGACCCCATACAGTAACACATATGTTGGAGGACCAGCACGCCAGTGGAAACCAATACACCATAATGGGTTGCTGTAGCTATGTTGTAACATGTGCACCGGAAACCGATAATTCACTGGTGACACACAAAGAGTAGGGGTTCCCAGGTTTTTTAGGCTGACACAGGGTAAGCCGAGCTGGCAGGTATTAGTTGGGGGGGGGATTACTCACCGCATCACAGAGAGGTGGAGGGGGAGCCACACACCACGGCAACGGTTGCCATGTGAACGGGTCAATCTGTGCAGTGTAAATCACGCGTCTTCGGAGGTGTTTCCTCCGGTAGCCTCCAGCATAAATGCCAGCGTACACATTCCCTTACTCCTCTCATTTGCAAAAGAACACATTACTAAATCATTATGTTTTTACAGCAAAACATACTAGCTTTCCACCGGATACATTTTCTGTGTTTTATCACTGTGAGATGCTTTATTGTGCAGCTAGGCTCTAGTGAGCACAGGCTCCGCCAACAAAAGCACAGAGACAGGCCAAAGAGGAAGACTAGAAAGAGGAGGAGAGGAAGGAGACAGATAGCACAGCCGCTTCTTCTAAGCTGTGTGGCTTTAAGAAGCCATTTGAACAGGCAGACGCATCGTAACTCCAGTAGGATACAGACACGTTAACCACAGCTATTCTGGGCTGCTTTGTTCATGAAAATATATTTTGTAACATTTGAGTAATTTAGCAGATGCTCTTATCCAGAGCAATTTACTGTAGTAAGTGCATACATTTTCATTAAAGCAATTGTATATGAGAGGGTGTGACTGTTTACAGTCATTTTGCACAACCTCAAGGGTACAATTGCTTTTCTACAATGAGTTACCAATTAAATAAAAACTTTATTTTGATAAATGTATTCAAAGGCTACTATTTCATCGCTCAACAAAAATATAGGCCTTGTCCCGACACATCTATGGTTGCTAGCCAAGCCGGCTGGCCGATAATTCTATTGGGTAGGTTGCCAGAGACCCAGTCATTAAATATTTTTGTTCCGTATCTATGGACGCGACTCAGTCGTTCATTCTAAATGCTGGCGGGCAACTTTCTTATCCCCTTGTTTGCTAGCTAGCCAACTACGGTTAACAGTGCAGCTAGAAAAACAGCAAAGTAGCAGCATTTGGGTTTGTTTAAGCTGTTTTGGATACATCCATAGCAATGAGCTAATGAGGCGCAATTTCGCCTGGCATAGAAAATGTGCTCTCTCGTCAAGACACTGTTGTTCAGATGAGCTAGCTAACTACACAGCTAACGCAATCACTTCAAGCTGAAGCTGGTAAGACAGCAAACTAGCTGCACTTCATGTCATCTGACCTGTTTTTTTGATTGACATTCCTTTGTATATATCCATAAAAATGATGCTGATTCATGATTTCGACTGGCTGAGAAAAGATGTCTGTCTCGTCCTGACACGTTAATTCTCAAGTGGACAGTGGAGATCGAATTTCAATTTTGAAACTACATTGCAAATGTTGAGAGACAGACAGCAATGTTTCTACAAACCCCCGTTATTGCATACCAAATGTTAGCTAGAAGCAAGAGGAAATAATGTAGATGCCTCTTCCAGTGGAGATCAAGTTAATGAATTGACTGGCTGGCTGGGCTGATGGGACAGTGGATTTGCGCAGGGGTTTCTCAGATGGAACAGAAAACGAAATGCCAATTTTTGCATCATAGGCATATCCGTGCTGGTAAACCGTTTTTTAAATTATGGCTTAGAATGTGTCTCAACCAATCACAATGCTTGTTTTGACCAACCCGCTGTAAAAACTGTATTTCCTGTGCTCATCCCCCATGGGTATTGAACCCACAACACTGGAGTTGCAAGTGCCATGCACTACCAAGTGAGCCACACAGGACCAGTAAGAACATTAAGTATACAAAAAAAGCACAACAATGTTGAAAAAAACTGAATCTGTAGTAAGGTTTGAGTTGATTTTATTTCCTCAGAATCATATGCATGTGTTTGTTCCCCTTCGTCCTTTTGGGGAATGATTGGGTATGGAAAACTGAGCCTTATTGTGTTTCCATCCTGTGGAAACCTGCTTTTAGTTTTAGGGGGCCATTTTTCTTGTTGGCAGTTTGATTCCTCCATTGATTGAATATGAGAGACGAGGGCATGAGAAAACACGAGCTTGAATATTTACATTGAAGCTTCCATTTGGGTTCTGTTCCTGTAGTTTGTTTTAATAAGAACTTGACAGAATGCAGTGTAGGGTTTCAGGAATTTCCATGGAGCATGTCAAGTCCAGGGAGCGTCAATGGTCGGCCCTGTAAAGTCAACAGGACTTGAAGCTGCTGACGGTGTGATTGGAATGGACAGTCTAGGACAGTCCTGACAGACAAACAGACACCGTGTGGGTCTCTGGTGAACCACGGGTAGGGCAACAGTGTAATGGATGTCTCACACAGAGGGGATGTAGCCTAGCTGTCTAACCTCTATCAGCGGCACCACGTCCCCTCTTCACTGCCGGTCATGTCTAACCTCTATCAGCGGCACCACGTCCCCTCTTCACTGCCGGTCATGTCTAACCTCTATCAGCGGCACCACGTCCCCTCTTCACTGCCGGTCATGTCTAACCTCTATCAGCGGCACCACGTCCCCTCTTCACTGCCGGTCATGTCTAACCTCTATCAGCGGCACCACGTCCCCTCTTCACTGCCGGTCATGTCTAACCAAACTCTTCCTTTTTTATTCTCTCTTTCTCTTTGGATCACTCACTCATTTTTCTTCCTTTCTATTTGAGAAGAGGGGAGGGTGACAGGAGGGCAAGTGTAGTGTCAGGGGTAGCAGACAGGGTTTCTTTTAGAAAAGCTCTTACCCTCGAAACATGGCCCAAATGTGGCACCTTTGTATAGGGGTGTTCCCAGGGGAGAGAGGCAGACATTTTAATTAAATAAACTGCCAAACGACAATAATGGTCCCCGCCTTTAAATTTCAGTCAACTCACTTTGGTGATAAGATTACAAACCCTTGGCCATATTGTTGTGATTATGTTTGTTTACATGAGTGGGAGGTGTTTACGCAGGAAACCGTAGACCCACTTGTTTCTTCTTCTTCACTTAGCTACTGGGGAAACTGAGACGCTGTGGATCCAGAGCTGTTTCTGCTGCGGCAGTAGACTGCTGCTCTACTTTTATGATCTCTGGGAGACGCTGATAATGATTCTCTAACTAGCACCATACTCCATGTCTTTCAGTTGGAGCGCGCTCCCCTGAGGTAGAAAGTCTCAGCTTCGGTGAAAAACGTCTGTAATTGCTTTACACAGATGCAGGGACACACATTGTAGGGAGGGTTTCAAAGCTTCTACCACATGATAATTGCTAGCTAGTTCTAACTTTGTTTTTCATCTGTTTTTCCACTTCTTTAGTCGGCTGAATAACTTCCCTGAAAGAAGACAGGAAAGAATATGGGCCATATGCAGATTAGAGTTTGATCATTTGAAAATGATACAATGGTATTGTGTATCAATGTGGCGTTCTGCAGTAGATTATAGACAGTATACATCTCTAACCCATACATCTATTGGATTGGATGTGGCCTTTCCAACCAGCTAGTCAGATGATATTCTCCAACTCATATCTCCTGAGTATCTACCTGTCTAACTCTGCCACTGAGCATTGTAAGGTTAGGTCCCATTACTACCACCCATTAGTAGCAACATTAATATGGTAATTTCAACACTGTAAATACAGTGAGCTCCAAAAGTATTGGGACAGCGACACATTTGTTGTTGTTTTGGCTCTGTACTCCAGCACTTCGGATTTGAAATGATACAATGGCTGTGAGGTTAAAGTGCAGATTGTCATCTTTCATTTAAGGATAATTTCATCCATATCAGAAATTACAGCACTTTTTGTACATAGTGCCTCCATTTTAGGTGACCAAAAGTATTAGGACAAATTCACTTATATGTGTATTAGAGTAGTCAAAAGTTTAGTATTTGGTCCCATATTCCTAGCACACAATGATAACATCAAGCTTGTAACTCTACAAACTTGTTGAATGCATTTTCTGTTTGTTTTGATTATGTTTCAGATTATGTTGTGCCCAATAGAAATAAATGGAACATAATGTGTTGTGTCATTTTGAAGTCATTTTTATTGTAAATAAGAATATAATATATATTTTTAACACTTTTAATATGGATGTTACCATGATTACAGATAATCCTGAATGAATCGTGAATAATGATGAGTAAAAAAGTTACAGACACACAAATATCATACCCCCAAGACATGCTGACCTCTCACCATTACAATAACAGGGGAGGTTAGCATTTTATATCATACCCCCAAGACATGCTAACCTCTCACCATCACAATAACAGGGGCGTTAGCATTTTATATCATACCCCCAAGACATGCTAACCTCTCACCATTACAATAACAGGGGGGTTAGCATTTTATATCATACCCCCAAGACATGCTAACCTCTCACCATTACAATAACAGGGGAGGTTAGCATTTTATATCATACCCCCAAGACATGCTAACCTCTCACCATTACAATAACAGGGGGGTTAGCATTTTATATCATACCCCCAAGACATGCTAACCTCTCACCATTACAATAACAGGGAGGTTAGCATTTTATATCATACCCCCAAGACATGCTAACCTCTCACCATCACAATAACAGGGAGGTTAGCATTTTATATCATACCCCCAAGACATGCTAACCTCTCACCATTACAATAACAGGGGGGGTTAGCATTTTTTGGGGGGGTGAGATATTTGTGCGTCTGTTACTTTCTCAATCTTCATTATTCAAGATTCAGCATGATTATCCATAATCATGGTAGCATCCACATTAATGTCGAAGTGTTTAGAAACAGTATATTCTTATTTACAATAAAAGCTACGCCAAAATGACAGAACTTTAATACACTTCTAATACATTTGGTCCCCTAAAATAGGACTATGTACAAACATTTCTAAACGGTTCATCCGATATGGATGAAAATACCCTCAAATTAAAGCTGACAGTCTGCACATGAACCTCCTAGTCATTGTATCATTTCAAATCCAAAGTGCTGAAGTACAGAGCCCCAAAAAACTGTCCCACTGATCTTTCAAGCGCCTGGCAGCATTTGTGAGGCATCATGCTGGATATTGTGACTTTTGTTTGGCTCCACCATAGAATGAGGAATTAGGATACTTAATGCGTAATCTAATAGGATCTCTATGTGCTCCACAACATGTCACTAGTTATCTCCCATGGCAAATGGCTGTGTCTTTACCAATCACGTCTAGGTTTTGTTTAGTTCCCCGCTTGTCCCTTTTTCCCCCACGGGATGAGCAGCCATTTCGTGTAAGGGTCAGGCCTGTAATTGACAGGCTGAACTAAACAAATCTTCCTGGCCCTGGCTGTAGCACACCAGCCCTATCCTCCCCCCAGCCCCCCCCTGGTCTAATCTAACTAATGCACCCAGTATGTGTGCTGGAAAGTGAATTAAACAGAGAAAGCTCAATACCTGATCTGTCCGACGGAGCTGGCTGCATGCACATTAGCAGTTTCTCTGCAATTCCCTGTAATTGTGTTACACCAGTTGGCCGCTGTAATGATCAGGCCTTACACACACTTACACACACTACACACTGTCGTTAATCGCCCCCTCCTCTAGGCTGAAGACGAGGAGCATGCTATCAGACCCAGATCACATCACATGTAGAGACGAGCACAGCAACCTCCCTCAGGCAGCAACAAAATGAAAAGCCTTTCTGTGTGTGTGTGTGTGTGTGTGTACTGTAGGTGTGTGTGTGTGTGTGTACTGTAGGTGTGTGTATCTGTCAGTTGTTTTCTCCATTGTGTTTTCATGTGAATTCCCCCAAAAATGTGTGTTGTTGAAGTCTTCATATGTTTTTTTCCTTCCACTAATCAGTCTCTCTTCACTCCCCTCTACCAACCCCTCAGTCTCCTGCTGTGTGGCTTTGTTTTTCTCCTCATTTCTCTCACTCTGTCATTCTCAGAGCTCTGATACCTGCTTTCTGTCTCCTATGCCAGAGACCACAGCGGGATGAGAGGAACACATCCTCTCCTCTCCTCTCCTCTCCTCTCCTCTCCTCTCCTCTCCTCTCCTCTCCTCTCCTCTCCTCTCCTCTCCTCTCCTCTCCTCTCCTCTCCTCTCCTCTCCTCTCCTCTCCACTCCTCTCCTCTCCCCCCTATCCTCCTCTCCTCCTCTCCTACCCCTCTCCTCCTGCCCTATCCCCCACCCCCCTATCCTCCCCTCCTCCTCTCCTCTCCTCTCCTCTCCTCTCCTCTCCTCTCCTCTCCTCTCCTCTCCTCTCCTCTCCTCTCCTCTCCTCTCCTCTCCTCTCCTCTCCTCTCCTCTCCTCTCCTCTCCTCTCCTCTCCTCTCCTCTCCTCTCCTCTCCTCTCCTACCCCCTCTCCTCCTGCCCTATCCTCCACCCCCCTATCCTCCCCTCCTCTCCTCCTCTCCTCCCCCTCTCATCCTCTCCTCTCCCTCTCCTCCCCTACTATCCTCCTCTCCCCTCTTTTCAACACGTTTCTCCTCTTGGTCTATGTGGACTGACTGGAGGGTTAGGAAAATAGTGTCTATTTGGATTAAAGAGTCATTTATCCTAATTGCATGAAGCAGATGAATCAGGTGAAGAAGGTAAAGCATACGAAGCAGGTGAAGCAGGTAAAACTGGTGAAAACTATGAGTGTAAACGATGAGAGTGATGAAAGATCAGGCTGAGGTATAGAATACAAAACACAGGCTCAATGTTCATCTCATGGTTCTGATTTACAGTATAATAATCTGTACTATTTCCTATATCTGTTTATTTGTCTGAGAAGGCTTTATTTCCATGTGGGAAACCGGGAAACGAACAGATTTCAATTAAAGATAGTGGTTTTATATACCAGATGTTTTGTCCTTATCTTGTTATTCCTGTCGGGATATTTTACATGATACATGGGGGTTTTATCAGTACATAAAAGATATGGATTACACATTTCAACTCCTTGTCTGACGGAATTTGAGTTACATACTGAGATAACTGAGAAAGGAGGAATACAGCCACTAAAGAGTTTGTTGTGTTGATTTGTTTTGTGTTGCCATGTGCTCAGCCATTTGTCCTGGCCCCTAATGGAGAGCCCAGTTTGAATCCAGAGCAGCTCTTTCAATATTTATACCTCTTAACCGGCTGATTTATAATGATGGGCCTTTGCCTCATTCCACAGCAGCAGGACGCCTTGCTGCACTCAATAGATAGGAGAGAGAGGAGAGATGGAGGGGAGACATCAAGAAAGAGCAGACGGTATAGGCAGAGGAGATGTTATAGAGGAGAATAGTTGCTTTGACACCTTAAAAGGACCATCCCTAAACCCCCTGAAATCAAGGGGATGGTAAGATCTACAGAAATGGTCATATGATGCCCATTCTGTCCTGGGTGGCCTCACTTACCTCTGTATAGTCTCCTATGTCATTATCTCCCCCATCCGCCTGCCCGCCTCAACCCCCTCCTCTCCTTTCCCAGCACCTCCCAGGGTGCACTGCATGACGGTGTCCTGGCACCTACCTCCCAGCTGACATCCCATGATCCATTGCTTGGGAAGAGGATCTGTGTTTGGGAGCCTCTCTGGGGGCTGGTTTGTCAGAGACAGGGTCATCAGATATGCCTGTGTGTCAGTGAAGTGTAGCCAGGGTAGGCAGAGTAGGCAGAGCCTACCCTGTGATAATACTTTTTAAAAAGCTGTTATGAAAAGCCTCATAAAAAATGTTACTGAAAATAAGTGTTATTATTTTTTTGTTAGGTATTGTTTTTACGCAATAGTTCTGGTGGTCCTAATAATCATCTAAAACTGCATCAAAAGCTCAGGAAAGGCCCCAGGGCATTATGCCTTTCTTTCCATCCATTCAAAGGCATTACAATCCTTGAGGCACATGGCCTTATCTGACTCCAGTCACTGTTAATGGACAGGGTCAACTGCTTTGCCTATCTTGAAGTATCTTAATTGGAGCAAATTTCATATTTTGTTTAAACATGTTGTGTGGGTATTACTGGGGTAAGCTGTGCACAGGCAACCACCATGAAACCACCTCCCTCACTGCTGCTGTCGGGCAGTTGAACAGAGTGAGGACTGGTCTGTCCACTTGTCCGAAACCTCATTACCAATTAATAATTGGACATTTACTTTTGTTGTAACTACCGTAAACTATATGTATCCCTGACATTGTGTTATATTTCTGATGTCAGTGATCTGAAAGCCACGCGTCTGATTAGCTAGTCAACTACTTCACTTAACACTAGTGGCACGGAATAGCTATGATCATTGGAAGAATTGTAAATCCATGTCACAGTGGTATGAAAAGTCACTCTGTCATTGTCCCTGTCCTGTCCACATGACCCTCCGGTACTCACCGCATGATCATCCCATCTGTTCCCCCCTTCCCTCTGCTGGGGAGAGAAGAGATAGAGTGTGAGGAGGAGGGAGATTGTTAGAGGAGAAACAAATTGTAGGAGAGAATAGAAGAAGATAAGAGAGCTATATTAACGCTGGGGTGTGTAGGAGGATGATTCAGCCATCCCAGCCAGGTTGTGTGGGATAGTCTTCAGTGGGATAGAGAGAGGTGTGGAGAAGAAAGGGAAGGAGACACTAATCCTACTG
This sequence comes from Oncorhynchus kisutch, assembly GCF_002021735.2. NCBI lineage: Eukaryota > Metazoa > Chordata > Actinopteri > Salmoniformes > Salmonidae > Oncorhynchus > Oncorhynchus kisutch. The sequence continues at coordinate 20,862,416 of NC_034179.2, forward strand.
TTTATTCTGGTCCTCCCCTCCCTGTCTCTCCGTAGGTATGTTCCCTATCCTCAGCCAGGTCCGTGTGCTGTTGGGACATAGCCCCCTGTCTTCCTACTCATCCTCTCTCATCCCCTCTTCTTCACCCTCTTCTCTTCTCCTCTGCGGTCTGTTTGTTTTCTGTGTTGTGTCTCAGTGACATTAGCCTCAGTAATCCTATTGAAACGGCCTCAGACACCCAGAGTCGGGTTCCGTAGGGTTCCGGCGTTTCCATGGAGATCACATGACGCCTAATTAAGCTCATTAAGGCTCATTATTAAAGCTTGTTAAATCTCCTCTTGACATGGAGGCGCAGCTCCTGGTGTCTGACTTTAGTCATTCACACACACGCACACACACACACACAAGTAGACATACTCACACACATGTAGACACACACACACAGAGACATACGCATACATACGCAGACACACACAAGCACACACACACACTCCCAGGTCTAGCTAATGGGTTGTGGCTGTGTAATTAAAGCCGTCAGTAAGGCCTGTAGTCTGCCCTCCTCCCTGGCTAGAGGGGACAGGAGGGTTGCATCACCGGGACTCTCATTACAATAACGCAGACACTGTTGAATTCTTTGAAATATACAGTATAAGATGTCCTGTTTATTCTCAGGGTAATACCAGGCAAATATCATCTGAAATATACAGTATAAGATGTCCTGTTTATTCTCAGGGTAATACCCAGCAAATATAATCTGAAATAAACAGTAAAAAAGGTTATCAAATCTCCTTCAGGTCTTTATTCAAATATTAGTCTTTTTTTCAATGTTGCTGGTCATGAATAACGCATTTGAGGCTGAGGAGAATGAGCCAGTGTAACGGCTGCCTGAATAAGATTCAGATTCACACTCTATCCCTCAGCAAACAGGATGGAACAGCCAGGCCTGGTCACACACACACACACACACACACACACACACACACACACACACACACACACACACACACACACACACACACACACACACACACACACACACACACACACACACACACACACACACACACACACACACAGGAGACCATGTAACTCCCTGCCCCCCTAACCTCTCTTGGGCGTTTACACCTCCATTAAAAATATTGTTCCTTTGGCTCAGAGCTGAAATAGTAAACTGTGGTGAGTGTGGCTGTCTTCAGCGGGCTGTGGAGCCGTGTGTGTGGCTCTGTACTGTGTGCTGGGGTAGACAGTTGGGCTCAGTGGGTGTACAGGGAGTCTAGAGAGAGGGACTCCTACAGAACATGAATCAACCCTTTGATGCTGACTTGCCCTGACATCAACAATGAGGCCTTTCACAGTCCTCACCCACCTCTGAGGAGTACCTCACACACACACACACACACACACACACACACACACACACACACACACACACACACACACACACACACACCTATTCCCCCTCAGGAGACTGAAAAGATTTGGCATGGGTCCTCAGATCCTCCAAAAGTTCTACAGCTGCACCTTCGAGAGCATGGTTGCATCACTGCCTGGTATGACAATTGCTCGGCATCTGACCATAAGGCGTTACAGAGGGTAGTACGTACGGCCCAGTGTATCACTGGGGCCAAGCTTCCTGCCATCCAACCTCTATACCAGGTGGTGTCAGAGGAAGGCCCTAAAAATTGTCCAGCCACCCAAGTCATAGACTATTCTCTCTGCTACCGCACTGCAAGCAGTACCGGAGCACCAAGTCTAGGTCCAAAAGGCTTCTTAACAGCTTCTACCACCAAGCCATAAGACTGCTGAACAGTTAATCAAATGGCCACCCGGACTATTTACAATAACACACCCATTTTCTTACGCTGCTGCTACTTGCTGTTTATTATCTCTGCATTATCACTTTACCCCTACCTACATATACACATCACCTCAATTACCACGACTAAGCTGTACCCCCGCACATTGACTCTGTACCGGTACTCCCTGTATATATAGCCTGGTTATTGTTATTTTATTGTGTTTCTTTATTTTTATTATATATATATATATATATATATATATATATATATATATATATACAGTGTTCTTTTTTTATTTTTTTATTTAAGTAAATATTTTCTTAACTGAACTTATTTTTCTTAAAACTGCATGTTGGTTAAGGGCTTTTAAGTATTCATTTCACAGTAAGGTCTACACCTGTTGTATTTGACGCATGTGACAAATAACATTTGATTTGATATGATTTTGACACACACACATAGGCAGCTTTCCACCGCTTCCGTTTACAAGGAGTCAAACTTTAGAGGAAAGGAACAAGAGTCTGAAACAGCACGGGAATGAGGTGCAACACAAGGAGTCAAACTTTAGAGGAAAGGAACAAGAGTCTGAAACAGCACGGGAATGAGGTGCAACACAAGGAGTCAAACTTTAGAGGAGAGAAACAAGAGTCTGAAACAGCACGGGAATGAGGTGCAACACAATGAGTCAAACTTTAGAGGAAAGGAACAAGAGTCTGAAACAGCATGGGAATGAGGTGCAACACAAGGAGTCAAACTTTAGAGGAGAGAAACAAGAGTCTGAAACAGCACGGGAATGAGGTGCAACATAAGGAGTCAAACTTTAGAGGAAAGGAACAAGAGTCTGAAACAGCACGGGAATGAGGTGCAACACAAGGAGTCAAACTTTAGAGGAAAGGAACAAGAGTCTGAAACAGCACGGGAATGAGGTGCAACACAATGAGTCAAACTTTAGAGGAAAGGAACAAGAGTCTGAAACAGCACAGGAATGAGGTGCAACACAAGGAGTCAAACTTTAGAGGTGAGAAACAAGAGTCTGAAACAGCATGGGAATGAGGTGCAACACAAGGAGTCAAACTTTAGAGGAAAGGAACAAGAGTCTGAAACAGCACGGGAATGAGGTGCAACACAAGGAGTCAAACTTTAGAGGAAAGGAACAAGAGTCTGAAACAGCACGGGAATGAGGTGCAACACAAGGAGTCAAACTTTAGAGGAAAGGAACAAGAGTCTGAAACAGCACGGGAATGAGGTGCAACACAAGGAGTCAAACTTTAGAGGAGAGAAACAAGAGTCTGAAACAGCACGGGAATGAGGTGCAACACAAGGAGTCAAACTTTAGAGGAAAGGAACAAGAGTCTGAAACAGCACGGGAATGAGGTGCAACACAAGGAGTCAAACTTTAGAGGAAAGGAACAAGAGTCTGAAACAGCACGGGAATGAGGTGCAACACAATGAGTCAAACTTTAGAGGAAAGGAACAAGAGTCTGAAACAGCACGGGAATGAGGTGCAACACAAGGAGTCAAACTTTAGAGGAGAGAAACAAGAGTCTGAAACAGCACGGGAATGAGGTGCAACACAAGAAGTCAAACTTTAGAGGAGAGAAACAAGAGTCTGAAACAGCACGGGAATGAGGTGCAACATAAGGAGTCAAACTTTAGAGGAAAGGAACAAGAGTCTGAAACAGCACGGGAATGAGGTGCAACACAAGGAGTCAAACTTTAGAGGAAAGGAACAAGAGTCTGAAACAGCACGGGAATGAGGTGCAACACAATGAGTCAAACTTTAGAGGAAAGGAACAAGAGTCGGAAACAGCACAGGAATGAGGTGCAACACAAGGAGTCAAACTTTAGAGGAGAGAAACAAGAGTCTGAAACAGCACGGGAATGAGGTGCAACACAAGGAGTCAAACTTTAGAGGAAAGGAACAAGAGTCTGAAACAGCACGGGAATGAGGTGCAACACAAGGAGTCAAACTTTAGAGGAAAGGAACAAGAGTCTGAAACAGCACGGGAATGAGGTGCAACACAAGGAGTCAAACTTTAGAGGAGAGAAACAAGAGTCTGAAACAGCACGGGAATGAGGTGCAACACAAGGAGTCAAACTTTAGTGGAAAGGAACAAGAGTCTGAAACAGCATGGGAATGAGGTGCAACACAAGGAGTCAAACTTTAGAGGAGAGAAACAAGAGTCTGAAACAGCACGGGAATGAGGTGCAACACAAGGAGTCAAACTTTAGAGGAAAGGAACAAGAGTCTGAAACAGCACGGGAATGAGGTGCAACACAAGGAGTCAAACTTTAGAGGAGAGAAACAAGAGTCTGAAACAGCACGGGAATGAGGTGCAACACAAGGAGTCAAACTTTAGAGGAGAGAAACAAGAGTCTGAAACAGCACGGGAATGAGGTGCAACACAAGGAGTCAAACTTTAGTGGAAAGGAACAAGAGTCTGAAACAGCATGGGAATGAGGTGCAACACAAGGAGTCAAACTTTAGAGGAGAGAAACAAGAGTCTGAAACAGCACGGGAATGAGGTGCAACACAAGGAGTCAAACTTTAGAGGAAAGGAACAAGAGTCTGAAACAGCACGGGAATGAGGTGCAACACAAGGAGTCAAACTTTAGAGGAAAGGAACAAGAGTCTGAAACAGCACGGGAATGAGGTGCAACACAAGGAGTCAAACTTTAGTGGAAAGGAACAAGAGTCTGAAACAGCATGGGAATGAGGTGCAACACAAGGAGTCAAACTTTAGAGGAGAGAAACAAGAGTCTGAAACAGCACGGGAATGAGGTGCAACACAAGGAGTCAAACTTTAGAGGAAAGGAACAAGAGTCTGAAACAGCACGGGAATGAGGTGCAACACAAGGAGTCAAACTTTAGAGGAGAGAAACAAGAGTCTGAAACAGCACGGGAATGAGGTGCAACACAAGGAGTCAAACTTTAGAGGAAAGGAACAAGAGTCTGAAACAGCACGGGAATGAGGTGCAACACAAGGAGTCAAACTTTAGAGGAGAGAAACAAGAGTCTGAAACAGCACGGGAATGAGGTGCAACACAAGGAGTCAAACTTTAGTGGAAAGGAACAAGAGTCTGAAACAGCATGGGAATGAGGTGCAACACAAGGAGTCAAACTTTAGAGGAGAGAAACAAGAGTCTGAAACAGCACGGGAATGAGGTGCAACACAAGGAGTCAAACTTTAGAGGAGAGAAACAAGAGTCTGAAACAGCACGGGAATGAGGTGCAACACAAGGAGTCAAACTTTAGAGGAGAGAAACAAGAGTCTGAAACAGCACGGGAATGAGGTGCAACTCAAGGAGTCAAACTTTAGAGGAAAGGAACAAGAGTCTGAAACAGCACGGGAATGAGGTGCAACACAAGGAGTCAAACTTTAGAGGAAAGGAACAAGAGTCTGAAACAGCACGGGAATGAGGTGCAACACAAGGAGTCAAACTTTAGAGGAGAGAAACAAGAGTCTGAAACAGCACGGGAATGAGGTGCAACACAAGGAGTCAAACTTTAGAGGAGAGAAACAAGAGTCTGAAACAGCACGGGAATGAGGTGCAACACAAGGAGTCAAACTTTAGGGGAAAGGAACAAGAGTCTGAAACAGCACGGGAATGAGGTGCAACACAAGGACTCACACTTTAGAGGAAAGGAACAAGAGTCTGAAACAGCACGGGAATGAGGTGCAACTCAAGGAGTCAAACTTTAGAGGAAAGGAACAAGAGTCTGAAACAGCACGGGAATGAGGTGCAACACAAGGAGTCAAACTTTAGAGGAGAGAAACAAGAGTCTGAAACAGCACGGGAATGAGGTGCAACACAAGGAGTCAAACTTTAGAGGAGAGAAACAAGAGTCTGAAACAGCACGGGAATGAGGTGCAACACAAGGAGTGAGAATGAGAAAAGAGACAAGTCAGACGCATTGAAAAACAGAAAGAGCCCTGTATTTTCCCCTGTCCTACCACTTTGTATTTTCACTGTGAAGCAAGTTAAGGTTATAGTTCTTGTTAAAGTTCTCTGTAGCAATTACTTTGTAAGAGTGCTACAACAGGAATGAAATAGAATTGAATGGAATACAATTAAAGTGGACATGGTAAGGTGACACAGAGCTGGGCAGTGCCACTCACAGAGTAACCCTCCAACATGATTGCCATATTTCCACCTCTCTGTAAAATAGTGTTACTCTCGGTAATGCACAGGGTGTCTGTCCTAAAAAAAAGTAAAGAGGCTATACAGTCCACAGTCTCCACAGTCTGTCAGGTTTGACTGTCCCATAGTGAAGCATTATACAACGGCTATCTCATTAGCCCAGCCAGACAATATATAAACTTGATCTCCACTATAAAAAGCATATCTCCCATTTCTGTTAGACTAGCAAATGGTTTTCAACAGCGAATATTTGTAATAACCTTGCTGTCTGTCTCTCTGATAACACTGCCTTAATATTGAAATGTGATATCCAGCTGTCCTATGGTAATGAACGTGTCAGGATTCGGGACAAGACAGACAGGCTGCTAGTTTTTCTCAGCCAGTCGAAATCAGGAATCAGCATAATTTCTATGGATTTAGACAAAGACATGTCAATAGAAAAACAGGAAATGCAGCTAGTTTGCTGTCATTTCCACTTCAGTCTTAAGGGATTGTTAGCTGTGTAATTGGCTGTCTCTTCTGATCGGTGGAGTGACGACAGATCAAATGTTCTATGCCAGGCGAAAATTGCAGATCATTAGCTCATTGTTATGTATGTGTCCCAAAACAACCACTTTAAAACAGCTTAAACAAACACAAATGCGGCTACTTTGCTGTTATTCTGGCCGCTCTGATTGACGTGATTGTGTTAGTTAAAGTTGACTAGCTAGCAAGCATGGGATAAGAATGTTATCAGCCATCATGGCAACGGAACATTTAGAACGAACGACTTTGTCTCGTCCATAGATTTAGAACAAAAAGACTTAACGACTGGGTCGCGTCTCTGGCAACTGAACCAATGAATCGAACGACCCAGCTGGCTTGGGTGGCAAACGTAGATTCGTGTCAGGACAATATATCGTGGAAGGATGAAATAATATGAATAAATTCATCAAAATAATGTTTTTAATGAAAATATGTCAATCACTATTTGAATATGTTGAAAATCTGTTTCATAAAAGTGCTAATGACACGTTTGGAGGATATATTGGCTCGGTTTGATGGCATCAACCCATTTACCTGTGACTGTATTCATGATGCAGCGCTGCCTCACCTTATTGTCTTTATAAAACTGTTACCAACATATTAGAATAACAATGATTTACATATTTTCCTGAAAACATTATTTTGATAAGTAAATTCATACAATTTCATTCTTCCACCAGAAGATACAATATAGTCCAGACCAAAATCTGGTTGTTAGTTATTTTGGTCATGTGGCTACAGACGTGACCCAGTCCTTAATTATTTTTGCGTAGTTGCTATGCAAAATGACTGGTCGTCAGTTCTAAACAAAATGGTTGCTATGCAGGCTGGATAACGTTCTTCAGATAACTCAGTTAAGTCAAAACATTGAGCCTGGGATGAAAATACACTAGCTGCATTTTCCTTTGTTTGATCTTCTTTTCGATTTACATTTACTTGAATATGTCCATGATTGATGGGTGATTTCGTCAAGCTCAGAAAAAGTTGTCTCATCGTGTCTGGGGACATTTCACTCGATGTATGGTACTACAGAGATCGGTATTCAAACGTCAAACATTGCTTCAGTCGGACAGACAGATGTTGAGGATTATATTAACCCCTGCTGTACCAAACTAAATGATAGTCTGGAAGCAAGGGAGTTGAGTTGAGATAAATACAAGAGATGATTCAGACAGCAACATGAACATGATATTCTCATGGAGGCGCAGTGATCATTTTCAGATGGAACTGTTAGCAGGCATAGGTGTGTCTGTGATGGCCAATACAGCAAGTCCTGGAACACTGCTCATCCAATCCAGGATCCAAACAACCAGTTTAATTATACTTTAGACCACACAATGTCGCGCGGTAATTATGGCGGCAAGACTCACAGTCTATATATAAAGTCTATTTATAAAGGTCTTCCTGGAATTCTCCCTCGAGAGGAAAGACGGATGGTGAAACTCTAGAGTGTCTGTGTAGAAGGGAGAGTAGGAAAGTCGAAAGGATACAACCTACAGTAGATTATGGACATTGGATAACTGATATCACTGGCTATCACTTTGACCACAAGCAGTTTATTATACTACTGCTATATTGTAGGTGTGATAAGTATTTGTGTGCCCATAACTCTGTTTGACCCTTTCATTTGCCTATATGATGATAGACTCTGCTTCACTGGGCTGGTGGCTGTAATTAGCTTTAGCGCTAGTGTTTTACCTTGACTAGCCACTCACACTGTGCCGCTCTGGGAGGACTAACACTCATAGACTTTGACACCATTAGAGCCTGCCTCACATTGGAGATAGATAGATATCTTGGGCTCAACCCTTCTGCTTGGTTTAACAAGCCGTCCACCACTCTAATGCAATGATGACTGTATAGCCTGTAGTTATTATCACTCAATCATCTTTTGATTTTCTGCTGCTGGACTGTACGCACGGACATTACTGAAACAGATCTGTAAGACGGGTGGAATATGTGAGGCCAGCGGCTCTGACGGATCTTCTAGTTTTGAGTGTGTTATTTATTTAAAGGGAAAATCCACTCAAAAACAATTTAAATTTTTTAATACATTTGTTGTACTTGAATGCTGACATGCATAACATTTTGGGGCTGTATCAACAAAATGCCAAAAGACCGTTTTTGAGAGGAGTTTCCCTTTAAAGCTGCAATATGTAACGTTTTGGTTGACCTGACCAAATTCACATAGACATGTGAGTTATAGATCTGTAATTCTCATTGAAAGCAAGTCTAAGAAGCTGTAGATCTGCCTCCTGTTCTTAAGTTTAGTTTTTGTGTATTTTACTTGTGGTTTTGTACACCAGCTTCAAACAGATGAAAATACAATATTTGTGGTTACGGAAAATATATTTCACAGCGGTTTAGATGCTACAATGATTCTCTACACTATACTTGCTTGTTTTGTCACATAAACTGAAATTAGGCAAACTATTAGAATTTTTGCAACCAGGAAAAAGGGGTGCGATTTCTGCATAGTGCACCTTTAAGATTCCAAAAGATTCCCAAAAATGATGTGGCTATATTCCTGCCCAAAGCACAGTATCTGTGCATGCCCTCAAAGCTAGCCTGAGGGTAGTAGTTGCGAGAATGTACCAAGTCACTGACCCCTTGAACTCTAACAGAATAAGCAGGGTGTAATTTTCTGGCACACGTGTACAGTTGTGATATAATAGGATTACAATAGATACACACAGTAATTCCACCTTGGCCTCGCCCTGGATTGGAGTAAGTGAGCCTGGGTTTAGCTCAGGAGGATGTGGGCAGTAGCAGCAGTAGCAGAAGTAGCAGCAGTAGCAGTATCATCAGTAGTAGGAGCAGTAGCAGCAGCAGCAGTAGCAACAGTAGCAGTAACAGCAGTAGAAACAGTAGCAGAAACAGCAATAGCAGTAACAGCAGTAGCAGTAGCAGTAACAGTAGCAGTAGTAGTAGCAGTAGCAGAAGTTGCAGTAACAGCAGTAGCAGTAGAAGCAGCAGTAGCACCAGCAGTAGCAGTAGCAACAGTAGCAGCAGCAGTAACAGCAGTAGCAGCAGTAACAGCACTAGCAACAGTAACAGCAGCAGCAGTAACATCAGTAGCAGCAGCAGCAGTAACAGCAGTAGCAGCAGTAGCAGCAGCAGCAGCAGCAGTAACAGCAGTAGCGACTGTAGCAGCAGTAACAGCAGTAGCAGCAGAAGCAACAGAATCAGCGGTAACAGCAGTAGAAGTGTCAGCAGCAGTAATAACAGCAGTAGCGACAGTAGCAGCAGCAGCAGTAACAGCAGTAGCAACAGTAGCAGCAGCAGCAGTAACAACAGTAACAGCAGCAACAGCAGTAGCAACAGCAGCAGTAACAGCAGTAGCGACTGTAATAGCAGTAACAGCAGTAACAGCAGTAGCAACAGTAACAGCAGTAGCAACAGTAGGAGCAGCATCAGTAACAGCAGTAAGAGCAGTAGCAACAGTAGCAGCAGTAACAGCAGTAGAAGTGTCAGCAGCAGCAGCAGTAACAGCAGTAGCGACAGTAGCAGCAGCAGCAGTAACAGCAGTAGCGACTGTAGCAGCAGTAACAGCAGTAACAGCAGTAGCAACAGTAGCAGCAGCAACAGTAACAGCAGTAGCAACAGCAGCAGCAGTAACAGCAGTAGCGACTGTAGCAACAGTAGCAGCAGCAGCAGTAACAGCAGTAGCAACAGCAGCAGCAGTAACAGCAGTAGCAACAGTAGCAGCAGCATCAGTAACAGCAGTAGCAGCAGCAGCAGTAACAGCAGTAGCGACTGTAGCAGCAGTAACAGCAGTAGTAGCAGCAGCAGCAGTAACAGCAGTAGCAACAGTAGCAGCAGCAGCAGTAACAGCAGTAGTGACTGTAGCAGCGGTAACAGCAGTAGAAGTGTCAGCAGCAGCAGCAGCAGTAACAGCAGTAGCAACAGTAGCAGCAGTAACAGCAGTAGCAACAGCAGCAGCAGTAACAGCAGTAGCGACTGTAGCAGCAGTAACAGCAGTAACAGCAGTAGCAACAGTAGCAGCAGTAACAGCAGTAGCAACAGCAGCAGCAGTAACAGCAGTAGCGACTGTAGCAGCAGTAACAGCAGTAGCAACTGTAGCAGCAGTAACAGCAGTAACAGCATTAGCAACAGTAGCAGCAGTAACAGCAGTAGCGACTGTAGCAGCGGTAACAGCAGTAGAAGTGTCAGCAGCAGCAGCAACATCAGTAGCAACAGTAGCAGCAGTAACAGCAGTAGCGACTGTAGCAGCAGTAACAGCAGTAGCAACAGACACAGCAGTAACAGCAGTAGCAACAGCAGCAGCAGTAACAGCAGTAGCGACTGTAGCAGCAGTAACAGCAGTAGCGACTGTAGCAGCAGTAGCAGCAGTAACAGCAGTAGCAGCAGTAACAGCAGTAACAGCAGCAGCAGCAGCAGCAGTAACAGCAGTAGCAACAGTAGCAGCAGTAACAGCAGTAGCAACAGCAGCAGCAGTAACAGCAGTAGCGACTGTAGCAGCAGTAGCAGCAGTAACAGCAGTAGCAGCAGTAACAGCAATAGCAACATTAGCAGCAGTAGCAACAGTAGCAGTAGCAGCAGTAACAGCAGTAGCAACAGTAGCAGCAGTAACAGCAGTAACAGCAGTAGCAACAGTAGCAGCAGCAACAGTAACAGCAGTAGCAACAGCAGCAGCAGTAACAGCAGTAGCGACTGTAGCAGCAGTAACAGCAGTAACAGCAGTAGCAACAGTAGCAGCAGTAACAGCAGTAGCAACAGCAGCAGCAGTAACAGCAGTAGCGACTGTAGCAGCAGTAACAGCAGTAGCAACTGTAGCAGCAGTAACAGCAGTAACAGCATTAGCAACAGTAGCAGCAGTAACAGCAGTAGCGACTGTAGCAGCGGTAACAGCAGTAGAAGTGTCAGCAGCAGCAGCAACATCAGTAGCAACAGTAGCAGCAGTAACAGCAGTAGCGACTGTAGCAGCAGTAACAGCAGTAGCAACAGACACAGCAGTAACAGCAGTAGCAACAGCAGCAGCAGTAACAGCAGTAGCGACTGTAGCAGCAGTAACAGCAGTAGCGACTGTAGCAGCAGTAGCAGCAGTAACAGCAGTAGCAGCAGTAACAGCAGTAACAGCAGCAGCAGCAGCAGCAGTAACAGCAGTAGCAACAGTAGCAGCAGTAACAGCAGTAGCAACAGCAGCAGCAGTAACAGCAGTAGCGACTGTAGCAGCAGTAGCAGCAGTAACAGCAGTAGCAGCAGTAACAGCAATAGCAACATTAGCAGCAGTAGCAACAGTAGCAGTAGCAGCAGTAACAGCAGTAGCAACAGTAGCAGCAGTAACAGCAGTAGCAACAGTAGCAGCAGTAACAGCAGTAACAGCAGTAGCAACAGTAGCAGCAGCAACAGTAACAGCAGTAGCAACAGCAGCAGCAGTAACAGCAGTAGCGACTGTAGCAGCAGTAACAGCAGTAACAGCAGTAGCAACAGCAACAGTAACAGCATTAGCAACAGCAGCAGCAGTAACAGCAGTAGCAACAGTAGCAGCAGTAACAGCAGTAGCGACTGTAGCAGCAGTAGCAACAGTAGCAGCAGCAGCAGTAACAGCAGTAGCAACTGTAGCAGCAGTAACAGCAGTAACAGCAGTAGCAACAGTAGCAGCAGCAACAGTAACAGCAATAGCAACAGTAGCAGCAGTAGCAACAGTAGCAGTAACAGCAGTAGCAACAGTAGCAGCAGTAACAGCAGTAGCAACAGTAGCAGCAGTAACAGCAGTAACAGCAGTAGCAACAGTAGCAGCAGCAACAGTAACAGCAGTAGCAACAGCAGCAGCAGTAACAGCAGTAGCAACAGCAGCAGCAGTAACAGCAGTAGCGACTGTAGCAGCAGTAACAGCAGTAGCGACTGTAGCAGCAGTAGCAGCAGTAACAGCAGTAGCAGCAGTAACAGCAGTAACAGCAGCAGCAGCAGCAGCAGTAACAGCAGTAGCAACAGTAGCAGCAGTAACAGCAGTAGCAACAGCAGCAGCAGTAACAGCAGTAGCGACTGTAGCAGCAGTAGCAGCAGTAACAGCAGTAGCAGCAGTAACAGCAATAGCAACATTAGCAGCAGTAGCAACAGTAGCAGTAGCAGCAGTAACAGCAGTAGCAACAGTAGCAGCAGTAACAGCAGTAACAGCAGTAGCAACAGTAGCAGCAGCAACAGTAACAGCAGTAGCAACAGCAGCAGCAGTAACAGCAGTAGCGACTGTAGCAGCAGTAACAGCAGTAACAGCAGTAGCAACAGTAGCAGCAGCAACAGTAACAGCATTAGCAACAGCAGCAGCAGTAACAGCAGTAGCAACAGTAGCAGCAGTAACAGCAGTAGCGACTGTAGCAGCAGTAGCAACAGTAGCAGCAGCAGCAGTAACAGCAGTAGCAACTGTAGCAGCAGTAACAGCAGTAACAGCAGTAGCAACAGTAGCAGCAGCAACAGTAACAGCAATAGCAACAGTAGCAGCAGTAGCAACAGTAGCAGTAACAGCAGTAGCAACAGTAGCAGCAGTAACAGCAGTAGCAACAGTAGCAGCAGTAACAGCAGTAACAGCAGTAGCAACAGTAGCAGCAGCAACAGTAACAGCAGTAGCAACAGCAGCAGCAGTAACAGCAGTAGCGACTGTAGCAGCAGTAACAGCAGTAGCAACAGTAGCAGTAGCAGCAGTAACAGCAGTAGCGACTGTAGCAGCAGTAACAGCAGTAGCAACAGTAGCAGCAGTAACGGCAGTAGCAGCAGCAGCAGCAGCAGTAACAGCAGTAGTGACTGTAGCAGCAGTAACAGCAGTAGCAGCAGTAGCAACAGTAGCAGCGGTAACAGCAGTAGAAGTGTCAGCAGTAGCAGTAACAGCAGTAGCAACAGTAGCAGCAGTAACGGCAGTAGCAGCAGCAGCAGTAACAGCAGTAGTGACTGTAGCAGCAGTAACAGCAGTAGCAGCAGTAGCAACAGTAGCAGCGGTAACAGCAGTAGAAGTGTCAGCAGTAGCAGTAACAGCAGTAGAAGCAGTAACAGCAGTAGCAACAGTAGCAACAGTAGCAGTAACAGCAGTAGCAGCAGTAACAGCAGTAGCAACAGTAGCAGCAGTAGCAGCAGTAACAGCAGTAGCAACAGTAACAGCAGTAGCAACAGTAGCAACAGTAGCAGCAGCAGTAACAGCAGCAGCAGCAGTAACAGCAGTTGCAACAGTAGCAGCAGCAGCAGAAGCAGTAACAGCAGCAGCAGCAGTAACAGCAGCAGCAGTAACAGCATTAGCAACAGTAGCAGCGGTAACAGCAGTAGAAGTGTCAGCAGTAGCGGTAGCAGTAGGAGTGTCAGCAGTAGCAGTAGCAGTAGAAGTGTCAGCAGTAGCGGTAGTAGTAGAAGTGTCAACAGTAGCGGTAGCAGCAGCAGCAGTAACAGCAGTAGAAGTGTCAGCAGTAGCGGTAGCAGTAGAAGTGTCAGCAGCAGCAGTAACAGTAGTAGAAGTGTCAGCAGTAGCGGTAGCAGCAGCAGTAACAGTAGTAGAAGTGTCAGCATTAGCGGTAGAAGCAGCAGCAGTAACAGCAGTAGAAGTGTCAGCAGCAGCAGTAACAGTAGTAGAAGTGTCAGCAGTAGCGGTAGAAGCAGCAGCAGTAACAGTAGTAGAAGTGTCAGCAGTAGCGGTAGCAGCAGCAGTAACAGTAGTAGAAGTGTCAGCAGTAGCGGTAGCAGCAGCAGTAACAGTAGTAGAAGTGTCAGCAGTAGCAGTAGCAGTAGCAGCAGCAGCAGTAACAGTAGTAGAAGTGTCAGCAGTAGCGGTAGCAGCAGCAGCAGTAACAGTAGTAGAAGTGTCAGCAGTAGCGGTAGCAGCAGTAACAGTAGTAGAAGTGTCAGCAGTAGCGGTAGCAGTAGAAGTGTCAGCAGCAGCAGTAACAGTAGTAGAAGTGTCAGCAGTAGCGGTAGCAGCAGCAGTAACAGTAGTAGAAGTGTCAGCAGTAACGGTAGCAGCAGCAGCTGTAACAGCAGTAGAAGTGTCAGCAGTAGCGGTAGCAGCAGCAGCAGTAACAGCAGTGGAAGTGTCAGCAGTAGAAGTGTCAGCAGTAGAAGTGTCAGCAGTAGAAGTGTCAGCAGTAGAAGTGTCAGTAGTAGCGGTAGCAGTAGAAGTGTCAGTAGTAGAAGTGTCAGCAGTAGCGGTAGCAGCAGCAGTAACAGTAGTAGAAGTGTCAGCAGTAGCGGCAGCAGCAGTAACAGTAGTAGAAGTGTCAGCAGTAGCGGTAGCAGCAGCAGCAGTAACAGTAGTAGAAGTGTCAGCAGTAGCGGTAGCAGCAGCAGCAGTAACAGTAGTAAAAGTGCCAGCAGTAGCGGTAGAAGCAGCAGCAGTAGAAGTGTCAGCAGTAGCGGTAGCAGCAGCAGCAGTAACATCTGTAGAAGTGTCAGCAGTAGCGGTAGCCGTAGAAGTGTCAGCAGTAGCGGTAGCAGCAGCAGCAGTAACAGTAGTAGAAGTGTCAGCAGTAGCAGTAGCAGTAGAAGTGTCAGCAGTAGCGGTAGCAGCAACAGCAGTAACATTAGTAGAAGTGTCAGCAGTAGCGGTAGCAGCAGCAGCAGTAACAGCAGTAGAAGTGTCAGCAGTAGCGGTAGCAGCAGCAGTAACAGTAGTAGAAATGTCAGCAGTAGCGGTAGCAGCAGCAGTAACAGCAGTAGAAGTGTCAGCAGTAGCGGTAGCAGTAGAAGTGTCAGCAGTAGCGGTAGCAGCAGCAGTAACAGCAGTAGAAGTGTCAGCAGTAGCGGTAGCAGTAGAAGTGTCAGCAGTAGCGGTAGCAGCAGCAGTAACAGTAGTAGAAGTGTCAGCAGTAGCGGCAGCAGCAGTAACAGTAGTAGAAGTGTCAGCAGTAGCGGTAGCAGCAGCAGCAGTAACAGTAGTAGAAGTGTCAGCAGTAGCGGTAGCAGCAGCAGTAACAGTAGTAAAAGTTCCAGCAGTAGCGGTAGAAGCAGCAGCAGTAGAAGTGTCTGCAGTAGCGGTAGCAGCAGCAGCAGTAACAGCTGTAGAAGTGTCAGCAGTAGCGGTAGCAGTAGAAGTGTCAGCAGTAGCGGTAGCAGCAGCAGCAGTAACAGTAGTAGAAGTGTCAGCAGTAGCAGTAGCAGTAGAAGTGTCAGCAGTAGCGGTAGCAGCAACAGCAGTAACATTAGTAGAAGTGTCAGCAGTAGCGGTAGCAGCAGCAGCAGTAACAGCAGTAGAAGTGTCAGCAGTAGCGGTAGAAGCAGCAGTAACAGTAGTAGAAATGTCAGCAGTAGCGGTAGCAGCAGCAGTAACAGCAGTAGAAGAGTCAGCAGTAGCGGTAGCAGTAGAAGTGTCAGCAGTAGCGGTAGCAGCAGCAGTAACAGCAGTAGAAGTGTCAGCAGTAGCGGTAGCAGCAGCAGCAGTAACAGTAGTAGAAGTGTCAGCAGTAGTGGTAGCAGCAGCAGCAGTAACAGTAGTAGAAGTGTCAGCAGTAGCGGTAGCAGCAGCAGTAACAGTAGTAGAAGTGTCAGCAGTAGCGGTAGCAGCAGCAGTAACAGTAGTAGAAGTGTCAGCAGTAGCGGTAGCAGCAGCAGTAACAGTAGTAGAAGTGTCAGCAGTAGCGGTAGCAGCAGCAGTAACAGTAGTAGAAGTGTCAGCAGTAGCGGTAGCAGCAGCAGTAACAGTAGTAGAAGTGTCAGCAGTAGCGGTAGCAGCAGCAGTAACAGTAGTAGAAGTGTCAGCAGTAGCAGTAGCAGTAGCGGTAGCAGCAGCAGTAACAGTAGTAGAAGTGTCAGCAGTAGCGGTAGCAGCAGCAGCAGTAACAGTAGTAGAAGTGTCAGCAGTAGCGGTAGCAGCAGCAGCAGTAACAGTAGTAGAAGTGTCAGCAGTAGCGGTAGCAGTAGAAGTGTCAGCAGCAGCAGTAACAGTAGTAGAAGTGACAGCAGTAGCGGTAGCAGCAACAGCAGTAACAGTAGTAGAAGTGTCAGCAGTAGCGGTAGCAGCAGCAGCAGTAACAGTAGTAGAAGTGTCAGCAGTAGCGGTAGCAGTAGAAGTGTCAGCAGCAGCAGTAACAGTAGTAGAAGTGTCAGCAGTAGCGGTAGCAGCAGCAGTAACAGTAGTAGAAGTGTCAGCAGTAACGGTAGCAGCAGCAGCTGTAACAGCAGTAGAAGTGTCAGCAGTAGCGGTAGCAGCAGCAGTAACAGCAGTGGAAGTGTCAGCAGTAGAAGTGTCAGCAGTAGAAGTGTCAGCAGTAGAAGTGTCAGCAGTAGCGGTAGCAGTAGAAGTGTCAGTAGTAGAAGTGTCAGCAGTAGCGGTAGCAGCAGCAGTAACAGTAGTAGAAGTGTCAGCAGTAGCGGCAGCAGCAGTAACAGTAGTAGAAGTGTCAGCAGTAGCGGTAGCAGCAGCAGCAGTAACAGTAGTAGAAGTGTCAGCAGTAGCGGTAGCAGCAGCAGCAGTAACAGTAGTAAAAGTTCCAGCAGTAGCGGTAGAAGCAGCAGCAGTAGAAGTGTCAGCAGTAGCGGTAGCAGCAGCAGCAGTAACATCTGTAGAAGTGTCAGCAGTAGCGGTAGCCGTAGAAGTGTCAGCAGTAGCGGTAGCAGCAGCAGCAGTAACAGTAGTAGAAGTGTCAGCAGTAGCGGTAGCAGCAGCAGCAGTAACAGCAGTAGAAGTGTCAGCAGTAGCGGTAGCAGCAGCAGTAACAGCAGTAGAAGTGTCAGCAGTAGCGGTAGCAGTAGAAGTGTCAGCAGTAGCGGTAGCATCAGCTGTAACAGCAGTAGAAGTGTCAGCAGTAGCGGTAGCAGCAGAAGCAGTAACAGTAGTAGAAGTGTCAGCAGTAGTGGTAGCAGCAGCAGCAGTAACAGTAGTAGAAGTGTCAGCAGTAGCGGTAGCAGCAGCAGTAACAGTAGTAGAAGTGTCAGCAGTAGCGGTAGCAGCAGCAGTAACAGTAGTAGAAGTGTCAGCAGTAGCGGTAGCAGCAGCAGTAACAGTAGTAGAAGTGTCAGCAGTAGCGGTAGCAGCAGCAGTAACAGTAGTAGAAGTGTCAGCAGTAGCGGTAGCAGCAGCAGTAACAGTAGTAGAAGTGTCAGCAGCAGCGGTAACAGCAGTAGAAGTGTCAGCAGTAGCAGTAGCAGCAGCAGCAGTAACAGTAGTAGAAGTGTCAGCAGTAGCGGTAGCAGCAGCAGCAGTAACAGTAGTAGAAGTGTCAGCAGTAGCAGCAGCAGCAGTAACAGTAGTAGAAGTGTCAGCAGTAGCGGTAGCAGCAGCAGCAGTAACAGTAGTAGAAGTGTCAGCAGTAGCGGTAGCAGCAGCAGCAGTAACAGTAGTAGAAGTGTCAGCAGTAGCGGTAACAGTAGTAGAAGTGTCAGCAGTAGCGGTAGCAGCAGCAGCAATAACAGCAGTAGCAGAAGCAGCAGTATGTACGGCTGGCCTGTGAGATGCCTGCTCCTTGTTTTCAGGGTTTCACTGCCACGGTAAGGCTGGCCCATTTAGGCCACTGTTTGTTTTTTGGTGAATGAGTGGCTTGTGTGGTCATATCCGTACCAAATCCCTGTCCTGGAGACATAAACACACAACCTGCTAAGCTTAGGGCTGCTGTGGAGGAGTGCTGAGAGGAGAGGAGAGGAGAGGAGAGGGAGGCTGAGAGGAGAGGCTGAGAGGAGAGGCTGAGAGGGAGGCTGAGAGGAGAGGCTGAGAGGAGAGGCTGAGAGGAGAGGATGAGAGGAGAGGCTGAGAGGAAAGGATGAGAGGGCCAAGAAGAGAGAGAGATGAGATGAGTCCTTCACTCCATATTTACACTATTAGTTCCTTCTGATTGAACGGCTCCCAGCCCCACACTGGCTATTCTGTGTGTTTCTCGTACTACCTGACATGCGTACTGTACACATACACAGAGTTGGAAATCCAAACAGGATACCACATTGCACTGGAAAAAGGGTTTTAAAAAGACTGAGCTGACCAACAGTATCCCCATCTATCGTTCTATCCAGCCTCCCACTTGCTCTCCTTCTGAAGCCCTCTTCTGGACAAGAGGAATACCTATGTGAGAATGCTGTTCATCGACTACAGCTCGGCATTTAACACCATAGTGCCCTCCAAGCTCGTCATCAAGCTCGAGACCCTGGGTCTCGACCCCGCCCTGTGCAACTGGGTACTGGACTTCCTGACGGGCTGCCCCCAGGTGGTGAGGGTAGGCAACATCATCTCCACCCTGCTGATCCTCAACACTGGGGCCCCACAAGGGTGCGTTCTGAGCCCTCTCCTGTACTCCCTGTTCACCCACGACCACTCTGTACCATCACTCATTCATATATCTTTATGTACATATTCTTTATCCCCTTACACTTGTGTCTATAAGGTAGTAGTTTTGGAATTGTTAGCTAGATTACTTGTTGGTTATTACTGCATTGTCGGAACTAGAAGCACAAGCATTTCGCTACACTCGCATTAACATCTGCTAACCATGTGTATGTGACAAATAACATTTGATGATTTGATTTGAGTTTTCTCTTCTCTGTGAGCAACAGAAAAACAGTCAACTTTTAAATTCCTCTGCTGCTTCTCTGCCCTGTGCTTTAATGAATGATTGAGCAGCTATCAGTCTGAGCCACAGAGAGGGAGGAGAGGATTGGCAGAACACCGTGGCCCCCCTCATCTTTCCCACCACTGAGTGAATGGGAGAGTTGTAAAGGTCAAAGGGACGCTAAGACCGTCAAGTCAGAAGTCAGGTGACTGCTTTATATGATATGAAGACTCATATATATGTCCAGACTTAAACAGTAGTATTACTCCAGACAGACCACTCTGATTGGGTGGGTTTGACCCCATGGTGTGTATGTCTATGGTTTGATCTCTGTCCAGCTGCCTGTCATGTCCTGTCTCTGTAGCCCCAGTGGTCATGGGCTTATATTCCTCCTCATGTTCCAGTCTTTCTGACTGGGTGGCTCTGCTGCTTTGCTTTGATAGCCAGCCCTGTTCACTCCACTGTGTCCTGGGGGCTAACAGGACTCAGGCCTCGCATCACCTCCAAATGAACTGAACAGAGAGGGAAATATTCAACACAGCTGCTGCTGGGCTGGCTGGCTCTGGGATCTGGCTGGGGCTAGGATAGGAGAGGAGAGGAGGAGAGACAAACTACTCTCCCTCAGGTAGAGTTTAGGGCTTCTTCCTTTTGAAGCCGTCTTCACAGAGCTCTGCTGCATTCGTACTGGCAGCACAGCTTGTTTAGGAAAATAAACAGTTCCCAAATGAGTCAGGATGGGAAGGTAAAGAGAGAGCAAGTGAGCTGGAGAGAGATAAGAGGTTTTATCTAGAGAACTGTCTGGTCTGTGAGCTGCACCGGCAGAGAGGAGAGCAGGAGCTCCAAGATGAATCAAAACAAATCAAGGACGAACCTAGTCGTTGGAGGCAATTATGGGTAAACTATCCATGTGTAACTCCAGCCCCCCTGTTACTGTGACGTTTTGACGCAGACGTAGTGTTTTGATGTGTTGTGTATGTCGTGGACAGCAAATAGTGCCATATGGCTTGTGCAGGCTTGATGCACATCCCCTGTTGAATAGCGCTCCCTCATCCCTGATGTTGTCCTCCCTTCCTTTACTCTCATATTGATGTGTAGAAGAAATGTCTGCTATGTCCTATCCCTCTTCCTCCCTCTTTCACCCTCTTCCACCCTCTTCCACCCTCTTCCTCCCTCTTCCACCCTCTTCCTCCCTCTTCCACCCTCTTCCTCCCTCTTCCACCCTCTTCCTCCCTCTTCCTCCCTCTTCCACCCTCTTCCACCCTCTTCCTCCCTCTTCCACCCTCTTCCTCCCTCTTCCACCCTCTTCCTCCCTCTTCCACCCTCTTCCTCCCTCTTCCACCCTCTTCCTCCCTCTATTCCATAAAGTATCTTTCTGCTCCTTCCTACCTATTGATTTGTATTAACCTCCCTCCCTCCCTCCCTCCCTCCCTCCCTCCCTCCCTCCCTCCCTCCCTCCCTCCCTCCCTCCCTCCCTCCCTCCCTCCCTCCCTCCCTCCCTCCCTCCCTCCCTCCCTCCCTCCCTCCCTCCCTCCCTCTCTCTCTCTCTCTCTCTCTCTCTCTCTCTCTGTCTATCTATCTCTCTATTTCTCACTATTCTCTCTCTCTCTCTCCTCTCTCTCTCCCTCTATCTGTCTATCTATCTCTCTATTTCTTACTATTCTCTCTCTCTTTTCAATTCAATTCCCTTTTCTCTCTCTTTCTCTCTCTCTCTCAACTTCAATTGCAATGATCAATTCTTTCTCTCTGTCTTGCTCTCTTGCTCTATCTATATATTTTCTCTATCTATCTCTCTATCTCTCTATCTAGCTACAGTTGAAGTCAGAAGTTTACATACACTTACGTTGGAGTCATTTTTCAACCACTCCACAAATTTCTTGTTAACAAACTATAGTTTTGTCAAGTCGGTTAGGACATCTACTTTGTGCATGACACAAGTCATTTTTCCAACAATAGTTTACAGACATATTATTTAATTTATAATTCACTGTATCACAATTCCAGCGGGTCAGAAGTTTACATTCGCTAAGTTGACTGTGCCTTTAAACAGCTTGGAAAATTCCAGAAAATGATGTCATGGCTTTAGAAGCTTCTGATAGGCTAATTGAAGTCATTTGAGTCATTTGGAGGTGTACCTGTGGATGTATTTCAAGGCCTACCTTCAAACTCAGTGCCTCTTTGCTTGACATCATGGGAAAATCAAAAGATATCAGCCAAGACCTCAGAAAACAAATTGTAGACCTCCACAAGTCTGTTTCATCCTTGGGAGCAATTTCCAAATGCCTGAAGGTACCACGTTCATCTGTACAAACAATAGTATGCACGTATAAACACCATGGGACCACACAGCCGGCATACCGCTCAGGAAGGAGACGCGTTGTATCCTAGAGATGAACGTATTTTGGTGTGAAAAGTGCATATCAATCCCAGAACAACAGCAAAGGACCTCGTGAAGATGCTGGAAGAAACAGGTACAAAAGTATCTATATCCACAGTAAAATGAGTCCTATATCGACATAACCCGATTGGCCGCTAAGCAAGGAAGAAGCCACTGCTCCAAAACCGCCCTAAAAAAGCCAGACTACGGTTTGCAACTGCACATGGGGACAAAGATCATACTTTTTGGAGAAATGTCCTCTGGTCCGATGAAACAAAAATAGAACGGTTTGGCCATAATGACCATTGTTATGTTTGGAGGAAAAAAATGGGGGAGGCTTGCAGGCCGAAGAACACCATCCCAACCATGAAGCACGGGGCATGGGGATGGCAGCATCATGTTGTGGGGGTGCTTTGCTGCAGGAGGGACTGGTGCACTTCACAAAATAGATGGCATCATGAGAAAATA